>NW_008345290.1:1789496-1836209 GCF_000622305.1 Nannospalax galili
GATGGAAGCAGCTTCATCAGAAATGGTAAAAGGCATGCTGGGGGAGTGGTCACAGCCACCTCGAGAGTCATTTGGGCCAAGCTACTGCCAATAGGTACATCGGCCCAAAACGCTGAACTGATCACGCTTACCAAAGCCCTAAAGATGGGTAAAGGAAAGAGACTCAACGTCTACACAGATAGCAGATAGGCATTTTGCAACTGCCCATATCCATGGGGCCATCTATCAAGAGAGGGGCCTCCTTACTGCAGAGGGAAAGACTATTAAAAATAAACAAGAGATCTTAGACCTCCTGCAAGCCCTCTGGGGCCCAACAAAACTAGCCATAATCCACTGCCCAGGTCACCAAAAAGGAAACAACCCCACCCAGAAGGGAAATAATCTGGCTGACAGGACAGGTAAAGAAATAGCCCTGACCTCCACGATCCTGTCCATTCTTGTTGATCCCGGAGCAAGGGAACTGCCTAAAACTCCCCACTATAGCCCCGAGGACTTAGCCTGGATACACACTGTCCCTATGACCCAATGCCTAGAGGGCTGGTGGAGGACAATGGATGGAAAAGTTATCCTACTTCAGAATTTATGCATAAGATTGCTCAAGAAAATACATCAAGCATCACACATGGGCACCCAAAGGGTGCAAGACTTACTAAGAAGGGCCAAAATTAAAATTCAGGAAGGAAATCAAGCCATTGAAAAAACTGACAGGCACTGTCATGCCTGCCAATTAACCAACTCAGCTCCGTCCCATGCTAACCCAGGATCCTGGAACAGAGGGACATGACCAGGTACGTATTGGAATACTGATTTCACTGAGATCAAACAGGGAAAATTTGGATATAAATATTTACTATTATTCATAGACACCTTCTCTGGATGGACTGAGGCCTACCCAACCAAGCATGAGACTGCTCACATGCTAGGCAAGAAGCTAATCGAAGAGATCCTGCCCAGGTATGGTTTCCCAACTATAATCAGATCAGATAATGGGCCAGCCTTTGTCTCTCAGGTAAGCCAGGGAATAGCCACTGCACTGGGGGCCAATTGGAAACTACATTGTGCTTATAGACCCCAGAGTTCAGGACAGGTAGAAAGAATGAATAAAACTCTAAAAGAGACCTTAACCAAATTAGCTTTAGAGACTGGCACACACTGGGTGGCTTTACTCCACTTTGACCTTTTTAGAGTAAGAAACACTCCATACCAGATGGGTTTAACCCCCTTTGAAATCATGTATGGAAACCCCCCTCCTATGATACCTAGCCTCCAAGCTGACCTAATATCGACCTTGGGAGACCAGGACCTACTGGACTCACTCCAACGGTTGCAGCTAACCCACCAACGGGTCTGGCCGCAACTCAGAGCCATATATGAAGCTGTCCCGCAACCCCACAGGTTTAAACCGGGAGACTGGGTCTTCATCCGCAGACACCAACGGAAAAATCTCAAGCCAAGGTGGAAGGGCCCCTTCGTGATCCTCTTGATGACTCCCACCGCACTCAAAGTGGACGGGGTCACGCTTGGGTGCACTACTCCCACGCAAAACCTGCCGACCCGTTTGCAGTCCCAGAGGATTACAAGTGAGACACCTGGAAGGCATCCCCGCACCCTTCGAATCTATTCAAGCTCCGCATCCGATGAGATCCTTCCTGCTAACCTATTGTTGACATTGAACTGCTTATCGGGTGATGGCACCTTTCCTGCAAGTAACATAAATCACCATATGCCCCTTAGCATGATCCCCCCAGATACCTGTGAGCTGGCTGAGCAGAACCCATGATTGGGTTCGCCAGTTACAAGACAAGGGGGGAATGTAGGACCCTGAGACCCTCTTCATTCACCCACTACCCCCAAATCCCTCCAGACCCCCACTAATTGCTCTTTTAGCTTCTGCAAAATGCTTGGCTGCTGCTTTAGACATGCCTAGACATGCCCTGACCCCCGCCTGCTATCCCCCCCTTCCAGGAAAGTATAGATTAAGCAAGTCCGGGCATAAAAACTGCCTTATAAGGTAAAAATGGAGACTCCTGGCCCCACAGATAACAGTCAACACATTCCACAGCCGTGAGAATAGCACCTACCAATAAGAAACTTCCAGGGCTGCATCTTATACATCCAATCAGTTTAAAATTATGTTGGCGCGCACCGGCTCCTTGAACCAACCAAAATGTATCTTCGGTATCCCCCTCCTCTCTTTGTCTAAAACATATAAAAGGCTCCACTCTCCCTTACTCTGGGCTGTCAGCATGGATCGTTGGGTTGGTGAGGTCTGAGAGCTCGAGCTTAAGCCCAAATAAACCATAAACTTTTGCAAGCCCGAATAAACCACAAACATTTGCTTTTGCATTTTGGTGTGTTGGGTCCTTGGTGGTCTTTTTGGGGTCCAGTGGATGAGGTATAACAGCTGTTCTACATGTTTCCATCATGATTGACTCTCCCCACAGGCCCTCACCACAGTGATGGGGCCAACTGATCATGACTGAAGCTTCAAATATGGTACCAAAATAAACCCATGAATCTTTGTAAGTTAATTTCAGTGAAGGGAAACATACTAACACAGACCTGAGGAACTCAGAGATCATTTGGTAGCAAGTGAGGGGATGTGAATGTAGCAAACAGTATCTTTATAATAAACACATGCTGCTCTTGTGGTGCCTCTTTATGCCAATATATGTTAAATATCTGTTCTGCATCAACACAGATGCTAGTGGGCTAGTAGGAAAGAGCCTCTGCTAGTAAAAGGTAAATATCATTTCTTTGAACTTAGTAATTCACCTTTTGGGGGGGGCTTTTTGAGACAGGGTTTCCCTGTAGCCCCAGCTGATTGGAACTCATTATATAGACCAGGCTGGGCTCAAACTCACAGAGATCCTCCTGCCTCTGCCTCCACCTCCTGAATGCTGGGATTAAAGGTGTATGCCACGGACACCTGGACCAATTTACCTTTTTTGAATTGCTTCATTCAGTACTTTTCCAATACCTTAAAATTATTTTTAAAATTCTAAACTGATAAAAAACTGTTAAGTGTTTTTTCATATTTTTAATAGTTTTTATAGCACATTTGCTCTGACCCAGTTACTGAGTTACTAAACTGTGTACATGGACAGAATGTTGTTCAAACTAGGAGACATTCCATGCATGATTTGGTTCCAGAGTCATCATTAGTCACCCCCAAATACTAGCAAGTCTGCAGGTTAGTCTCGTGGGTCTCAAGCAATAACTTGTTCATTGTGAAAGTAGCCCTCACTGACCTAAGTGCCCAGCAGATAGAATTTATGATTTCCAGTAGGTAAGGTCTATCCTTGGTCAAAGCAGGCTTAGCTCACATTGTGACAGCCATCCGGTTCTTCATGCAGAAGTCACAGTAAAGGGAGAAGATGTATCTACTGTCCTGCGGTTTTAAGGCAGGTGAGGGCCTAGCCCTCTCCTCGTTGTAAGCACTATTAAGATTATCCTCATTTCACAGATGAGAAAGCTGAGCCCCAAAGAAGCTGAATAGTTCTAAAATAGCACAGGAATCCAGTGAAGGAGACAGCTAAGTGCTCAGGTCTGACTGCATCGATATGCTATAAAGACCTAATTGTTGAAAATGAACAAGAGTAAGGCTTAAAACAAAGGAAGCAGGGGGTTTACTGCCAGTGCTCTAAACAGGAATGGACTTGAATTTCACACCAGGACTTCAGGCTCAGAAAATTAGAGCCATAATGACTTAAGCATTTGTTTAAAGTGCTCCTACTCACCTCCCTCCTTCCCACAACCCTCCCCCAGCCTTTAGAACCGCAGGCTCAAAAAGAGAAGATAAGAAATATTTGCTGCATGAAAGAAATGCAAAACTTTAGCTAACATCTGAATGGAGGTGGTCTGGAAGTCCACCCAACTCAGACAAGATAATGCTCTACAGTGAAATCAGCTTCCCTGTTTCCAACAGCACAGGCAGTAGGAGCTCCAGGGTCTGCACATGTGAATGGAGGGGTCCCAGCCCTGAGGACTGTGCCTTGCTGACTGCTTGATTTAACTTGGCCCTAAGGCAGAGAGCATTCTAGTTTAATTTTTAGGTCTTTGTCTCTCATCCAAAACTTCCAAACTTCCTTTTCTTCTATTTCTTAGTAGGTTTTTACAGTGTTTTATTTCTAGTAAGATTTAATAAGCCCAGTTAACGGAAAAAATTCAACAGAGAAAAATGACAATGTCACTAAAAAAGGTTACTGCATATCAGATCTTTGACGAGAGACTAAATATTTACTCCACTGGCCAGAGTACTAAAGAAGTAATCAGTGCCTGATCCATTTGAGTGGCCTGTTTTCTTATTATGCTTACCAGGAAATGTAAGAGGAAAAAAGTTTTATTTCAATTCAAAGGTGACTTGTGTTTCATTCAAACTTAAAAAAAAAAAAAAAATCAAGTGAACTTCAGCTGTAATTTTTCTTCTACATTTTTCTTGAGAGGCAGAATACTTCAGGTTTTTTGAAATGTCTTTCAAAGATGTGTTCTGGTGACAGGACAGATGGAGGCCAATCTGCTATAATCTCACAGTGCAAGAAAAAACCAGATATGATTCTGAGACACTGCAAAGTGCCCATTCATTTTAAAAGATCCTACAGTACTTTATCACTCTATATAATTTCTCCCAGGAATTAAATTCTAAAAGGTTTATCCCAGCTAGTAAAAGAAAGATGACTTCTAAGCCTAACTATGCCAGCACAAAGCTATGGACTTTATGCGATATCATTTACCACTCCAACAAGCCCCAGGGGCACGTGCTATGAGTTCCATTTCACAGAATAAGAAATAATTCTCTGAAAGCCATTAAGTCACAGAGCCTGGCTAAGTAAGCCAGGACTGAACTGGAGTCCCTTGGTTTGCTTTTCATGTCTACACAATTATGACTTTGGGGTTGTAAACCAGAAACAAAGCATGTCAGATCTCCACGGAACACCCTTATTAACTAAGGGTTAGTTGTAGATAATCCACACTTATTAACAAATATTAATTGTATAAAATGAGTGCCACTATACTTTCATACATGTGTACAATATATTTTGGTCATATACATATGGGGCAATATAGCATCATTTTTATAGTTCTTTTAGATACCGTGGTCAAGTTAATCAACTCACAAGCTTCAATGTTACCATTGCAAGTCTGGGGACAAGAACAATAACACAACCCGGTGGATGGACATGTGGAAGGATGTAAAATACTTAATGAGGGACAGCGACTTTATAAGCAGCTAATGTGATTCTCTCTTTGGTAATTTCATCTGTAGATGGAACCTTTTTCCTAATCAGATCCACCTGCCATTGAAATAAAGTGGAAGATAAGAAATGGAAAGGCAAAACCATATGCCAACATCCAGATAAAAATTTTCATCAAAAATAGCAGCCTTGAAAGGGCCATATGCAGAGACATTACCTTCCTTTGTACATCAAGAACCAACTGTTTTTTTTAAAAAAATATTTTATTTATTATTTTTATTTTATGTGTATGAGTATATTGCCTGCATGTAGGTAAGTGCACCCGTGTTGTGCAATGCCCACAGAGGACAAAAGAGGTCGTTGGATCCCCTGGAACTGTAGTTACAGACAGTTGTTTACTGCCATGTGGGTGTTGGGATTCAAACCCAGGTCTTCTGCAAGAACAACCAGTGTTCTTAACCACTGGGCCATCTCTCCAGCCCCAAGAACCAACTCTGTTAAAACCCAGACCTCAGACTCTTTTTCCCCTCTGATGAAAAGTTTTGTCTCCCTGAGGAAGAAGTCAGAAAATAACAGTATGGAAAAGCTCAAGGCCGCCCCATGTTACTTCCAGTATAGTGTAGGAGGAACATGGCAAAAATGCAGTAGAAATGGAAGGTGAGAACTATAAGTCCACATTTCTTCCACTGTAGCTGGGCCTGGGCCTGAGGTGAAGCCAGGAAAATGGTTCAGGAGATACTGAAGACAGGGATGCTGGATTACACATGTTCAGATTTGGCATGGAGACTGGCTGAGACTCAGCCTCCAGCAGACAAAGCAACTCAGCAGTGACTGGAGCAAGGGTGGCATGGTGAGGATGTAGACTTTAATTTTCTCGAGTTTTTCTTTCCTGGCATGGGAAGCATTCAGAAGTTTCTACGCGTCTCTGGCAAAGGGATGTAATGTAGAGGCTGCCATCACACTGGGCAAGAGAGTCTGGATGGAGCTTGGGGCAGGGACATAGTGTGATGTAAGCTTGGCAAGATTAGTCTTGGCCAGGGCAGACAGGAAGTCCCAGCATGCTAGCAAGCTGAGACAGGCCCTGTTCTTCACTGTGCAGCAATGACTGGTATGGCCTCCACATCCTCCAACAATTTTGCAAGCCAGGGACTGAGTGATCTAGGAAAGAGGATTTAACCAGGTCCAGGCAGGAGCTATGTCCTAAAGAGACTATAAGCCAAAATCCCAGAAAGAGTGCAAGTCAGAAGTGACTAGCATATTGCTCACTGCAGTGGGTAGTAGACTGTGAGAGTCATGTAACAGTGGTCAAAAACAAGACACAGCATCTCCCCTCTGCATTTCAGTATGGTGAATAACCTTGAGAGCTTATACTACTATGTTTTACAATTATATAAGTATTTTAATGGCTCATAAGAGAAAATATAATCTCTCAAGACTGCCAAAATATAAAGAAAAACATTTGAACCAACAAATAGTATTTGTATATATTTGTAGGATGCAATGTGGCATTTTGATACATTATTCATTGTAGAATGATTTCATATTATAACATACAGTCATCCATTCTATCTGGAAGCACTGATTTCAGTGGATTGGTCCTCAAATCTAAAGAAGTTTGCAGCCCTTTTATAAAATGATGTTGCTGGGGCTGGAGAGATGGCTCAGGGATTAAGAGCACTGACTGCTATTGCAGAGGAGCCGGGTTTGATTCCCAGCACCCACATGGCAGCTATGAACCATACTTAATTCCAGTTCCAGGAGAATCCGAAGGCCTCTTCTGACCTCTGCAGCATTGCATGACATGGGTGCACTCACATACATGCAGGCAATATACTCATACACATAAAATAAAAATAATAAATAAAATATTAAGAAAATAAATAAAATGGTATTGCCGTTTGAATATAACCTACACATGGCCTCCCATGAACTTCAAATCTTTTCTACATGTCTATAATATCCAACACAATGCAATAGCATGTAAATAGTTGCTACACTGTATTTTTTAGAGATTAAGCAAATATGTCTGTACATGTTTAGCACAGATGCAACCATCACAGGCCTAACTACATAGGCATGAATGAGAAAAGAGCGCATGCTCAGAAAGCAAGTGCTGGAGAAACACTGGATTTCTGTGAGGTGGGAAGGGACTCTGGGAGGATATGCCCATACATCATCATATTCATGTGGATTCAGTACAGATTTGTCTCAATGTGTGTAGCAAATTCAAGTTTTGCCTTTTTGGAACTTTCTAAAATCAAAAGGCTTTTTGATCTATAATTAGCTGAATCCATAGACATGGAACCTACAGATAGAGGACAATTTGTATATACATGTTGTGGAATGAGTATACCCAGTCAACATAGCCATCACCTCATATACTTACCATGTTACAGTGTAAATACTTAAAATCTATTCATTTAGTAATTTTGAAATATACAATGTATGATAATTAACTTGGTTACTAAAATCTGTGGAACAGATTTTAGAAGATATTCCTTCTGTCTGACTAAAGTTTTGTATCTAGTCATCATACCTTGATTTTCTTCTCTCCCCATCCTCCAAGCCTGTAGTAACCACCTCTCTGCTCTCTACTTCTATTTCTTTATGTTTGACTTGGGAGGGGGCATACAAGTAGAACCACACAGAATTATCTTTCTGTGACTAGCTTATTCTCTTAACAGAGTATCCTCCAAGTTCATCACTCATTACAAAAGGCAGCATTTCTTTCTTTTTAAGATCGTATGATATTCCACTGTAGCTGTATACTAATTTTCTTTCTTTTTTCAGTAGACAGCCACATTGACTATCTTGGTTATTGTGACGAATGCTATAGGGCACATGGAAACATAGCTATGTCTTAAACATTCTGATTTCTATTCTTTTGGATATATAGCTGTAAGTGAGATTGCTGGATCATATGGTCATTCTAATTTTAGCTTTGGGGGGAGGGTACTATCCTTCATAATGGCTGAATTTATATTCTCACCAGTAGTTCACAGTGCTCCATCTTCTCGAATTCTTATCAACTTCTATTCCCTTCATCTTTTCATAATAAGCAATTTAGTGGGTGTGAGGTGACAGCTTGCTGTTGTTTTAATTCTTTCTTCCTTGCTCACTAGTGACAAGAATCATTTTTTTCACGATTCTGGCCATTTGTATGTCTTCACTTGAAAAACATCTATTCACATTCTTTGCCCATTTTTAATTGGGAAATTTATTTCCTTGCCATTGAGAGATCTTTGATTTCCTGTATGTCCCAGTTAATAACTCCAGGTATAATTTGCAGATATTTTCTTTCATTCTGTAGTTTTTCTTTCTTTGCTGTACAAAAGCTTTTCAATTTGATGTAATCCTATCTTTCTCTAGTCTTGCCTTTCTTATGTTTGTGGATCATATCCAAAAAAGCAATAATTGCCAAGGCTAATACCATCTAGCTTTTCTCTGTTTCTCCTAGCTGTTTACAATTTTACATTCAAGTCTTTAATCTATCTTGAGTTGGCTTTTACACATAGTGTGAAGTATGGGTTTAATTTCATTCTTTTGTATATATTTCATTTTTTCGTCATTTGTTGAGGAAACCATTTGTATATTTTTTAAAATGCATGTCAAAAGCAATGAGCTATATTACCTTCTAATAAGTAAGTGTTTAAATTTTGAATTTTCACATAAAATGAGACTAAGCCACAGACTATGAGGCTATCTGGTTCCAAGAAGAATCACGAAATCATTTAACTCAGGCAGGCTTAATGTTACAAGCAAAACTAAGCAAAATTTTAAACTTCTATTTAGGTACAAACGCTAAGCCTGAATTCTGAACCTTGGGTCAGTTCCAGTGATGAACTGAGGCCAGAGGCCAGAGACACCACACCAGGTCCACCACACCAGGTCCACCACACCAGCAACTATGAAGCTCTTGGTGGAGTCTGCCACTACCTTCCAGGTAGACAAGCTGCTCAGTGGGGACCACAGGTGCTGGGACAGTGCCCCACCCACCCCACTATCAGCAAGGTTCTCAACCAATGTCCCTTAACCCTTCGCCAACCTACAACAGAATCAGGAAGTTTGTTTTCTTACATATTCCCGACCAATGTGTATTTGTTGTGTAAGAGAAAAACCTGCGTGCATGCACTGGGAATCAAAGTGAAGACAATTCGCACCTACAAAGTTAAGGTAGTATGTTGTGTCTCTCTTGTTTTGTTCTCTATGGTAGTGACTGGAGAGGAAAATGGGTGTTCTTTCTACAAACTACAATTCATTATACTAAGGCTAGAGAACCTCAATCTCAAATTTCTTACAATCAGTCTTCTACCACAAAAGAACATGATTAGGCATAAACTTTCTCAATTGATCTTAATAAGTCTTAAAAGAAGTGCTTCATCTTTATTGAATATTTACATCTTTAAGAAAAGGGAAGCCTGCCATTTGTAAGCAAAGGAGACCTGGAGTTCTGTGATGGTGGGGGCATTGCCAAAGCCAGACTCAAATTCACTTCCCCTTGTACGAGTGAAAAGTAACTCCAATAAAAAGTCTTCTTGACAAGTTCCACTGAGAAACCTTAATCAAAACATTTGCTTATTTCCTGACTCTGCCCATCAAGCAAAGGCTGGGACTAATTCTCCTCATTTGTAAAGCTTTCACCACCAATGTCATGAAAGTCCTATAATTCTGTTATTGTTCCCATGGGAAAATCTCTATTAGGGTAGAGAAACATTGAAAAGCCAGGACATTCTCCAACAAATCAATTTGTAGCAGAGGTTTAAAGTATATTTTTAATTGTCTGGACCATGCTTGGTTCATAAAACCAACAACTGCCCTCCATTAAACACCAGCTCACTTCCAGAGACTGTAACTCAGGCTTCCACATGTATTCATCAAGGTCTAGAATCAGAATCACTCAGGGCTACATACAGGTTGGTTAAAATTCAGCTGCTAGGGCCTCTACCCACACCTAAATGAAAGTCTAGAGGCAGGACCCAGGAGCTAGCACTATTAACAAGTGCTGCCAGTGACTGCTCTGCAAATTGAAATGGAGGACCTTTGCTTTAGGAAGGCAAAATTGTACTCAGTCAAGAACCTGGATGCAGCTGTTCAGAAAGAGACATAGGATTATTTTATCAAGTATCTATCCATCTGTTTCCATACTTTCAAACAAAAAGCACTCACTGTCACATAGCTAAAGTTGTGTGATAGATACCTTCATTGGCTATGGGGTGAAAATTTCTAGTACCAATCTTCTCCCCAAACAGATCTTCAATCACTGTGTGACACTATCAGATCACAGTGTTCTCAGAATTTCTCTGAGAAATGTAAACAGCTGGAACCAAGTTCGTCTACCCACTTATAAAGAAAATGTCTCCTTTAGAAACCCTCAGATGATAAGTGTTTATGTGTTGTATAAATGAAAAGAATTAATGCATGAAACACAGCTCACTTTACTATGAACGTCTCTCCTGGAGGTAGAATTCAGTTGAGGTGCAGCGTGCTCTGAGCAGCTTACTAGGGAGCAATACTCAGAGCCATCACACATTGTTCAAATCAGCTCAACTTCACTGAGAACAGCTCCATTTTCATGGCTACTTATACAATTAGACTTTTAATGTGATGAATGATGGACAATAGCTGGGTCATATGCCAGGACAAAGATTTCCCACGATGCCTCTTACTTGTCAATACAAATGACTGCAGAAAATGTGCCTGGGGGAAAAAAGAGGGCCTTCAGATTTTCAATGACAAAGTCAATGAAATGAAAAGGAAAAGGAAATGTATTATTTGCAATTAATATTCCTATATTACTAGGGAGTAAACAACAATGTCCAATTGAGAGACATGAACTTCCCAGTATATGGGAAGTTCTTCCTTTTATTAAAAATGGGTATTGGATGGCTTACCATGAGTTAGTAACACAGTCAATAAGGCAGTCAGATTTCCTAACAACACTCCCAAATCACTGGACTTTGGTAGAAGATGTGTTTACTAGACTATAGAATTTCATAGCTTTATAAAAATGCACTTGGCAAGAACTCTTCTTAAGGAATACTTTAGTACCCAAGAGACATGATTTTAGCTGCTAATACAGCTTTCTCTTTAATTATGTGATCATCATCTTCTAATCGTTCCTTAAAGATTTTCACATTTAATATTTTAAACCATCTGCAGATTGTTTTTACTGGTTACCTTAGGGGCATACAAAGTCGCAGCCACAGAATTACAACAGTGAATTATGGACAATCTCTATCCTGCCTGGCCTATGAACCCCCGAATATAAACGTTATGTAGATGCACAGAATTAGTCAGATATAGGGTTTTAAGTGGATACACTTCCTCTCTGGGGCACCTGGTAATTAGCATACTGGCCTCTGGGGCCCTGCTTTCCAAAGCTGGGTGCCATATATCATGTGTTCATCTGGGAAGCAGCTCCCACTCCCCAGAGGACCAAGAACAAAGGAGCTGGCAGGCTGCAGGGGAGAGGCTGCCCAGACAACAGTGTATTAAAGACACCCATTAGTTGCTTCAATCAGCTAATTAGCTCAACAAATGCAAAACCTAAATCATTAAACAAAGTGGCCCTGATTGCCTTGCTGGCTTCTGATTTGCTATCACTAACCCAGCAGGGGAGAACAGGGTAGTTCAACCGAAAACAAAAGCTGTCTACACTGGGGAGCTGAGAAGGGGTGGGGACTTAATAGTTCATGAAAGTTGAGATTTGTCAGGAAGTTTCACTTAAAAAAAAAAAAAGGTACCAGGGAGACCTCTGTGTTTATGCTTTGAAATATAAATCAATTTAAATATAAATTGCTCTCCTTTTTGTCATTATGAGAAAGAAATAAAAAGTGGGTTTTAGATCTCTGGTGTGCAAACGGTCATTAACTTTCGCTTGACCCTGGGTACAGTGCTAATATTGGATTTATAGACAGGGTCCTCTCATTAGACTCTTCTTGCCATCCTACAGAAAATATGTTCCCAAGAGCTGTAATGCTTGAAGCCATTTCTTAGCTTTCAACTGGAAAACTTGATTCTCCCTTGAATGCTTCTCCTTAGCTTTCTACCCATCTCTCTACTCCAGCTCCAGGAATCTGTTTCTCTGGGTTTACCTACATGTATAAAACATGTGCAATCACACTCAGAAAGCTGAACAGCTCGACAGCATTGCTTTGGACCACAGGAAGCCAGAAAAGAGCCTCCTCGTGGTTGTCACATTCTGGGGACAGGGCGCACCAATGTTCAGGTCTGTTTTCAAGTGTCTAATTCTCTATAATAGGAACAAGCTGCCATTTCAAGTCATTTAATTACCTTTGTCTGTTGAGCACTGTAAATGTTGCATTTCTTCACTCAAGTGCCCTGTAGTGCATTTCTTTCAAAGGAAGTCTCTAAAAACCTGCCACTCTGGAGAACATGCTATTATGGTTGTTTATTTACATTCTTGCCAAATCAGTTTCATTTACTATCTTAGTGGAAATGACTATACAGAAGGGTGACAAAGAAAAATCAACTTACTTTGCTTTGTAATTTACTTAATTCTAAATGATCCTCCAGGTTAAAGGAGTCTGACTTCCTACACACAATACCTTCAGGTGTTGCTATTCAGAAGAGGTCAGTTCAAAGGGCTATTTTCCCTTATGCTGTGCCATTGGATAGTTATTTATCATTTTGACTTACTAGCTCTAATTACAAAAGACAGTGTCAAACGGCTCTTTTTAAAGAAGCAATTTTCTTTGTATCCCAGGGGGAGAGTCAGAAAAATTTACAAAGCATCTGCTGCGTACATTTTTAATTATTCCTGGGCTTTATCAGTACTATTATTTTCTTGATTGAGTCTTAGATTATCCCATATCCTTTAACTTTACCCTGCATTGGGAATTGCTGTTTCAAGGCTCTTATTTTATGTCATTTAAAAAAGGAGAGGAGCTGGGTAGATGGGTCAGAGGTTAAGAGTACTGGCTGCTCTTGCAGAAGACCTAGGTTCAGTTCCCAGCACTCACATGGTGGCTAACAATACAGTTCCAGAGGATCCAATGCCCTCTTCTGGCCTCCACAGGCATTGCAAGCATGTGGTGCTTTTACACACAGATAGGCAAGACATTCATACACATAAAATAAAAAATAAGTGAAAAAATTAAATTAAAAAAAGAGCCAGGTATGGTGGCACACTCCTTTATTCTTAAACTTGGGAGGACGAACAACTAGGTGGATCTTTGTGAGATCAAGGCCAGCCTACACAGCAAGTATTAGACCAGCTGGGGTTACAGGGAGACCCCGTGTCAATGAAACAAAACAAACAAAAACAGGGGGGAAAAAGGGGGAAAGTGCAACCCATCAACCTTTGAACTGTTCACAGGGCAGTAATTGGTAGAGATGGGAATGAATGTACTACAAATCTTTCGGGGACAGAAGACTGGTTTCTGAAAATGTTAGAGAAAGGAATTACTGCACCAGGGAAGGAGAGAGATTTTACAGACATTCACAATTAGCATGGTATTAGGCAAAATTCTCTCTTCTAGGGAGAACATCCTAGGTCATCCACTGGTCAAGAAGACAAGAATGTCACGTTGACTATTTTAGAGGTAAACATGCTACGAGAGATCATCTTGGTTGACAAAGACCAAACAACATGTTCAGTGGGGTTATGAGACAACCGGGGAAGGGCTGTGCCACCCACAGGTCAGAGGATGGACACTGGCAAGCACAGCATCCAGAAGGTAGCAAACCAAAGGAAAGCACAGAACCAAACCATGTGGAAAGCCAACAAAGAGAATGCAGGTGCATCTCTGAGCGTGAACTGGGAAAGTCTTGGGAAGACTGGAGTGACTGCAAATATCACTAAGAACACAAGCAGAATATTTTGGCTACTCAAAATATAGTCAGTAGTCACTATAAAGTAGTATGCCTGTGGCAGGATAGAAAGACAATGAAAACTCTGGGCACAGAAAGGAAAAGGAGTCCCTCACCATGGATACTAGCTGAAGCCTCTCCTCAGCTGTAAGCAAGCACCCAGCACAATTCTGAATGCTTAAGGCTTTTCTCCCTTCTCAACTGTGAACTTACAATTTTCTAGGAATCTCACAGAAATCATTTACAATGACAGTCATGTCCTACATCTGTTGTGCAATCCTTGTAGCTCCAAGTTTTAGCTTATCAGAGTGTAAGCATTTTTGGAGACAATCTGTAACCTCCATTATCGAAGAGGGGAACAGAGGTAGAGGAGGAGTGAGATCATCGAAAATCTGAGGAGCAATGAAATTCCAGAAAGCTTCCAAAACCCTGTATTCAGTCACCCCCAGACACTTGAAATGCAGCTCTTCTTTGAGGAGCCCACACCTGTGTTCTTGGGTGAGCTTTTATTTTTTCCTTGAGCACCTTTCTTTCTATGAAAACATCTTTAGTAAAATCTCAACTCTCCTTCTCATTGGTTAGTCCTAAAATTCTTTCCTGCCTCAAAATTAACCAGTCTGGTCTGAGTCAAGGTCTCTAAAAGATTTGGAAACTCTTTGGGGTGCTGAGTATGACAACGCCGAGTCGTGTCTCTGTCCCTCATTGCTGACGTTCTCTCATTATTTACTCATTTGTTCATCATTTGATCACTCAATGAAGAAAAATATGCAAAATAATGCCAGGATACCCTTTGGTTTAAGGGCATTTACATTTTTAAAAAAACAAATATTATCACATTATCAGAAATGTGCAAGAAATTTGAGATAGCAGTAATTATGTCAGTAGATAAGCCTTTTGGATGGCTCTTAATTTTATTAAGACCTACTATGAAGGGTTGGGGAGATGGCTCAGTGGTTAAAGCACCTGCTACACAAGTGTGAAGATCAGAGTTTGGATCCCCAGAACCCACATAAATACCATGTAGGCATGGTAGCCCACCTGTAATCCCAAAGACAGAGACAGGCACTCTCCAGAGCAAGCTGGCTAGTGAGATCAGCTAATTGACAAGCTCTGAATTTGATTGACAGAGCCCGTCTCAATGGATAAGGCGGAAGAGTGATTAAGAATGATTCTGGGGGGCTGGAGAGCTGGCTCAGCAGTTAAGAACACTGGTTGTTCTTGCAGAAGACCCGGGTTCAAATCCCAGCACCCACATGGCAGCTAACAACTGTCTGTAACTCCAATTCCAGGGGATCTGATGGCTTCATCTGTTCTCCGTGAGCATTGCACAACATGGGTGCACTTACCTACATGCAGGCAATACATTTATACATATTAAAAAAAAAAAAAAGAATGATTCTGGACACAACCTCGGATATCCACATGCATGTGCACCCACATGTATGCATACCCCCACACGTGTGCACATATATGTGCAAGCATAAATACATACACACATACAAACTACACACACATACACATGAAAAAGAAAAAGGCAAAAGATCTACTCTAAAATCCCATTTTGTCTTTTAGTCTTCTAAATATGAGCTATGTGTTTATAAAACAAAGTTTTATAAGCAAAACAAAGTTTATAAAGCAAAGTCAAAGTGTTACATTAAAAGAAGGTATTGTTGAAAATAAAAATAATTAAAACACTATCACAGTAGGAGCAAATTTTGAAGTCTTAAAACATTTCTCCTCTAAACATCCAAAAAGGAAAGGTCTTATTGTCTATTCTTTAAAAGTTACTTTCATGTCTTATGACAAAGCAACATGAATCTATTTTTCTTAGAATGTACTTACCCTAAAACAATACAATTTTTTCAACTGCGTTGGACCTCGAGCCTCAAAGTACCTCATAACGGCATCCTGCCACGTGATTTCCCCGATATTACATATGCATAAGAGGAGTAGGAAAAGTACTAAAATTTTTCTGTGTTACTGGAGACCAGCGACTGCAACTAACAGTAAGCCGGGAACGCTAAGACTTTACATGGACTGTCAGTGTGATTAAAGCTGCTCAGGGGCTGAAGAGATGGCTCCAGCAGTTAAGAACACTTGCTGCTCTTACAGAGGACCTAGGTTAGGTTCCTAGCACCCACAAGGCAATTCACAACAGTCTGTAACTCCAGTTTCAGGGAATCCAATGCTCTCTCTTGACCATCCTAGGCACTGCATGCATGTGGGGCACCTACATACATGTAAGCAAACACTCATATGGAAGAAAAAAATATCTTTTAAAAAAAATGCTCACACTGTTGAAGGATTTCGTTGGGATTGCCAGGTTGCCACTTAAATGCTTACTTGAACGCTCCACACTGAGTTCAATCTCAGGGCAAATAATAGCAATCAGGTTGCCAAAATCAAGGTAGAGCAGAAATGGCTACTTAAACTTGAATACAAGACTCAGTGATGTTGGAGAATATTTTCTAAATGAAGAGTTCAAAGACGATTTAAAAAACAACACCACCAAGCTAATCTGTAAAGCTAAAATAAATAAGTTAGTAAATTAGAACACTGGTTTCCTTCTCCTGTTTCTAGCTTATTTAAAAAGAATATTTTCTAGATGCTAAAACCATTTTATATACTTTGATGTTACATGTTTCAAAGAAACAATGGCAGTGTAGCCTGAATCCTTGTCTAGATTATCCACTACTTGCAAAGTTTATAAGTTTTCATTTTATTCTTTCCCATTTCAAGGAACAAATGTGTTCAACTGGAGTCTTTTCACAAATCACAGCTTTCTTCTCATAATGCTGAAACTTTCTAGCCCAGGGTGGGAATTTAGCTGAAGCACCAAACCCTGGGCTGGGAAAACCCAGGTTTGCATGCTGTCTTCAGACTATGTACCTATGGGACTTCCTTCAGGCCTGGTCCTTGACTCTTGATCCTGAGATCAGTTCAGTGGAAACAGCTTCTCCTTTGGCGGATATAGGTGCTCTCGCCTGCCCAGCAGCTCTGCTCCCTGTAGTTTGCTTTGTGGAGCCAAGCCTGCCCCGCCCTTCCATGTGTCTGAGAATGGTCTTGAGGTCTCTCCCTCCCAGCTTGTCATTCTCTGCCTCTTCCATAGGGACATGAAACTTCCAACCAGATCCCTCACCCCCACAGGCCAGGGCAGTCCTGAGAGAGGACCCCCTCACTGTTAAGATCATTAAACTCCACAGATTCTCAGTTTCCAGGTTGTTTTTCTATCATGCGCACCCTTTATAAAAATCCTGGATAAGTTAGTCTCAGACTATAACAAGGATAAAAAGTAAAAATACTGTTACAATATTAGAATTAGAAGGAACTCCTCAGTTTACCACATTCTACCCGTGCCCCGCAGGACACAAACTGAATTAGCTGTCACAAAGACACTTGATGGCAAAAACCACAGTCCAGAACTCCTTCCTTTTCCAAACTTTAATATTCTAAATATTTAAGTTTTAAAAACACTTTACTAACTATAGGCTAAGCAGGCAGAGTGAAGTTTAAACTCTGCCAAAAGGATTTACCAAAGTGAGATTTCTCGTTCTCCATAAACAGAAGTCAAGCACAGCACACACTTCTGAAGAAAGTGAGAACCCCTGTGCTCTGGCTGTGGATTCCCTAGGAAATGGAAGAAACACTTCTCTCAAGGCACTAACCAGCTAACGTTAGAACTAGAGTAAGCAATCCAATAAAAAGCAAGATGTGCAAGAATATCTGTTAATTTTTGCAAATCTTATGAAGCTTTAAATTGCTCTTAACATCCACCACGTTAAGCTGTTAGGAGAAAACTGTTTAAAGGCAAATCCTAATAGCCTCTTAGAAAATACAGCCAAATGGATTTTTTACTAACTACAGCCTTGAACCATTTATGGAACCACTAATGATTGGCAGTTGCTTTTATGTCTGTATGGTGAGCTGCAACTAAAACTTTTTCTTCCTACCAAAGCTTGTTTTAATAACCCTTTGCAGTGAAACATAAATCTAGCATGACCACCTGAGCCCTAATTAGCTGTTTTCCTGCAAGACTTGAGCTACTAGGATAATCCGTTCCTTCTGTCAAGCTCCAGATGTGCCAAATATCGTTTTCATATTAATTTTTATTAGATGGATACCAGCTTTTTTTTCTTTTTCTTTTAAAAATAAAAATTCAACATTACTTTAAAAAACAAGAAGCTGGGGAGATGGCTCAGCAGTTAAGAGCACTGACTGCTCTTCCAGAGGACCCAGGTTTGATTCCCAGCACCCACATGGCAGCTACGAACCATTCTTAACTCTGGTTCCAGGGGAATCGAAAGCCCTCTTCTGACCTCTGTGGCACTGTACAACACGGGTGCACTCACATACATGCAGGCAATACACTCATACACAGAAAATAAAAATAATAAATAAATATTTAAAAAATATTTTTTTAAAACAACCAAGAAGCTTACAAAAAAAGTACTATTGTGTGGCTGGAACTCTCAAGTTGTGATTAATGGTCCTGCAGTTTATTACCTCCTGACTGCACAAGAAGTTTGCCTTTATCAGATGGGGGCTGATTCAGTATTTTTGTTTAAAAACAGCAAGGGAAAATTTATTCTTGCTCTTTCTCGCTATCTTCCATGTCCCACAACATTCTGCACACAGCAGAAGCCTACCTAGGAGTAAAAGAATGAATGAACACAAGATTCCACCTCTCTGTGCCTTAACACTGTTATTTCTTTTTTTATTTTATGTGTATGCATGTATTGCCTGAGTGTAGGTAAGTGTACCCGTGTCAGGCAATGCCCGTGGAGGACAGAAGAAGCTGTCGGATCCCCTGGAACTGGAGTTACAGACAGTTGTTAGCTGCCATGTGGGTGATGGGATTCAAACCTGGGTCTTCTGCAAGAACAGCCAGTGCTCTTAACTGCTGAGCCATCTCTCCGGCTCCCTTAACACTGTTATTTTTATCCACTGTTAGTGTCAAGTCAAGCACTGAGATTTCAGGGTAAAACAGGTGGGTGTTTCTAGAATTTTCAGATTTGGAGTCTTTGAATATAATAATGTACAACTTGTTGGTTATTTTTTAACCCCCTCATTACTCCAAATTTGTTGTGGTTTGGGGAGTGTGAGAATTGTTTTGTTTTTTTCTAACCAATGTTTGTATTCATATTAGTTATTTCAATCAGAAAACATATTTAGCTTAAAGCCAGAGGAAAAATTAAGTGCCACTGCCCAAATTTCACTGGTATTATTCACTTATATCACTGATCCCTAAATAATGAAATACTGTAAATAATAGTTACATGGATTGGTAAGCTAGAGTCAAAACAAGTCCTCACTGACAGATCATTGATTTCAAGGTAATTTCAAAACAAACATGGAATTCATTTGAGTTCAATACTTGGAGGGAGACAGAATTCTCATACAAAAAAAGTCAAGTCAATCAGGGAGGGTAACAGATATGTAAGTTGATAAACATTCTAATTTTATATGGAGAAACCCACAAATAGCCCAATACACCACTGAAAGAAAAGAACAGCTTTGGAGCGCTGACACCATCTGATCTCAAGACTCATTCTAGAGCTACAATGATTGAAACAGTATGGTACTAAATGAAAGAACAGACACAGATCAACAGAGCAGAACAGGGTCCCAAAGCAGACCCATGTAAACAGAGGCAGCGACCTCTGACGAAGTAGCAGATGCTATTTAGCAAAGGAAAGACTGTCTTCTCAGCAAATGGTGCTAAAATAACATGCAAAAAAAAAAAAAAAAGTGAATCCAGACACAGGCCTTATACCCTCCACAAAAATGAACTCAAAATGGACTACACACCTAACTGGAAAACACAGAATTGTAAAGCTGCTGGGCGATAACACTGAGAAGAATCTAAATGACTTTGGTTTGGCAGCAATTTTTAGATAAAACTCCGAAGCATGGTCCATGGAAGAAATAACTGGCAAGATAGACTTCATTAAAATATAAAACACCATCAGAGACTGAGAAGACGAGCCTCAGCCTGGGTGAAAATATTTGCAAGAGGCACATCTGATCATGACTGCTATCTAAAACAGGCAAAGAACTCTTAAAATTCACCAGCAAGAAAAGCACAAGCCACTTGGAAAACAGGTGAAAGACCCAAACAGGCACTAACTGCTCTGCAGAAGACATGTTGGTGGAAAGAAGCAGAAGAAATGGTCTCACCAACATGTGGCATTAGAGAGTAGCAAATGCAACTGGGGAGCAAATCAAAGAAAAAGGAGATTCACACACAGCAGGTGGGGTTGATACAGTAGAACTCTCATTCACTGCTAGTGCAGGCACTGTGGAGAAAATGTGAGTTTCTAACAAAAGTAAACACGCTCTGACACAGGATCCAACAACCACACTCTTTGATACAAAGTCAACTAAAATGAGTTGAAAATATTTTCACATAAAACCAGCACAGAGAGGTTTACAGTAGCTTTATTCACAATTCCTAAAACTTGAAAGTCACCAAGATGCTTTTTAGTATGCGGATGGTTAAACTGTGGTAATCCAGACAGAGTAGTACTCAGCACCAAAAAGAAGTGAGCTATCAAACCAGAAGAGGCCCAGAAGAACATGAAATGCATGTTACTAAATGAAAGAAGCCAATGGAAAACAGCTACATACTGTATGATTTCAACCCCAGGAAAAGGCAATAATGGAGATAGTAAAAAAGACCAGGGCTTGTGAGGACAGAGGCAACAAGTACACACAAAGTTCCTTTTCTTTCTTTTTTCCTTTTTGCAGTGCTTACAATCAGACCCAGATTCCTGGGTATGTTAGGCAAGCACTCTACCACTAAGCTGTATCTCCAGTCCAAACTGAACTCATTTATTATAATGCCTACAGAGGTCTTAATGGAAATTGACAAAACTGTGTTGAGAATAAGTAGGAAATTTATCTCACTCATCCACTCTTCACTCCAGAAGTACTATTATAAAGCAGGATAGTGCAGGTATCGGATTAATAAGTGATCAGTGGACACAAGCCAGAAATAAATCCAAGTGTATATACATATATATTTATATACGGTTCATATGCCTGTTGCTGTTATTATAGATCAGTGGCAAAGACACCAATGATTGCTATTTAGGTAAATGAATTAACAGCAGAAAACACAAAACTAAACTTCCACCTCACACACAGATTTCTGAGGCCTTATGGCCTAAATGGGAGGAACAAAGCTCTAAAATCGCACACCTTACTGACCTAGCTATTCTACTTTTAGTCATTTATTTTGAGAAAATAATTGGGTAAGGACAAAAAAATTTATACAAGAATATATGTTTAGGTCTTTCTATTATTATATATAATGGGGGAAAAGCCTTAAAACTCAAATATAGGGCTGGGGACATAGCTCAGTTGGTAGAATGCTTGCCTAGCATGCAGGATGCCCTGAGTTTGATCCCAAGCACAACATAAACTATGCGTAACAGAGCACACCTCTAATCCTAGCACTCAGAAGGCAGAGGCAGGAGGATTAGAAGTTAAGCTCATCTTCAGCTACACAAAAAGCTTAAGGTCAGACTAGAATATGTGATACCTGACTAAAAAACAAGAGCAAATGTAAAAACCAGGAATGAATTAAATAAGCTGCATAATACATGCAGCTAATCAAAATGATATGAGTCTCTATTATTGGCATACATAACCCATGAAAAATGGAGTCTATGTAGCTACGGAAACTTGTTTAACAGAGTAGGAGAAAGAACTAGAAATACACACACAAGTATGGTCAAAGGATTTTTTTCTTTTGAGAGAAAAACAAATGCTATCCAATGGAGGAAAGTTGTCTTTTCAACAAAAGTCATTAGAACAATTTCATAGGTAAAAAAGCAAAACACAAAAACCTATAGCTAAAAGTCTCACACCTTATACCAAACCAACTCAAAATGGATCACAGGCTTAAATACAAAACATAAAAATTATAAAACCTTTAGGGAAAAAGAAGATGGGAAAAATATCTAGACTCTAGTGCTGTCAGTATGTGTGCAGAGCCGTCCAGCAGAGCATGGGCAGCCTATGAGGGGTGGCCTCACTAAAGCAAACTGACATTCTCCCTTGAGGCAGTAGACAGGGTTTTGCTAAGTCCAGGCTGGCCTCAAGCTGACAATCATCCTGCCTCAATCTCCAAACTGCTGGGATTAAAGATAAGCACACCACACTCAACTTAATAACTGGACTTTATAAAAATTAAATGCTTTCACTCTGAGAGGATGAACTATAAGCAATGTATTACAAGAAATATTTGGCAGCACACATCAACAAAAGGCTGATATGCAGAACATATAAAGAAACATGGAAACGCAACAGTGGAAAAATGGAACAACCCAACTGGAATTCAGGAAGAAGGCATGAACAAGAATTTCACTAAAGACGCCAGACAGGTGACAAAAAGCACATGAAAATGTATTCAACATCATTATCCATCATGGAGATGCAAACTAAAACTATAGTAAGATATCACTATATACCTATCATATATCTAAAACAAAACTAAAAGTGATGCTATCACATGCTACCAAAGACAGAGAAACTGGCTCCATTACACATTGCTGGTGAGAATGTAAGCTATTCTAGGAAATATTTTGCCAGTTTCTCAAGCAAAAACAAGTGTGCAATTGCCATAAATCCAGTAATTGTATTCTTGGATATTTATTCCAGAGAAATAAAATCTTAGTTCATGCCGGGTATGGTGGCACATGTCTTTAATCCCAGTACTAGGGAGGCAGAGGTAGGCGGATCCCTGTGAGTTCAAGGCCAGCCTGGTCTACATAGTGAGTTCCAGGCCAGCTTGGGCTACAGGGAGACCCTGTCTCAAAAGGACAAAAGTAAATAAATAAATAAATAAATAAATAAATAAATAAATAAATAAATAAATAAAATCTTAGTTTATAAAAGTCTGTACTGTACATGAACACTTGTAGCAGCTCACTAGAAACAAACCTTATGTCAGTCAACAGGTGAATTCTTAAAAATACTGGGGCTGGAGAGATGGCTCAGTGGTTAAGAGCACTGAGTGCTCTTGCAGAGGACCTGGGTTCGATTCCCAGCACCCACATGGCGGCTACGAACCATCCTTAACTCCAGTTCCAGGGGAATCTGAAGCCCTCTTCTGACGTCTGTGGCATTGCATGACACAGGTGCACTCATATACATGCAGACACTACACTCATACACATAAAATAAAAATAATAAATTTAAAAAAATACTGTGGAACACTGAAACCACGGAATATAATTCAGCAATAAAAGGAAATGAACTATTGATATATGCAACTGGAATAAACTTCCAGAAAATCGTGCCCGTGAAGAGGGATTCCAAAGGAGTATACACTATATGATTCTATTCATATAATGTTTTTGAAAAACATAGACATGGAGAACAGATTATGAATAGGGACAGATGGAAGTTCAGGGAAGTTTTAAGCACGAACCATAAGGGGTCCTTGTGAAGACGGAAATGTTATATATCGGTGTTATTATCCTGGTTGTGGCTCTGAGCCATAGCTTTGTAAGATGTTACTTAGGGACCTTGTATAAGGAATGCTAGGTGCTGGGGAGGGAGTGTCAATTTTCTTCAGGGATTTGGCCCCAGGTAAGTTGCCCACACTCCAAGGGATGGTCCTATACCCACGTACATACCAGCAGCAACAACTGAACTTAGTGGGGGGTTTTGTTTATTTTTAAAGGAGTACATGGAATTAGAAGGGAAATGTGGTAGGGAGAATCTGGGAGGAGTTAGGAGAGAGAAAGGGGGATGGATCTGATCGAAATACATTACATTAAAAAATATATATGTATATGTGAGATTCACATATATATATAAATTCACACATACAAATTCACATATATACATGTGAAATTCTCAAAGAATAAATTAAAACAATTTTTTAAAAGAATGCTTGATTGGGGGTTGGGGAAGACTAGAGAGATGGCTCAGTGGTGAAGAGCATTGGCTCCTCTGGGACCCAGGCTCAGGTCCCAGCACCCACATGGAGGCTAACAACTGTCCATAACTCCAGTTCCATGGACTCCAACATCCACATACCCGTAGGCAAAACCCTCTTACACATAAGAATAAATCAAAAAACAATTTTTTGAAAGAATGTTTGGGGTATGTCTGTATCATTTATTACAAATGTACATGAATCTATAATTGTCTCAAAATCTGTATATTTACATATTAATAGGAGGCTAACTCAAACTATATACAAAAAAATGTATCACTGTTTCTGCTGGTGAGATGATGTGAAATTTTTCCAATTTCTTCTTCAAGCATTAATGTATAATAGTGTATACTCTAATAGAAAGAAAAATAAATCAAGCTATTTTTAATATGAAACAGGAAGGCAATATATAAGATTTTGCTGAATACTACACTACATAATTCTTCCAAATGTCTTTTTTACTTTTGACACAAGGTCTCTGTGTGTAGACCGGAATGGCTCTGAACTCACTTGTGTGACCAGGCTGGCCCTGAACTTGCAGTGATATTCCCTCTTCTGCTTCTTGAGTGTTGGAATTAC
Organism: Nannospalax galili; assembly: GCF_000622305.1. Classification (NCBI taxonomy): domain Eukaryota; kingdom Metazoa; phylum Chordata; class Mammalia; order Rodentia; family Spalacidae; genus Nannospalax; species Nannospalax galili. Next base: position 1,814,052 of record NW_008345290.1, read on the forward strand.
AGGTTTGTACCTCATGACTGCTCAAAATGTCATTTTAAAAGTTGCCTCACACTCCACCATGTTGATCACTGACCCTTAAGGGACTTAAGGACTGTTTCTACTTCATTTTTCCTTTGTGTGTGGTGGGGTGGGAGGGATATATGTACATGTTTGTGGTGTGTGTGTGTGTGTGTGTGTGTGTGTGTGTGTGTGTATACATGGGCATGCATACATTGAGTGTTTATGCAGAGGCCAGAGTGCAGCATCTAGTGTTGACTTCAATTGCACTCCATCTTATTTTTTGAGACAGTTTATTACTGAACTTGGAGTGCACAGACTGGGCTACGATGGCTGGCCAAGGAGCTGCAGAGATCCACCTGTCCCTACCTCCCCAGCACCAAGATTAAGGCTCCTACTATCACAATCAGTTCTTATGTGTGTGCACTTTACCAACTAAGCCATCTCTCCAGCCAATTGTCTGTACTTTCTTATCACTAAAGAAAGTAATGCAAGGGCTAAGGATGTAGTACAATTCATAGTGTTTGCCTAGCAGACGTGAATCCCTGGGTTCAATCCCCTAGCCTGTGTAAACCAGACATAGTGATGTAATGCTTGTAATCCCATCACTCAAGAGGTAGAGACAAGAAAATCAAAAGTTCAAAGTCACCCTCAGTTACATAGAAAGTTCAAGGTCAGCCTGGGATACATGAGACTCTCTCTCTCAGAGAGAGAGAGAGAGAGAGAGAGAGAGAGAGAGAGAGAGAGAGAGAGACACACATATATAGAGAGAGGAAACACAGGTATGAGCAATCTAATGTATTTCCTTCTTCCTTAATCCTCTAGCCTGATGTTACTGGATCAAGGAGTTAGAGAAGTAGGAACACCCTGAAAAACTGATTTTCTGAAAAGCTGTGAATTTATGTTCCCATCATTAGTCTATGTGTGTAAAATCTTCTTCTGCACCTGAAAAAATTGCCAAGTTGTGTTCAGATTCTAAGCTCCACAGATCAATTGGAAAACAGATACTCTAACCTCCTAAGATGACAAGGCAGAGTAAAACTGACTTCATACAAGTTTTTCTGCCCAATCTTGCATGTACATGTATAGGTCTTTCTTACTGATCATCATTTCCCTCCACCTCCAGAAAGTTCAAGTTTCTTAGCCTAATACCCCCACATCTACCTCTGTCGCTTTGCTCCCTCACCCCCAGCCCTTCTTACCTCCTTGCTAAGCCCTGGAGCCCATCTGGCACAGCACTTCTGTCACATGCTGTCTCCTCTACATGTACTTGCTCTTTCCCTGGTGATGGTAGCTGTATGTTTTGATATACCTTCCCAAGCTCACCTTGAAACTCAAAAACCAAATCCTATCCTTCAGGGCACTGCTATTCCAACTCATATAGACTTCATGTGTGATTTCCTTACCATTTAAAGAATTAAGATGAGCCCCAGTCCATTTTACCTCTAAGCTCTTCTCCTTACAATCTTTAAACTGATGTTCTTTCTCTCAACTTCTAATTCTGCAAATATGCACCATCTGATGCTGTTCCCCAGGGAGCTCTGCTCACAGGCACTCTCAAGCTACTCTGGACCACTGTTCTTTGCAGCCTTCTCTCTACCACCTTCACACCTGGTCTCTGTATCCTTAGATCAGCCAAATCACCAAAGAAAGGCACTTGAATATAATAAATGCATTCATACTAGTATGTATTTGATTCAAAAAGTACTTGAGAGATAAGCAAATCTTAAATGTGCCTACAAAAAGAAATATATCAAATGTATGGGTTGTCCTAACACATTTCTGCTCCATTTATTTCTTGAGGTTTTGTCTTGATTTCATTTTGTCATCGCTTTTCTGCCTGAAAAGTCTTCACCTAGTGTACTGTTATCCAAGATGCTCTTTTCTGATTTTCATTCCATTCAGCAGAGATCTCCTCCCTCTAAACAGGAAGGGACAGCACAAGACACCACCTTCTGACATCTCTGCCCCCTAAGCAAGCATTTTTCCACTTCACTGGGTCCCCATTTCATATTGGATTTTAGCAGAAAATGTTTTTTCTCCTTCAAAATACATTTGAAAGCCTCCTTTTGCTTTACATATATTATTTCTATAGATTATATCCTACAAGTATGAGGAAACAGATCTATGTAATCAATCTTATGAAAAATATTTGCTGTGAAAGGTCATTAAATAACTTACTTTTAAACAAATCACTTTGAGATAAAAAATACGACATCTTTAAAAAAGACCATTAGTATAATATTCATTGTTCTGTCATTGTAATACAAAACACATGGATTTAATTGCTTTTGTCATATACTTAGATCTATTTCCTGATTTCAGTGTACTACAAACATTTTTAGTTTTCCTTGAAATCTAAAATAAGAGGAAAGGAGTAAGATTTTACTTTGAAGTCATGTGCTATTTAGATTGTAAGATAAATGCTTTAAAAAAATACGGTAACACTTTTCTGCACTGTCTGGCAAGCATCCTGAAATACCCTCAGCTGCACACTTCCAGGTAACGTGTGAGATATCCCCAAAGAATCATAATATTCCTCAGTCTGTAAGAGACTACTCACCAGACTTCCTTGCTTTCAAAGCAATAACAGCTGCTAGCTCTCTCTGCACCTAATAAAATATTAGGAAAAGAAATCAAGTTAGAATAAGAAAAATGTAGCCACCAAGGCAGTACTTTGTTTTCAGCTATGCAGCCCACACTAGGAGCTACTGCAGGGAGACTTGAGCTTACCGCCATCACTGCTCACCCATAATGACAAGCTCTTTCCTCATCAGGGCACAACCCCCTAAGGTTAGTACGTGAAAAAAACAAAAAACAAAAGACCTGTGGAAGAATTTCAGACCAAAATCTGTAAGAAATCATACTGCCTTTTTTGTTGTTGTTGTTGTTGGTTTTGGTCTTTTTGAGACAGGGTCTCCCTGTAGCCCCAGCTGTCCTGAAACTCACTATGTAAACCAGGCTGGTCTCAAACTCACAGAGATCTGCCTGCCTCTGCCTCCCAGCTGCTGGGATTAAAGGCATGGGCCACCAGGCTCTGTCTCACTTTTTTAAAGAGAGTGATACTTTATTTTTTAAAAGACATTTTTACTTAAAAAAAAAGGAATAGTTGCCAGAAGGCACACACTGTGAGAAACCAGCATATATGCCATGATAAGTACTGCAAAATCATAGCTGTACAGTATTCTGAAATAACACAAATATAAATTGTTAGTAATGATACTCTGATAAAGACTGTAAATACAACTTATCTCTCAAAGATGTTGGCTTATATTAGGAGCTCTAGAAGCATTGAGACAGGAGGTCCTGCATTAACTGGGCCCCTGCTCAGGGGCAAACCTGTTTGCTGAGATGAGCAGATTACAGAAGCCACTTTGGATAACATGCAACATAAAAGCAAGTGCCACTGGGTCACCAGGTAGGCGGAATGGGGATGGGCACACATTTAGTACTGTGTCCCAAGCTATGTTTATCTTCCAAATTTTTAAGCACCTATATACTCTTCCCAGTGTGAATGCTTAAATCAATCCCTTTAAAACATTCCCAAAGAGAACACAAAAAACAGACCAAAAAGGCTAAGTCTAGTTACTCTCAAAGATAACGTGAACACAATCTTTGGGAAACCTATGCTTGGTAGTAATACAAATTCCATAATGAGCACACGCTTTCCTCATCAAGGCACAGCCTCTTAAGGTTGTGTGTGTTTGTGTGTGTGTGTGTGTGTGTGTGTGTGTGTTTGTGTGTATACACATGTGCATACCTGAATACTTTAGAATAATGGCACTTTAAAGGGGAAACATGCTTCAAGGTTAAATTGCAGATTTGCTATTCAAATTAATTTATATTCAATTACTAGAAAGGGAGTGTGCTGTGGTGGTAGGCCCTGAGACTCCACATTGAACATTTCCCAGTGGCCCAGGCATAGACACCCTGAGGAGGGATGCTTGCCCACTGTTCTTACTGACACACTTTCCCTATGGTCAGGTATGAATGTCAGTGGAAAGTTCATTCTCCTGATTCAGCTGATTCTTTGATGCCCAAGACTCTCACAGTTAATGCCATAGTAAGAAGGCAATTGGTCTCTTTCTTTCCAACCTGGGGATTTGAGGTCTGAAAATACTCATGAATAGAAAGTTTATAACTAAATAGGGGAGAAGAGGAAAAAGAAATAAATGTCTTCTCAGAAAAATAAAAAGGCAATAAAATTTATATATCAATAAGTGTAGATTTTCTATTTTGAGTTGCGTACAAGGTTTACTGTAGTGCTGTCATCTGCTTTGGGAATTTCCTCCTTCACAAAGTCATAAATATTGAGAATGGAGCAAGGGAGCAGATCCTATGTTCACGGGACCCTGTCAATGGCTGCCCATTCTCTGACCTCCCAGGGGAGACCCCACTGTGGCTCAGAGACAGGAAAACAGGAGAGATGGAAGAAGATGCAGGAGGCCCATCACTTCACTTGCTCAGAGAGAATCAGAAGCAGTCGTTTCCATCTCTTCTCTTGGTTTCCCACACCTGAATTCCTTTCACAGGATCTTCAGGTTTTCCCCTACTAGCTAGGAATAAGGCTCAAAATACAAATAGCTTAGGAAAGGAAAGCAGTATATTTCAACTGTATACACTAATTTCTGAAGATTTGGTGGGGAAAGAAAGAAGGACTAGGATGAGTGGTGAAATAACAGATACTGCAGGGGGAGGAGGTAACCACAAAGAGGAGAGAGGAGCAGAGAGAAAGAACTGCATAGCTTAATCTGGAAAGAAAGCAAATCTTTTTTTCCCACATAAAATAAATGAGACTACTATACACACTACATCCCCCCAAACTCTGCAGTGAGGGGATGTGTATCTTATTTGGTGGGATGTAAAGCAGCTCTTGCACTTCTGTTCCAGGAGGGGAAAGGGTTTCTTTCTATGAAGTACAAAGGGGAAAGAGCTGATCAAGCAAAACACAAACTAGGTCTGATCCCATTATATGCCCCATGGCACTTTCCCAGATTCTTTTTGTTTCTTCCTTAAACACCTGGCAATTGTGTCATTAATCATTTTGAATTGTGTGGCAGCTGCTTGTCTTCTGGACCCGATGCTCCACTGAGGCAGGGACCTGTATGTCTTTTGCTGACATTATCCCATACAAAGGATGCTCCTTCACTAGGAGACAGTGGGTGGGTACAAAAGCATCACTTAAGACCCCTTAAGGAGTGAAAATGTCACTAAAGGAGAACAAGGAACATTCAAAGGGAAGGAATCCCTTACCAGAAGCTATATCAACAAGAATATTCAGTACAGAGTAGAAGGACTCCATTTCCTTTGCAAAATAACTGCTAGGTTCATATTCAAAAACTGAGGCTATAAGTAATTGTATGCTATTCATACTAAGGGTGCTGTTAGCACTGGAAAAGGAATGCCATACTCCAGCAGCAGGCAAGTCTACAGAAGCCAATGTTCTGATCACAATTTGCCAAGAGGAGACCCAGCAAGGACCACCGAGTTAAGAGGCTCCCAAAGTGCTGGCCAGTTGCTGAAATGGGTCCTTTAGAGAAAAATAATCATTCTACTGTATCTGCTTGGGCTGTCAATCCATTCAGCTTTTCCCAGTCACTTGCACTGTTTTTTTCTAGACTTGCCATGCCTGAGAACTACTGTCCCACTCAACAAGACATATTCATTCTTCCCCAAGACTCCATATCTCACTGTTAAGCTAATCTCGACTGGTAATCAATCTTTACTTTTTATTTTTCTCTCTTCTAATTTAATTCATTTGTAAAGGAGCATGGCCCTCACTGTGTCCAACAGATAAAAATGAAGCTATAATCTAATCAAATGATTAGACTCGCTTGGTATATCAGCAGGTTGACAGACTCAAATACATGGAAAATTGTAAGGAAGCTTTTTGGAAAGCTTTAACTTTAATTTAAAATATGGTTTATTCAATATACAGAACAACTATACAATCTTAAGCACATGCAGTAGAGGGCTTGTTGTTCTTATGAATTTCTAAATAGAGGATGACTGGTGGACTGAGAAGACACAGCCTTGTTTTCCCTCTCCCTCAGTTACCCATCAGAAACTAGAGTCAGAAACATGCTGAAATGTTCTGGCTTTCAATCTCCATAACCAGCAGGACTGATCACAAAATAGCACCGAAATTCATTAAGAATCAGAGCCAGTTTTATTCCAACATTCTGTTTTATTTTTTTCTCCCTGGCACTTTAATAGTGTCTTCAGCCTCAAAGCCCAAATGCTCACAAAGCTGTTGTGCATCAAAGCTAGGACACAAGAGGTAACTGGAAGCATCAAATGCGAACTCAAGAGCTAGTAGTCTGGGAGAGGCTACCTGAAAGAAGAGACTTGGGATCAAAGTAGGGAGCTGGATAGTAGGTCAGTGAAGGTCATTTTTGAGGACAGACCAGTACTGGCAATGTTACTCAGCTAACCAAAGGGCTGTCCTTTCAAACTAATTTAAATAGAATCAACAATAGATTTTGGACAGGTTTTTAGCAAGTCCAGAATTAGTTAAACTGATACCTTACTAGAAATGGTTTTAAAACACAAGTGCCTTAAATGTGCATCTTCTCTCAATTTCTTAAATCAGCTGTAAGAAAAAAAAATCATCCAATAGTCCTCTGAGCCTTATTACTAAGCATCCTAAAGTTTTAAAGCATTATATAATCTTAAGTTAGTATAAACTATGAATCCTAGAATAAAAATAATAAATATGCTTCTTAATCAAGGTCCTTTCATACAAGACACAAAGTGAACAAGGATGAAGCAGCATTCATGACGCCAAGTAGCAATTTTATTTCTCAGAGGCCCAGTGCATCATTTTATTCTTAAGAGCTAATACTGCCACAGTTCTGACACATGGATAATCTTCTGATTACCTGTTAGTGCCAACTAACAATTAGAAATTAAGAAAGTTGCACATCTGTCTAGACACTACTGTTTTCCACCCAACAGTTTATTTAACCAAGAACTGTTTCCCCTAGTTGCTGTCATCACATCAAAGAGGAGTTTAAGTACACTGGAATGATAAAATAAATATGCTTATGCTTACTCATCTGTTTCCATGCAATTAGAGATATTTAAGACTCTCTTATATAAACTATTTTGTTGAATACAAACAGATATACTATTGTGACTAAAACAATAGCTGGCCACTGAAAGATGAATACCTGTAGACGTGGCCTAAAAGCAACAAAATGGAGCTGGTCAGTTTTAAAGACCTGTTATCTAAGTCCATTGCACATATAACTACTTTGACAGAGGTTCACGTTATAAAGACTGAGAGTTTCATTGATCACGAGCATTATATGAATTAGTGATGGGAATGGAATGACTTAGAATGTGTAGTACTGTTTTTAGGACTATGTCTAGAGGAGTGGAGTGAAATGCAGGTTCAAAAAAAAAAAAAACCTGAGAAAGGCCAACATAGACTTTATTTGGCTTGGGTACCCTTTGTTCAAGAGATGCAGAGAGGACCTACCCATGGGAGGACAGTCAGGAGATAGCACCTCCTCAGAGCTGAACCTTGTGGGCATGAATAGCCCTCATTTACTTTGTCCTCCCTGCACAATCTGACACTATTAACTGTCCCTTTCCTCCTAACAACTGGGATCCCATGATGTCACATGCTCTAGGATTTTTCTTTTCTCTCTAGTTATAACTTGCCTCAAGGTTTCCCTTTCCTTCCATCTATTTTAAATTTTGAGGTTCCTCAGTGGTCTAGACTTATCCCTTCTGACCCTTCTCTTTTCATTCACTCTGATAAATTCCATTCTATCTGCAACTCCAGTCTAGCCCTCCTGGGCCCTAGAGTCCCATGTTCATCTGTGATGGTTTGAATGAGAATGTCCCACATAGGCTCAAATATTTGAACAGTTGGTCTGCAGCTGATAGGACTCTTTGGGGAGTGTCATGGAAACTTTAGGAGGCGTGGCATGCTGAAGAACCTCACTGGGGGCAGGCTTTGAGAGGTCACAGCCTTGTCCCACTTCCAGTTTGCTCTCTCTGCTTCCTGTGCTGGCTTGGAGATGCGAGCACTCAGCTTTCTGCTCCCGTTGTCTCCAGCCATATTTCCCCAACCATCACGGACCCTCATTCCTCTAGAACCATAAGCCCTAACAAACTCCTCCTTCTATAAGTTGCCTTGGTTATGATGTTTTATCTCAGCAACAGAAAAGTAACTAATACTCCATCCATTCTATGGACCACAAAGTCCTACTAGTAGCCTAAATACATTTCCAAAGGTGAAGACATTTTACCACTTTCATTCACCTAAACTCTTCTCCCTCTCACACATACTCTCTCAGTAAATGGTACTACCATGCTCATGGTCTCAAGCAGGAAGGAAAGTGCCCTTGAGTTAGTTCAGTGAACCACCTTCTCCCGCTCACCACTAGTGCTAACTCTCTACCTTCATCCCACACCATTCTTTACTCTGTAGACTAATCACTCTAGAAATCAATTTTATAGGTTCTTGAGGAAACTCTTCAAAGACTTCCCCCATGGTACTATGGCAGTCTGACCTAATACTACACCATATTCTTCTGATGTCATCAGTTGTCTGGTGTTTATCTCAAGTCCTTCTAAAAATCCATTCTCAAGTAAATAAGTAAATAATTGTCCATGCTCCAGCTTTAGTAAAATATGGCACTGGACTTCTCTGAATGGACTATGCTCTTTTTATGTTCTTGGACTTTCCACATTCTATTCTATATGGAATGCCTCTCCACATACCAATTCTGTGAGACTGTCACACTTACTTGTCCTTCAGGTCACCATTTTCTGCTGTGTAACAACCACCCCTCCTGAATTTCAATAGCATCCTATATTCCACTTATAATAGCAGCTCACATCTTGTGAAGCCTCTTCTTTAGCTGGGGGTCTCCAACACTAACTAGTGCAGATCATAAGCTTGCTGAAGTGGATTCTTGTTCATCATGCTGGCTCCTAGTACAAATGTTGTGACTAAAAATACAAAGAAAGTGACAGTTGCTGCTGAGAAAGTATAAGAGGAATGTGAGCATAAAGGGTGGAGGGTGAAGTTTAGTCAGTGGACAGGATTTGCAAAAAGGCATATTTTAGCTCAACCAAAGAATTTTCTGAAGGCAAGAGCTGCCCATGGTAGAGGTGGTCCACAATGAGGTTCAAGAGATAATGCTTTATACAAGAATGTAATCAGAAGGGCCCAGGGCCAGGGGGTTCTGAAGACTTGCTTCTTGAATACCGTCCTTTCCAATCACCCCACATGGGAATGTTTATGTTATCTAGAAGTGTTGTGGCATCTACTAGCCTGCAAGCGAAAAGCTGGTGATGTTATAGACAAATAGTCTATCTGACAGAAATGCAGGTGGTCCTAAACTAAACAATCATGAAAAACAAACAGAGATACAAGTGCTCCTAACCTGAGCAAACATGAGAAAAAACTTCTGGAAGTCATTTGTGGAAGTCTCATGAATTTTATAATTCAAGGAACAGAAGAAAACCACAGATATTGGAAAGAAATTTTAAAAATCAAGTTAATAATAATAGCACCATTTTAAAAAGAGCAGGTACAACTGTTCCTTCAGTTTTCAAAGTTACTTTCATAACACTGTAGAACACAGCACTGTGATTCTTCAGTGGATTTACATGATACAGTTTATTTGACAAGGTATCTTTCAAAGACATAAAATAATTTTCAAATTCATGCATTAATATGCCTTTTATTCCATATTACATAACATTCCTTGCTAGGAAAATGTCTTTTCTCCATCATTATGCTTTTTGGAGATAAGGGTATTTACTATCTGTAGCAAGAGAAGAAGTAACTCCATCACTAGGCAAAGCCCAGATACTTTAGTCATCTCCTATTTGTAGAAATGGGATCCTGGAAAACCTTGCAAGGATATTACATCAGAAACCATCAGGTCAGGACAAATCCAGACCAACTATGACCTTTCCCAACTAGAAAGTCCATCTACAAAAATCTTTAGCACACAAGAGTTTCCTCAAAGCACAAGATTCAGCACTCAGGATCTAAAGTCTATTACAGGAACAGGAAACCTCTATCTTATGCTACCTTGAGAGTAGCTGCAGGACTTCCAGATGGCAGAGTGGAGTCACAGCCATCAATAGATCCATCACAGGACTGTTATGAAATTAAATGAGTTAATGCACATAAAACACCTGAACAGTACCTCATATAGAGTGTCATTTGGGTGTTAACCATCAATGTATTATTATACTGTAATTAGTATCCCTGAGCTGAAATAAGCTTAAGCCCCTTCTTCCTACCTAAAGTATGAGCTCCTTGCCAATGATCATTACTTCCATTCTATATTCTACCCATCTAGCCCACCCCCACTGCAACTAGCAGAAAAGACAGAAATGTTCTATGAAAAAAGTAATCAACAGCATTTCAAGTGCTTATATTTCCAGAGTTTACTTCAAAAATAAAGTTTCAGATTTCCATAGAACTCTGACGCTCTCAAATCTGCATGGACAGACGAGTTATAGAAATTCATTTTGAAACTTCAGAGGTTGCCCATCACCTTAACTAGCTGTGGCCTGGAAGATCTGACATTTGCAGGAGAACTGCTGTATTATAAACCAAGGGATTCCAGGCACATGTTCCACAAAGGAATGTACATTAATTTTATATCTCTGCTATAGCAAATAATCAGCCATTTAATTGCTAAATGTGATACCCAAATATAATCTCATCTTGCTGTGAGTCAGAAGTCCAGCTCAGCATGACTCAATTGGGTCCTCTTCTTAAAGTCTCTTAAGGAATCCACAAGGCTACATTTCACACTGGAGCTTCAAGGGGAGAATGTGTTCCCAAGTTCATCAGGATGTGGGCAGAATCCACTTCCTGCATCTATAGGATGGGGTACTTGCTTCCTTGAAGGTTATACTGGAAACTGCCCTTACCTCTTACAAGCCTATTTCTGGTCCCTGTACACAGACACTTCCATGTCAGTGACAGCAATGAAAAACTGAATCCTTCTCAGACTTGGAATTTCTCTCTTCTCTTCCTACATTTCTCTTTGGCTTCTACAGGACAAGTTTCTCTGCTTTTAAAAGATCTTTTGAGTAGACCTGTTCCAAGCAGGGAATCCAGGTTTATAGTCTTAATGGTATCTACAAAGCACCTTTAACCATGTGATGTAATATTCAGGTGCTAAGAAGGCTAGTCCTGTTTGGGGGACCAATGTGGCCATCACAGAATAAGAGAGATCCTGAGTCCTGAAAAGCCCACTCCCACACACTTTCTAGGGCTTCACAGCTACTTGCTAATGGAGTATGGGTCTCAGGTCACACCAAACCCTGACCTTCCCTTTACAACTTACTTTTCTTCTGCTCTCATCCCAGCCAGTACCCCCAAACTCACGTGAAATTAGTTCATTTGCCTTTATTTCAACTAATTGAGGTATCTCCTAGTGCTTATAAGTCTACCTAAATGTTACTTTTTCTTCCCTTTATCCAAAGCAAGACATTTCAATTTCTTTTTCATATTTTATTTTTATTTTTGTTTCATGTGTATGAATAAATTGCCTGCATGTATGTAAGAGTGCCTGTGTCCTGCAAAGTCCACAAAGGTCAGAAGAGGCTACTGGATTCCCCTGGAACTGAAGTTACAGACAGCTGTTAGCTGCCATGTAGGTGCTGGGAAACGAATCCAGGTCCTCTGCAAGAGCAGCCAGTGCTCTTAACTGCTGAGCCATCTCTCTAGCCCCTGACATTCCAATTTATGCAATGAATTAACCTTAATGATCAAGACATTATTTTTGCAAGTTTCTTTCTGGGATTTGTTTTTTGTTGTTGTTTTTGAGACAGGGTCTGGCTATATATAATATATATATATATCTCAGGTAAGCCTGGAACTTACTAGGCAACCCAAATTGGCCTACCACAATCTGTAAACATATTACACTTAATATTTTTATTTATCTTTTTTTTTTTTGTCTTTTTGAAGCAGGATCTCCCTGTAGCCCCAGCTGTCCTTCAACTCACAGAGATCTGCCTGCCTCTGCCTCCCAACTGCTGGGACTACAGGCGTGAACCACACCATGCCCGGCTTATTTATCTTTTTTTAAAAAATATTTTTATTTGTTTATTATTTTTATTTTATGTGTATGTGTGTACTGCCTGCATGTATGTAAATGCACCTGTGTCATGCAAGGACTGCGGAGGACAGAAGAGGCTGTCGGATCCCCTGGAACTGGAGTTACAGACAGTTGTTAGCTGCCATGTGGGTGCTTGGATTCAAACCCGGGTCTTCTGCAAGAACAACTAGTGTTCTTAACTGCTGAGCCATCTCTCCAGCCCCTTTATTTATCTTTTTAAAATACATTTTTATACTGAGTTCAATATTGTATAACTGTATTAATTCAACTGTGAACCTAAAAATTTACAGCCACTTTTGAAAGAGATGTGTATGTATCCTTGCTCTGGAATGTGTTACTGACTATGTTAAAGCTGTAATGAAATGCTTCTTCTAATCATGTGGTTATTAAATTTTAAAAAATTCCATTTTTACTGAATTTTTGTGGCTCTCATACAAAAATTCTTAATCATATTTAGCCCCCTCTTACCTATCTGCAACCCCCCATAGCCCACCCACAGGACTTCATGCATTTTGTAATATATATATTGAGGCCTATCAAGTCAAGTTTGTGTACCAAAACATTCCTCAGTGTGAGTTCATTCCCTGGAGTCTGTTCACCTTGTCTAGAATCACTCCCTTTAAAAAGATCTCAACTCTCGGGGCTGGAGAAATGGCTCAGAAGTTAAAATCACTCACTGCTCTTGCAGAGGACCCAGGTTTGACCCCCAGCACCCACCTGGCAGCTAACAACCTTCTGTAACTCCAGTTCCAGGGGATCCGACACCCTCTTCTGACCTCTGTGAGCACTGCATGACACAGGTGCATGTACATGCATGCAGGCAATACACTCATACACATAAAATTTAAAAAAAAATAACAATAAAACTCTCCATCACTCAGCAGCAATTGCCAAAGTTGTGGCCTCCTGCCCATTCCCCAGTTCTATGCTAGCTTTTGTCTGATAGAGTCTGCATGGGTCTTGTGCATGCTGTCACCATTGCTGTGAGTTCACGTGAGCAAGGTTCCAGAAGCCTATAAGATTCTGTTTCCTTATGATCATGCATCTCTTCCCCTGGCTCTTACAATCTTTTTGCCCTCTCTTCCACAATAGTCCTTGAGCCCTGGGTGGGTGAAGTTTAATACAGGAGTCCTGTCCAGTGAACCATACTCTGCAGACTCTTATTTGCTACACTTTAGCCAGTGGTGCCCTTTTGTGTGCATCATCCTCTGTTGCATGAGGAAGCTTTACACGTTTATATTAATCTTTAAAGAAAGTAACTTTTAGCTGGGCATGGTGGCGCACGACTTTAATCCCGGCACTCGGGAGGCACTCGGCAGGCAGATCTCTGTGAGTTCAAGGCCAGCCTGTTCTACATAGTGAATTACAGGATAGCTGGGGCTACAGGGAGACCCTGTCTCAAAAAGACCAAAAAAAAAGTAACTTTTTATTATTTTTGTTGGATTATTTGCTTCTAGTAATATATGCTTAATTTCACAATTTGGATGTGTTATAAAGATAGAAGGGAGAAAAATCACCCAGAGTCCCAGTGTCTAAATAATTAATTCTAAACGTACTCACTGCATGTGGCAAGATGTCGATTATCAGAGGGAAATTATAAAAATGCATATTATTATATCTATTGTGGTTCTGATTTTCAAGTGTTGGCATCACAGAACTGCAGCTTGAAGGAACGTAAAGTTCACCTAGTACCATTCTATACTGAGTGGTTTAATCCCCTACACTAATAAAACCACAACAAATGGCACACTTCTCTTGTACCCATTATGTACCAGGGCACTGTTCCAAGTATTCACTGACTTAATTTACCTTCATATTGCCTGTGTTATAGCAACCAGAATAGATAAGCTCTTGAAAACGTTATGTACATGAAGATGATTTGGAATAAACTGAATCCATACAAGTACACTATACCCATTACATGTTTCTATCACACCGAACTCCCTCGCTTCTCTAGACACTTTTACATAACACTGAAACATACTACTCATCTAACTTCCATGGTATAGAGGTTTGAATGAGAAATGACCCTCATAGGCTCAAATATTTGAACACCTAGTAGCCAGCTGATGGCACTGTTGTGGGGAAGTGGGGGGCATCATGGAAACTTTAGGAGGTGCAGTCTTGCTGGAGGAAGCACATCACTAGGGGTGAGCTTTAAGAGTTCATAGGATCAATCGGTATAGTGGCAGACCGCCAGAAGAATGCCGGGTTCTGGCCTCCCTCTGGCATAGGGGCTGAGAACACAGGGGACTGCCTTAGAGTGCCCAGATCCTGCCTGCATGTGGTGGTGAGCTTCCCCTAATCGCACCAAACCCATCCCCCTACTGGGGATTTCCTGAGGCCCCTCCCATGGCCCCAGAGCAGACCTGGCTTTGGTCTACTAAGGCTGAGATCCTAGCAGACAGCCTGAGAGGGTGGACTCCAACCTCCATCCGTGTAGGTGTAGCTGCTGAGGTGTAGGTGTAGCTGCTGTAATCTCAGCACAAGGACAAGAGACTGCCCCGTTCTGGCCTCCCTCTAGAATAGGGGCTGGGAACACAGCAGACCAACTGAGAGTCCCAAAATCGCCCCACCCCTAGGGAATTTCCCAAATTTTCTCTGAGTTTCTGCTAATAGGGGTCCAAACCTTAGAAAGGAGCCTGAGGGCACCTAACTGGAATGTGACGTGGGCCTCTGTGGGTGCTCCTGAATAGCTGATCTGAAGCCATGAGTTCCCTCCAAAATAAAACTCAAGAGAATGTGAAACCTGTACCAACCAGCTTGTCATAACCAATAAGGAAAGGACCTAGGCACACCAATAATACAAACAGAAGCATACTTCAACTTAATTCTCATATCAGAATCATAAACAACAAAGAAATTCACATGCCAAAACCACAATGAAAGAATAATAAAATGGAAAGCCATAACACTATGTCCCCACCAAACTCCGCCAGTTCGGTAGAAGAGTTCTACAAGGAGAACCCTCTAGAGATAACCCAGGACACTGAATTTAAAAGAACAATCATAAACATGATCAAGGAATTCAACGAATTTAGAGAACACATGAACAAACAAATCAAAGAACTAAAAGAAGATAGCGATAAAATTCTGAATTCACAAAATAGATAGAAATATTGAAGAAAACTCAGGCAGAAATGAAGAAGGAAGTGAAAAACTCAATAAGCCAACTTGAAACAACAGGGGAAAGCCTTGCCTCTAGAATGAATGAAATGGAAAATAGAATATCAACACTGGAGGATAAAGTTGAAGAATTGGACCACTTAAGCAAAAATCATGGAAAATTTTCAAAAAACAGGAATGGAATATGCAAGAGATGTAGGACAACATGCAAAGACCAAATCTACATATCACAGGAAAGAGGAAGGAGAAGAATTTCAGGTTAATGGTATTGACCAGATCTTAAACAGGATTGTGGAAGAGAATTTCCCCAAATTAAGGAAAGACATTCCCATACAAATACAGGAAGCACACAGAATACCAAATAGATAGGATCAGAAAAGAAACGCCTTACGACGTATCATAGTAAAAACACTTAATGTACAGAACAAAGAATAATGAAAGCAGCAAAAGAAAAATAAGTCACATACAAAGGAAAGTCCATCAGAATTATAGCTGACTTATCAATGCAAACTGTGAAAGCCAGAAGAGCCTGGAACAAGGTATTTCTAGTTCCATATGACAAAAGATGCCAGTCCAGAATACTTTACCCAGCAAAAATGTCTATTATAGTTGAGGGGGAAAGAAAAATCTTCCATGACACGAATAGCCTGAAACAATACATGTCCACAAAACCAGCCCTTCAAAGAATACTTGAAACAATACAGAGAGTGGAGAGAGAAATAACTATACCCCAGGGGCAACAAAAGAAAATAAATAAAGGTATAATTGAGGAAACACAATACTAGACAGAGAACACAAATAGCAATCAAAATGATGGCAACCAATACACATCTTTCAATTATAACTTTAAATATCAATGGACTGAATTCCCCAGTCAAAAACACAGGCTAAGCAAATGGATTAAGAAACAAAATTCATCTCTTTGCTGTCTGTAAGAAACCCATCTCACCTTCAAGGACAGGCACTACCTTATGGTAAAAGGATGGAAAAGAATATTCCAGTCAAATGGCACTAAGAAATAAAAAGGGGTTGCAATTCTAATATCTGACAAAATAGACTTCAAAGTAAAACTAATCAGAAGAGAAAAGGAGGGTCACTTCATTCTGATCAAAGGAACAATTAACCAAGAAGATATTACAATCCTTAACATATATGCACCAAACTCTGGTGCACCCAAATTCGTAAAAATAACACTACAGGATTTAAGACATAGATAAACCCAAACTCAGTAATAGTAAGGGACTTCAATAGCCCACTGTCTCCATTAGACAAGTCAACTGGACAAAGAATAAACAGAGATGTCTGAATTAAATGATACCATACATCAAATGGAGCTAATAGACACCTTTCAAATATTCCACCCAAGCACCAAAGAATACACTTTCTACTCAGAACCCCATGGAAATTTTTCAAAAACTGACCAAAAAACAAACCTCAACAAACAAACAAAAAATTGAAATAATTCCATGTATTCTATTGGACCACAAGGCAATAAAGCTCAAAATCAACACTGGAAGAAGTCCTAGTCACTACAGAAATTCATGGCGATTAAACAACACACTCCTAAATAATGGGTCAAAGGAGAAATTAAGAAAGAAATAAAAGAATTCCCGGGATCCAACAAAAAGGGCAATATAACACAACACAACCTCTGGGACACTTTAAAAGCAATCCTAAGAGGGAAGTTTATAGTTCTAAGTGCCTACATTAAAAAAATGAGAGCCCAAATAAATGACCTAACACTGCAACTCAAGACACTGGAAAGGCAAAAACAAATGAAACCCAAACCCAGGAGAAGAAAAGAAATAACAAAAATCAGAGCAGAAATTAATGAAATAGAAATAAAGCAATACAAAGAATCAATGAATCTCAGAGCCAGTTCTTTCAAAAGCTAAACAACATAGACTCTTAGTCAAGTTAACAAAAAGAGCAAATTCAAATCAACAAAATCAGATATGAAAGGGGAAACATCACAACAGACAGCCAAAAGATCCAGACCATTATAAGGGAATATTTTAAAAGCCTATATGCTACTAAATTTCAAAATCTGAAAGAAATGGATGGATATCTAAAAGCCTGGGAACCACCAGAGTTAAACCAAGAAGAGATCAACAGTTTAAACAGACCCATAAAATATAAGGAAATTGAAACAATAATACAAAACCTCCCAACTAAAAAAGCCCAGGCCCAGATGGATTTACAGCAGAATTCTACCAGACATTTAAAGAAGACCTCCAACCAATACAACTTAAATTATTCAAAACAATAGAAACAGAGGGAGAACTCCCAAATTCCTTCTATGAAGCCAGGATCACTCTAATACCCAAATGTGTAAAGACACAACCAAAAAAGAAAACTATAGACCAATATCCTTAAATGAACATAGATGCAAAAATTCTCAACAAAATACTTGAAAACCACATACAGACACACATCAAAAAGATCATTCACCATGATCATCACCATGATCCCAGAGATGCAGGGATGGTTCAATATATGCAAGTCAATAAATGTCATTAATCATGTAAATGGACTCAAAGACAAAATCCACATTGTCAACTCAATAGATGCAGAAAAGGCTTTTGACAAAATTCAGCATGCATTTATGTTCAAAGTCCCAGAGGGAACTGGACTGCAAGGAACATACCTCAACATAATTAAAGCTATATACAACAAACCCACAGCCAACATCATTCTAAATGGAGAAAAACTGGAAGCATTCCCATTCAAATCAGGAACCGGACAAGGATGTCTACCATCTCCACTTCTTTTCAACATAGTGCTTGAAACTCTTGCTAGAGCAATAAGACAGGAGAAGGAAAATAAAGGAGTACTAATTGGAAAAGAAGAGGTCAAACTATAACTTTTTGCAGATGATCTGATACTATACCTAAGAGATCCAAAAATTCTACCAGAAAACTGCTAGAACTGATCAACACTTTTGGTATAGTGCAGGTTATAAAATCAATCTACAAAAATCAGTAGCTTTTCTATATATCAATAACAAGCAACTGGAGGAAGAGTACAGGGAAAAGATCCCATTCACAATTGTTGTAAAAAAAAATCTTGGAATCTGACAAAGAAAATCTGACAAAAGACACCACCAAAGTTCTCTACAATGAAAATTTTAAATTGTCAAAGAAGGAGACAGAGGAAGACACCAGGAGATGGAAGGACCTCCCATGTTCATGGATTGGAAGAATTAATATTGTGAAAATGACCATCCTACCAAAAGCAATATATAGATTCACTGCAATCCCAATCAAAATCCCCAGGACATACTTCACAAAATTAGAAAAAAAAAAAAAATCCTTAAATTAGTATGGAAGCACAAAAGACCCCGGATAGTCAAAGCAACCCTGAGCACAAAGAGCAACGCTGGGGGGATTACTATACCATATCTCAAAGTATACTACAGAGCTGTAGTCATAAAAACAGCATGGTACTGACACAAAAATACATATAACGGAACATCAATGGAACATCATTGAAGAACCAAACCCAAGTACATGCAATTTCAGCCACCTGATATTTGACAGAGGTGCCAAGAACACACAATGGAAGAAAGACAGCATCTTCAACAAATGGTGCTGGCAAAACTGGATCTCCAACTGTAGAGGAATGAAACTAGATCCTTATCTTTCACCTTAACACAAAAGTCAGCTCCAAATGGATCAAAGACCTCAGCATGAAACTGGAAACCCTGAAACTATTAGAAGAAAATTTAGGCGGTAACTTATAAGATGTAGGTGTAGGAAAGGATTTTCTAAATCAGAAGTTGCTCTGGAATTAAGGTCAGTAATCAACAAGTGCGACCTCATAAAACTAAAAAGCTTCCTTACAGCAAAAGAAACAATCAAAAAATTGAAGAGAAAACCCACAGAATGAGAAAAAAAATCTTCACCACTGACAGAGATTTAACATCCAGAATATACAAAGAACTCAAAAAAACAAAGACGCGAGAAACCAAATGACCCAATTAAAAGATGGGCTAAAGATCTAAACAGAGTTCTCAAAGGAAGAAATAAAGATGGCTAAGAAACATCTCAAAAAGTGTTCAACATTGTTAGTAATTAGGGAAATGTAAATTAAAACCACCCTAAGGTATCACCTTACCCCAATCAGACTGGCCAGGATCAAGAGAACAAATGATACCAAATGCTGGCAAGGAAGTGGAAAAAGGGGAACACTCATTCACTGCTGGTGGAATTGCAAACTCATGCAACCTCTATGGAAAACAGTGTAGAGAACTCCTAAAAAACTAAAAATGAACCTACCATATGACCTGGTTATACCACTCCTTGGCATATACCCAAAAGACTCATCCTATTGTAGAGACACTTGTACAACCATGTTTGTTACTGCTCTTTTCACAATAGCTAAGAGACGGAAGCCACCTAAGTGCCCCTCAACTGAGGATGGTTAGCAGAAATGTGGTATATTTACACAATGGAGTTCTATTCAGCAGTAAAGAAAGGTGAAATAATGAAATTTTCAGGTAAATGGATGGATCTAGAAACTGTTATACTAAGTAACAGACTCTGAAAACAAATGGCGTATGTTCTCCCTCATATGTAGATCCTAGCACCAAACCCTTTTAAATCTCATGTCCTTTTAAAGAGATGATGCTATACAGCAGTCCCTTCTGCATGAAATAACCACCATCATCACGACTTCAGCTGTGTCTGATTGCTAAACATAGTCACAACTGGTCTTGTTGACAGTTGTGCTCATTCATTAAAGGAGGGCCAAGCAGGGTCATTGGACCCTCACGAGAGTACCCAGCCACTCTTCCCAGCCAACTGTATGTAATTTGGCCCTAATCACACATGGTCTCCTGGATTTGGGGAGGGCTAAAATATACAATCCAGGGAAGGTTAGGAAGAGAAAGCATGACCCATGCTGGGTAAAGGCTTTCCAGTGTGCATACCCTCAGGTCATACATACACCTCAGCAGCCCCTTAGTTATCTCAGTAAGTAAGCTAGTAAATTCATTGGTTCTCCAGAAAACTTTAATCAAGTACTGGCCTGACACTAGAACCTTAAAAGTGAGTAAGCATTGCTTAGTATCCACAGGAAAAGAATTCTCACAACAGATGGAAAATTTATTTGTTAATGTTATTATGTCTTATAATTATTAAAAAAAAAAAAAAGAAAGAAAAAGAGCTGGGCACAGTGGCACACGCCTTTAATCCCAGCACTTGGGAGGCAGAGGCAGGTGGATCTCTGTGAGTTCGAGGCCAGCCTGGTCTCCATAGCGAATCCAGGCCAGCTAGGGCTACAGGGAAACCCTGTCTCAAAAAAACCAAAAAAAAAAAAAAAAGAAAAGAAAAGAAAAAGAAAATGAGAATGTAAAAGATGTTAAAAGGATATGGGAATGATGGGAATGGATATTTTCCAAAATAGACAGAAAAAAATAAGAAAGCCTAAGCCAGTGATGAAGGTCTATGTAGGCTTGTTATGATATATAAAGGATGAGATAAAAAATAATATACACATAATTTTTTAAGGTCACAGTTTAGTCAACTAATTTAGGAACAAAATACCTATCTAGTCAAGGTTTATCTGAGAACATTTGGGTTTTTTACCCAAGCTTTACCTATATAGCACATGGTAATTAAAAGTACTAGACTGGTGGAAATTACCCAAGCTTTACCTACATAGCACATGGTAATTAAAAGCACCAGACTGGTAGAAATAACCTTATTGGATGTTTAACAGCCATACTTTAAGGCCTATTGGTCAGAGGGACTTAAAGGACAGTTTTTGCTCCTTGCCCTCCAAGGTCAACTAAGTTCCAGGGACTATGGAACATCTCTCAAAATGTCCTATAACTGTGTTAGTCACTTGTCCTCTTGATCAAGGAGGCCATGGAGACCCTACCAGATGGACTTGAACCAGTGTCCAGTCTATAAAGAAGAGGGTCAACTCAGAGGACGCATTTCCTCCATGCTTCCAAGTGAAGCCAGCCATGGTCGAGCAGGACCTCTGACTTATGTTCAGATAGATGGAACTGGTAAAAGAAAGGAACTAGGGGCTCCTCCCAAGCCCATGTGACCCCTGAGGAACAGATCCTCAAACAACGTTCAGTGTGAAAATAAATTGATTTATTTGGGACAACTGTATGGTCTTAAACACCTAAAAGGAAAGTATAACCAAGTAGTCATTAGTATATTTCTTTAAGAGTTCAAGGAATTATACTTCCCAGACATTAGGCTTAAGTCCATATAACGCCTTTAATCCCAGCACTCAGGAGGCAGAGACAGGTGGATCCTCTGTGAGTTCAAGGCCAGCCTGGTCTTCAGAGTGAGTTCCAGGCAGCTGGAGCTATAGGGAGACCCTGTCTCAAAAAGACCAAAAAAAACCATATTTAGGGGCTGGAGAGATGACTCAGTGGTTAAGAACACTGGTTGTTCTTACAGAAGACCTGGGTTCAAATCCTAGCACCCATATGGCAGTTAACAACTGTCTGTAACTCCAGTCCCAGGGAATCTGATAGCCTCTTCTGACCTCAGAGGGCATTGCACGATACGGGTGCATTTACCTACATGCAGGCAATACACACATACATATAACATTTTTTAAAAAAGTTATTTAGACAATCATTTCTCATAAATAATTTTGTTCTTAATCAGAAAGTGGTGCTCAGATGTAAAACTTCAAATCTTGGTCTGCAATACTGTAGTGCCCACCTGTAGCTAAGGGAGACCACCCGCTATTGTTCTAAAATGTTGGCTAAATTTGTTTTCTCCCCCTATATCTAGAAGCCTTTGAGAGGGAACTGACACTGGTTCTAACCACTCCAGCAGCTATCAAAATACCTGAAAGCAAATCCTGAATCCATCACTCTTAGAGTCCAGCCTTGGAAGACAAAAGAAAAATGAGGAGGAACCCAATAGAGGGATGCTTTTGGAAGCCCTTGTCA
>NW_008345290.1:1836231-1855384 GCF_000622305.1 Nannospalax galili
TAGACAATTACTTAATCTAATCACTCTTGCCTTTACTTCTTCTTCACATCTCCTAGTCACGATTGAAGGACATTATTTTCCCCTTAGAGATAAAAGTTATGCAATTTGGGGTCTCTTAGATAGACCCACTGAAGGGGTACTCCAATTGCCTCACCCTGCATCCCTGTTCAGCATGGAAGAAGCCAGAGCGGTCTGCACCTGATTCCCTATCAGCAATTTGGGTAACCTCTTCAGAGGATGGTGTGATAAGAATAGGAGATAGGAATTGGCTAGGCAGGGGAATGTAGGCCGTTAGGATAATGTAGGGCAAAGAAAAGTAGCCAGTTTCTTGGCTAAAAGTCAAAATGTCCTTGGACTCCTTAGCAACATACTCCGATCCAAAGGCCAAAAATGTCAAAAGTATTTGGGAGCTCTTATCTAATCCTTAAAAGATTTTAGGGTTACCTCTTCAGAGGGGAGAATGCTAGAGTAGCAAAAAGTCCCATAGAAAAAAAGAAGAAAGAGTACATGAAGTTAACAGAAAAAAGTGATGAGGAGATATGGGAGGAGTTGGAGGGGAGGGAGTGGGCATGGTTCTGATCAAAACACCTTATATGCATGTATGAAATTCTCAATAAATTATGGAAAAAAAAGAGTTCATAGCCTCAGCCCACTTGCAGTTTCAGCTCTGCTTCGTGTTTGCCATTGAAGATGTGAGCTGTTAGCTTCCTGCTCCTGCCACCACACCTGCAGATTGCTGCTGTGCCGCCCCACCATGATGGACTCTCACCCCTCTGGAACCCTAAACCCAAACAAACTCTTCCTTCATTAAGTTGCCTTGATCGTGGTGTTTTATCACAGCAACAGAAAAGTAACTAATACACAAAGAATCAAGAGATTCTTTTGCATTAATAAGTACAGTTTTGTTACACAAGAGCTTAGTAACTTTTTCTGAAGGCTTTGCAATATACTTTCCCCTTTCTTCCCCTCCCTTTCTCTCTTTGTCCCTCTACTCCCCCACCCCTTTTCTCTTCCCTCTCTCTTCCATTTCCCTCTCCCCAGTCTCTCTCTCTTCCCTACTTTCTCTCTTCTCTCTCTGGTGATGGTGGGGACCAAAGCCAGGACCTCACACACGCTAAGTATATACTCTACCACTGAAACACAACTTCAACCCCTATATTTTTTAATATTTCCTCAGCTCATTTTTCCAAACCTCAGAACCCCACATGTATTTATGCTGACTCATAGTTTCACTCAGTAGATTAAGTGTTAATATATTTAATCCCTTCCTACTAGAAGATGGTTAAAATATTAGACTTCTAGTCCTTAAATTTCTTGTAATCCAAATTCAAATCAAATTAAAATGTGTTTTAATTTTCCCATGATTGGCATAAGAGCTACTAAGCTCCAAAGGTTGCCATGTTATCTACTTAGACACAGGATATTCTTAGGCATATTTCATACTCATATTACAGGTAGAAGGTATTAAATGAAATTTCCCCTGTGGTCT
Source organism: Nannospalax galili (assembly GCF_000622305.1). NCBI lineage: Eukaryota > Metazoa > Chordata > Mammalia > Rodentia > Spalacidae > Nannospalax > Nannospalax galili. The sequence continues at coordinate 1,837,721 of NW_008345290.1, forward strand.
TAGCATTTCAGCAGAAACTCAGTCCTAAAGGCAGGTGCTAGGTACAGCTCCATAGGATTCTACTAGTTCCTGAAGCAGAAGTCTCCCAAATCCCTTCAGCATGAAGGAAGGATGAGGAGGCTGGATGATTATCCAGGAGGGAGCAACAAAATCATTTATTTAAAGGGAGTTGGGGGAGCATGGCAAGGACACTTTCTTACACATAAAAACCTCAAATGCAAATGAGAGGGGCTCAATCACTTCAACTGACTGGCATTTGTCCCTGGAGTTTAACAGACAAAGTAACCGCTCCCATTGGATATTTTCATGTCCAAGAAGGGGACACAAAAGAGCAGAGGAAGAGGGAAAAGGATGCTCTGTGCTGGGGATGGCCCGTACCTCTGGAATTCAGCAGGACAGCGATGCTATCTTGTATCCCAGGTGTCTGAAGAGAACTGCGCATATAAGTCATTTAGAAAGTGGGTCTCCTGGGAAGGTAAGGATGTCTCTAAGTAAAGGAAACTAGGAAGAAGGAAGGTGCTGGAGGCACAGTCCTGCAGTTTCAGAAAGAAGAGAAATTGCAGGGATCACAGAATTGCAAATTTATAGTTCCACAGGGACAGGAATATCCAATGAAACCACACAAAGACCCTATGCAGATGAAAAGAGATTTCTACGGCTCTCAAACAGAGAATCCCAATGCTAGTTCTTGACTGTGCCAGTAAAGACAGACCTTCACTGACCCAATGACTCTTCCCAATGGCATCTCAATTCTTAATTCAGAGACAGAGTAGTGAGTAGTAGAGGAGGAAGGGTTGGGAAAGGAAAGTACAGGAGAGAGAGAGAGAGAGAGAGAGAGAGAGAGAGAGAGAGAGAGAGAGTGAGTCAGGTGTGTTGGTCGGTGGGTATCATGAGCACTGAGGAGGAGCTGATAGGGCTGACTGCCAGGCAACCTAGCTTGCTTGTAAGTTCCAGGCCAGTGAGAGAGCCTCAATTTACAAAAACAGGAGGATGGCATCTGAGGAGTGACACCTGAAGCTGTCCTCTGACCTCCACATGAATACACAAACAAATATCAATAAATTAGAGTCTACACCACTTTTACTGGCAAGCCTATTCTCTTGCCCTCAAAACCCAAACAAGAGCTATTTCTTTAAGTGATATGGGTACTCCTATTCTTATCTATAAAACAAATAAAAATAGAAGATAATGTCTAAGGCTTTCTTCCTTTTATCTGTGTCCCAAAGACACCAACCATGATTTTCTAAAAAACTAACAGTTCTCCTAAGAAGAAACATGGCCTTACTCTAATTACTGGGGCATACTGCAGTATTATCCATGTGGAGACACAGTGCAGATCAGTTGAAATGAATTTAATGAAAGCAAGATGGCTAACAGAGTCCCTTGGAGTAACTTAAGTGTATGACTCTCCCCTTTCTAATCCACCCAGCAGATAAGGCATCTTACAGCACCTTGCAATCCTCTCAAGAGATTCAGTGCCTATTTCTGCCTACTAAGTGAAACCTCAACCCCTCCTGTGGCAATTCCAGACACTCATTCTGACCACCTTAAATACAAAATTCTTTTCACATGTATCATGCACCTTACTCCATCCTTAAACACAACACCTCTGAGCTTTTTTCTCTTGCTGCTCTTTCTAAACACAATCCTACTGTCTTTATTCACTTTTACTGCCCCTCATACCCAATATCCAGCCAAAGACCCTTCCTCCATGGGACCATTTTATTTATTTTTATTATTTACTTTTTTTATGTGTGTAAGTATTATGCCTGCATGAGTGTAAGTGCACCCATGTAGTGCAATGCCTGTGGAAAACAGAAGAGGGTGTTGGATCCCTTGGAACTGGAGTTACAGACAGTTGTTAGCCACCATGTGGGTGCTGGGAATTGGACCCAGGTCTTCTGCAAGAATAGTCAGTGCTCTTAATTGCTGAGCTATCTCTCCAGCCCCAAAGGACCATTTAAAATCCCTAAGTGACCACTTTGACTTTTCCCCTCTGACCTCCGTATCACTTTGGACTCATTACAGAGAATGAATCTTATGCTACCTTTAATTATAACTGTTCACTGGTAGTAAGGGCCTTCAGAGCAAGCCAAACTATGTTTTAATTTCTTTCGAGTTCACTTGGTGGACCCAAGAAACCTGATAACCAATCTGAATTAAATTCTAAACTATGCAGCCACAGTTAGCAATGTTAATGATACTAGTAGGTTAAAAATTTAAGTAATATTTAATATACCCCCAGAGGCCTCACTACATCTTCTCTTAAGAATTCCACAATTGAGCCCCAAACCCTACCTGTTAGACCAGTCAGTAGACATTGGGAGTTCTAAGTGTTAATAAGGAGAAAAACTACCATTTTAGACTCAAAGTTTATTTAAATTCCATATTCTTTTCTTAAAGACAAGGCCTTGCTATGTAGCTATATAACTATGTAGCATAGTCTGGTCTCAAACTTAGGATATTCCTGATTTAGCCTCCAAGTCCCAGGAATACAGGCCTGTACAATTACACCCAGGTTCACCTGGCCTCTTCATTCATTATGTAATCAATACTGTCCATCTCAAAAGCTCCATCTCTCCAGGACAATGACAGGATGTTCTGCAACAGGAGATGGAGCATCCAGCACACACAGAGCACTAATAGCATCTTTGCACAGAGAGGAGCATAGCAAACACCAGCCATTCTTGCCTCGTACCCATTTCTCATTTGGGTCTTCATAAGTCAACAGCAAGCTAATGTTTTACTATCTGAAAAAAGTTATTTGAAAGATTTTCCTAGGTGCTGGAGATGTGAGTCAGTGGTAGGACACTCGCCAAGCATGAGCAAGGCCCTGGGGTTGATCCCCAGCACCAGGAAAAAAAAAAAAATTACATGTAAAAGTTCCTCTTGATGCTGTTTATAACAACAAAGATTGGTAGTAACTTCAATGTTCAACAGAGAGGAAAACACTAAACTCATAGAATGTGAAATTACAGAATCACTGTAAATGTTGCACACCATGAACTTTGTCATAGAAATATTAACATTAAGTAAAAAGCACAGACCACAGCTGGGTGTGGTGGTGCATGTCTGTAATTCTTGTTCTTGGGAGGTGAAGCTGGGAAGTTCAGGATCAAGGTCAATCTCAGCTACATAGTGAGTTCAAGGCCAGCAAAAGCTAAAGACACACAGTCTCAAAACAAACAACAACAACAAAAACCTAACAATATCAACAAACCCCAATAAAGACCACTACAAAATAAAAGGTTTAGCTTTTTTCTTTAAAAATATGCACATGAGAAAAACAGCCTGGAAATTTTCATTTTGAATATTTTTCAATTCTATAAAAAAGATTTTTTAAATTATGAAGTCTTTATGTTCAAGTTAAATAATCCAAGTATCAGGTAAACAAAAATGAAACTACAAAGCAAAATCCACAATATGATAACTATCAGATTTATTCTCACTTTGGTATTCACAAAAACAGGACAAAGAGCTGAATGGTTATTTCTGTTCCTTGTCAATTAAAAAAGTCTTATTTTTTTCTATGTATACTGCAAATCAGAGCAATTTCCTTTATTTTGCCCTCCCACATGTGTATGTGTGTGGTGTGTATATGTATGTGTATACACACACACATGCACACACAAAGGCTACAGCACACACATGCATAAATACCCAAAGCCATCCTCCTCTATTCCAAAGGGATTCATTCTTGCCTGAACTTCACTTAAATCTTTCTGAACAGATACCTTCCCCCTTTTTATTGGCTTTTTTGAGACAGTCTCCCATAACCCTGACTAGCTTCAAACTCAAAATATATCTGAGACAGACCTTAAACTACTGATGCTCTTGTCTCTGCCTCCCAAGTGCTGGGATTATAGGCATCTACCACCATGCCCATCTCGAACATATGTCCTTTATCTTTCTTCTTTTTTGTTTTTTTGGTAAGAGAGGTGCTGGAGACTCAATCCAGTACCTCCAGCATGTGTCCCATTACTGAACTATGTACTCTGGACTCTGAATGAATTAAATAAAAGTTCCCCACCGGGCTCAGTACAGTAATTTAAACAACATGTATGTGCTGCTCTGCCACCAAATTCTCAGAAGGAGAGATTCGTTAGACTAGTACATAATCTGGGTAGGCATTTTCTTTGGAATTAGAAGTAATGATTTAGAAATTAATTTTCTGCAGGGTGTGGTGGTGCACACCTGTAGTCCCAGCACTTGAGAGAGAGGTAGGTGGATCTTTGTGAATGCAAGGCCAGCCTGGTCTATATAGTGAGTTCCAGCTGGGCCTATAGAGAAACCCTGTTTCAAAAAGACCAAAAAAAAAAAAATTTTTTTTTCTTGTTTTTTTTAAACTTTTTTTTTTTTTATTTTATGTGTATGCGTGTATTGCCTGCATGTAGGTAAGTGCACCAGTGTCGTGCAATGACCGCAGAGGTCAAAAGAGGCTGCTGGATCCCCTAGGACTGGAATTACAGACAGTTGTTAGCTGCCATGTGGGTGCTGGGATTCAAACCCGGGTCTTCTGCAAGAAAAATGGGTGTTCTTAACCCTTGAGCCATCTCTCCAGCCCCTGTTATATGTGTCTATATGCAAATATCTGCATTGTATGGCATTTGGGGCTTCATTCTCAGGAAAAGGGAAATAATGTTAGTATGCAACAGGCATACAACATAAAAATATTTTGTATTGACAAGGGATATAAATCTGTCACTCCATGATCTGCTTAGATATTATCAACCACATGCTTCTGAGGTGTCACTGTGACAGGCTACCTAGAGAAACTGAAGGAGCTTTATTTACCCCTTTCTCAAAGTGGCCCTAGAGACCTATAGTTCACCACCTCTGACTACTCTAGCAGGATGAAAGCAGACTGAAACACAAGGAAGAAAGGTAGCAACAAGTGTTCCTTAGAAACAACTCCAAGAATGTGCTACAAGCCCTGTACCACTGAGCTACGCCCCCCCCCCCCCCCCCCCCCCCCCCCCCCCCCCCATTGTAAATACTACTTGAAACCAGGTCTAACATCATATCGGGCCTCACCTGACACCTCTTCTCAAAGCTCAATCTACCTGGCCCTTCCCCAAATCACACTGTATTTCTTATACCACTGTAAAGGCCAAAGCCAGACTGAGAACTCTAAATAGGAATTTTATGTTTCTCACAGATAAGAAATATAAGGTAAGGAGATGTGTGTGATCCTGAGGCAATCAGAAAGGTTCGTCATTCCCTGGAGAGGAACTTACTTTTATTCTCTAAGCAAACAAGCCCACTCAGGTTGGTGACGGATGGAGGGAAGGCGATTAACTGTTCATTTTTCCATTCCCCAGAAAGGAAAAGGGAGACAACCAGTAAAGGGGGTGAGTGTATCTTATCCCATGAGGTGTTTACATTTTTAAATCACTGCTCAATGTGTTTAAAAACGATCACATAATAAGTGATCGTTACGTCTTAAGTGTTACAGATTCCCCACCACCACCACTACTCACTGAAAATTACCACTAGATCCATTGGCTTGGCTTACACTCTCTACACAGGCCTCTAATATCCTACCTTCTTTAAAAATCAGTGAAACCCAAACCCTATATTATTTCTACTTCTTGAACTAGAACCAATTTGAAATTTCCAATCAAAACAACAGTCATTGTTGGGCTGGGGATGTCACCAAAAAACAAAAAAATCAAACAAAACTACCAACAACTACAAAAGGCCTACCACTGCTATGTTCAGCCACTACCACTCACAAAAAGGAATTTATCCAACATTTTAAATCCAGATTGTTGAGTCATTAAGAAGGACAAATTAAAGGAATTCTAGCCATTTTAATCCTCTTGCACCAAGACAGGGAATAGGATCCTATGAGAGATGAGACCTGGCAAAGAGAAGAATTTCACACAAGTCAGAAGATAACACAGGGACAAGCACTATTAAAGACCCTGAGAAGACAAGAAACCTTGGAGAGATGGAGCCTGGCAGGACAATGGTTCTTCTCATCAAGACCTGCTCCTGTGAAGCTCTAACAAGAATCACCCAAGAGAGTTGTAGGGAGAAGAAGGCATGGGAGAGGGCTCAGACAGAGCCCACGATAAATCAGGACTTCATTCATGGAAGTAAAAGTGGATCATTTTATCTATAAAGTAGGATCCCAAATGGGGGAAATGTGAGAACAAGACATTGCAAGAAAGGATGCTTGAAGGCCCGGGAGGACAAGCTCACAGCTGATGTGAAACAGATGGAAGCGCATTATAAACCTCTGGACACCAAGTATGAAAAAAAAAAAGCCTTTGGAAAGTTGACCCTCCACAGTTATTAAGTAGTAAGTTACAGTGGACCTTATTTCACCTAGAGAAATAAAAAACAGAAATTCTAGTTCTATTCTTTCCTAGTTAACTAACACTCTTCTTTGTTCCCTCTTTTAAACCACAAATGTGATGTTAAGTATTTTCTTAACATGCAGTCAAGATTTCCTTTCATGTGAAGTTTTATGTTAAGTTCAAAATCACTTTTCTAAGCTCATTCCAGAGGAACAGGAAAAACAACTTTCATCCTTCAAGCTGTGTCCAGGTAACATCTTTCAAGCTGTGTCCAGACCTGTTATATCACAGCAGTGCAGACAGTTTCATCCACACACACAACCCAATCAAGCACTGGCTTTCAGCAATCAACAATTTATTAACAGCTTAAAGCAGCATGAAGGCTAGAAACGCTTCCAAGAAACCACCAAGCCAAATGGATAAAGATTTTAAGACGTGAGATTTCTAAAGCTTGTCAAAATGTGCTCAATGACTAGCAACCACAGCTGGCTCTCACGGTAAAGAAAGCCATGAATTTTCCTTCAACTAGCAAAGATGCTACCAGTTTAACCAGTGCCTTTACAAAATACAATGAAAATGTTGAATATCATATATTAAAAACCAATGCCCTGGCCTTTTGTCACCTAAATGATTCTTTTTCTTTTTTAACCTAAAGAAAAAGTCTCTTCTCTTTTGCATCAGGTCACAATTATTCCTTGGTTTAATCATACTGGATTTCAATGACCAGCTACTAGGCTGCCATAAAGGCTAATTTCTACCTCAAGTGTCTGTGATATCACAGGGAAGGGACAACAGGGTACTGGCAAAGCCCCTTGGGCTCACAGTGATAAGCAGCAGCACCCACCCTGCCTCCCTTCCATTGTTTGGTCTCATTATTTCTCCCCTCAGGTAGGGAAACTATCTTACCGCTGATGTTAGACGGGCGAGAATTTCATCACTGCTTTCTTCTGCGTCTTCCATTTTCTGATGAGACCTTTGAAAAACAAATAACAAATTACTCTTTAACTTTAGTTGCTCAAATTTATCTACCAAATTATGTAAAGAACAACAACAAAAAAAAGGCACTGTCATTATGACAGGAAAGTATGCAAATATAATAACATTCCTATACCAGCAACCTGTACTCTGGAATCAATTAGCAAGTACCTCTTCACAATGAGCCAGATGAATCTAAGGACCAAGTGCTGCTCCCCAAGTGATATCACAGAATAACCCAACACACTCCATCTACAGACACTGACATGCACAAAAGTAAATGTGAACCTAAGGTAGTTAAGTGCTGAATTCCCCCGAATCTAAATGAAATTGTGAAATTACAAAATGTGAATTTTCCACTACATGTGGGTTTCAGCCCAAACAAATTCACTATGAAATGGTATATTTTAGGCCTAATTTCATAGTGGGAATTATGAGGAATACAAAAAACAGAACTTTGCTTTTTCAGGAAATCACAACCACGTGAAAAGTTAAAAAAAAAAAAAGTTATGCAAATGTCAAACTAATGAGGCACAGCAGTTTGTTTAGGAAAAAATCATCTTTTCACCTTAACTCATGAAAAAAGGCACTACATAAATCATTATGTAATAATATAAAATGTTTTACTTAAGCAAAAAATCTTACAAGTCTCATGTGGTCAAAGAAAAAAATGAATTACTGCCAAGCAAATACATAAAACTGTCTGCTAGATCTATTTCCACAAGCAATCCCTTTTAACGTGTCTTGTGTATGTGGAGGGATTCAGGATAATTGCTCTGCACAGCCCCATTATCAGAAATGCAGTGCAGTGACTGACTCCAGTCTCAAGAGCTGAGGCAGGCCATTTGGAGCACTCCCCTCAAAGGGCAGGAGGCCTCCTCCCAGGTCCCAACAGAACCGAGCGGGAATTCTCTTAAGAAGGGCTGAGCTATTTGATCAATTCTGGCATTGGTTTCTTGATTCTGTAAATGTTATTAAACCCCTTTTCAAAAAGAAAGTCACGTCCTCCATATCTAAGCAAGGCATCACAAGCCACTGCCTTTACAAGAACAGCAAGATGCTCAATTTGTCACTTGCCTTAATTGTTCAAATAGCAGCTAAATGTTTGAAATGCTCACTTTATAAAGACCTGCAGAGGATGACATTTTAACTTAGCAAATCTGTATAGGTCACCTGCATAGTGTTTTCAAACAAGCTTTATCATTAAAATTCTTGTTACCTTATAAAGGAAGCTATGGTGAGAAGAGAGTTGAACGTTACACAAACCAAACCACCAAACCAGCCTCATATGATTAGGCTAGGTGACTCAACAGATCTGACAGGAAATTAGCAACCAAGTACACCAGACAGCAGAGTACCGGCAAGGGCTGTGCCTTCATCTATCCATCTCTGCAGTAAAACTCTCGGTGCTCATGCCTTCTCATGCTTCTCAGACTCAAATAGACACATGAAATATTAGTTAATGGACATGACGCATTTTGCACCAGCACATATTCAGCTGTGAATCTGCTTTCAAAAAGCTGCTGAAAGGCATTGCAATTCAAGGGGAGCTAGTGTGACTGTGACTGGCGATGGTTATTTCATAAGAACAGCTGAGCTGTTGCTGCTTTAGTGAAAAATAATTCTATTCCTGTTCAGAGGCAGAACTATCTCTCATCATTCTTCCAAGACTCCTAGGCAAAAGCATTTCTAGAGGCAATAGGTGTGGGACAGACAGAGTGATGCTCTCCCTGGAGCTGGCTCACATCCCATGGCCCGCAGTCCATTTTTAGCTCCTCAGTCACCATGGCTTACAGGTTCACACCCAGAGCTCTCAGGTATTTCTCTAGCTTCAGAATCCCGCTCAGAATGCCTTGTTTCTCCACCTGCCTTCAAAGGGGACTCTGGTTATGAATTCTAGGAACTTGATTTTTATCCATCCAAATGGGGATGTTATAGAGGTTAGATGAATTAAGTCATACGGATTCTTCTTTCCTCCACTCCTCCTGGTGTCCTGGTACCCTGTGGCCATCCATCTTTCCTGCAATCACTGCCCCTGGCCAGCTCCCACATCCCTCAAATCCTTTCCTCCAGTTCTGCTTCTTTTGGTTCAGGCCCTCAACTTCTCTCAGATACTAACTATAACCACCTTCTAAAACACCGATTGGTTCTGATCTCTCTTACTGTCTAATCTCCTACAGACAGCAAGATTGCCTTTCTAAAACCCAGATCTGGACATGCTATTCCCAGATGCCATCTAAGCCTTCAGGGATTAGCTCCATTGTCTACCAGGAGCTGTAAAGTTCAGGAAAAGCTTTCCTTCCCTGCTAAAGGAGCCCCAAGCTCCCCTTCACTAAAATACTATGTGCATCTTATGGAACCTATGGAGTTCAGGGGAGCAAGACTGGTAATCACGGGCAAACAGTGGAACTTGAAAAGGAAGGAAGGGAAAAGGAGAAGGGGGGACACTCGCTCTTCTGTTCTTACCACCACGGCCACTTGGTTCCTCTACTCGGCTCTTTAACAAAATGCCCGGAAAGATCACATTTGCTTTCTACTACAAATGGATCATAAAATGTGAATAAATCTGATTTTGCATATGCAAATACACATCAGTGCAACTCAGGAGAGACAAAGTTTTCACTATCAGACTAAGTAGATAATGAACCAGATGGGGCAGAAAAGCATTTGTGTAAGATTTGTATAAAATATGCATTTTCCATCATTACCAGAACATACTATGCTGTTCGGTGAACATGAGAGGGGGAAAGAAGAAAAGTGAGAGAAGCTGTGGGTCTGGCTTGGCAGTCAGCAGAGAAAGGAAACAAAGACTCTGTGGCTGGAATCCACAGGTAATGACAGAAAAGTGACACAGACAGAAACCAATCTAAATAAAATCAGATATCCCTGGCTCTCTTTTCACAGTTTATTTTGATGATTTGAACATCAATGCTTACTACTTAATTAAGTAACTGCAGTTCAAATGTTAATACAAACAAGCACAAAAGTTCAATTTTTGCTAAAACTCCTATATTACTCTCAAATATAGATGTGCTCTGATAAAGATAAGAATCTGTTCCCACACCTGGAAAGAGCCTTGTCTATAAAAAGTGGAAAATTTGGAGAGGTCAGTGTCTCCTCGGGTGCAGGGGCAATGAATAATAACAAAGACTAAAGCCAGCTGATTTTATAACAATTTAGAGATAAGTGGAAACTTTCGTTACCTATGATCCTAAGACAAAACATGCCAAGTATTATCATGAAAAAAATTTACTACTCAAAAAATATTAGTTTACCTGGACAATATTTTCTTTCTCCCCAAATGTCGTGAGAATCTAATTAGGAAAAATCAGAAGTACAAAAGGGAGGTTTGGGATATACAAATGAATGCCAGACCTGAACTTGAGCTCCTAGCATAGGCTGTGAAACCAGGGCTACTCAAGAACTAAGAATTTCCTATGCTGCTTATATGTGTCAGGTAGAAAAGGAAAAGTTGGGCAGGATAGGAAAATGACGGGGACAGATGTGAAGGGATTTTAGCAAGTGGGTGATGCTGTTATACAGGATGTTAAGGAGACACAAAGACCTGGATTTAGGAAGTCACTGCTGTACAGTTGATGCTAAATACGTGATGGGGAATAGAAAAAGCAGAGAAAGACAACTGGGAATACTGTTTAGAGGTCAGTGTTTTAAAAGTATGTTTTACTATTATTCAGGCATGGCCAACCAGAATAATCAGAGGCCAATAGATCTGGAGATCTATTACAATAGATCTGTTACTTAAAAGAGTTTGTTACTCACAGGTCCCAGGTGAGGAGACATGCCACACTTCATAGGGTCACAAAAGGAAACACCAGAGTCAGTGGGATAGAGGTGATAAGGGAAAACACGGCAAGAACTCTTTTACTGTGGTTCCCACAGAAGGTAATAGTAGGGCAGTATTTAAAAGGTTGAGGAACAACTAGTTTGAATAGTTTCACCACACTCCTGGGAACAGGGATCATCTGTCTGGGATCTGGACCTGGGGTACTCAACGCAAATGGAAAGCCCAAAATAAGAGAAGATTAGGATTCGGGCTCTGCATGGATTGGTTCACATATGAAAGGGATTCACACAGGTGAGTTCTTCAGTATCTCCATGAACTGACTAGCCTTTGGAAGGACATCTCCTCAGAGTCAGCAAGGCCCCAGGTGGCATAGCATTGAACATACACTTAATACAACAAGAAAAGGAAGAATAAGCAACACAGCAGTATAACAGCAGTGCCAACAGACACTATCCCAGGAAGTGCAAAGGGTATGCTCTAGAGTCAAAGATCCTGACATGAAGGACTGAAATCAACCATTTTATTTGGCATGTGCTTAGCACAAGGAAGGTTTCAACTCTTCCAGGACAGACTCCACAACTCCTCTATCAAGACCAAAGAGCCCTCAGCACTCGCCATGCCCCACAGGGTATCTTATGGAGGAACAGGGAGAGATGAAGATAGACTTAGCTCTTTTATCAAAACATGCCAACCAGTTTAAAGGGCACCTTAAAAACCACAACACAACAGTTGTGTAGATAACACACCAGCTCCCTTAGCAAAGGCAAACTAATTTTTCTTTATATAGCTTGCGTGTAGGCTGAGCTAAGCTTTAGCAATCCACTGCAAGTCTTTTAATAACATAAATGTTAACTGATCTGTAATAAGAAGGCTACAGTTTTATGCATCCAAGGGTCAGTGACAGTCTATTCCAAGCCCAGCCTCTCCTACCCTTGTAAGCTGGGAGCTGCCATGGTGCAGCTGAATGACACTGGCTTCTCACAGTCTTACTCACTCAAGCAAATTCTTATTAAGGAAAAGCATCTCCCAGTCCTGAAGGAATTTAGACTGCCTTTCTCAATTCTCATAATTCCTTATTCTATTATTTATATATATATATGTGTGTGTGTGTGTGTGTGTGTGTGTGTGTGTGTGTGTATGAGTATTTTGCCAACATGTACATAAGTGCACCCAGGTCATGCAATGTCTGTGGAGGCCAGAAGAGAGTATTGGTTCCCCTGGAATGGGAATTACTGATGGTTTGTTAACTGCTATGTGGGTGCTAGGAACCATCCTCTGCAAGGGCAGCCAGTGCTCTTAATGACAGAGCCACCTCTACAGTCCCTAATTCCTTACTCTTTACCCATTCTCCCTCTCCTCCCACCCAAAATAAAAAAACAAGAGTTGGGAAAAAGTTCATTCTAGGTAATGTGATTTAGGTTTGGGTCTGACTGGTCTCTTTTCCTGAGACTATACCTTTGAAAACCAACTCATTTCCTTTAACTGATCTCTTTAGTTTAGGCATAAAAGTTATTTCATATAGAACAGAATATTTATTTCCTCAAACTAGCAAGGCTGCAGCAACTTCATCTCTCCTGCAGCTTTAAATGAGAAAATTCCCTTTACTTTCTTTTTAGAAACACATTTGTACAGAACAAATTTGTGCTTAGAGAGAGACATTCAGTGGCTTTCTGGCATTATTTTAACATCATTTAGAAAGAGGATGGCAAATTAGAGGGACCTAATGTGGAACTGCATAGGTAGACTTTAATAGCTTTAAAATATCAAAAGGATTATTAAAAGCACCACAGGATGGGGTTTTAGCTCAGAGCCAAGAGGACTTCAGAAGGCATTTTAGTAGAAAGGTTAAAAATGAAACAACAGAAGGCTAAGAATGACACAGAAGAATGGTTTTAAAGCAAGAACCGCAAGAGCAGAAAGTCACCAGAAGCAAGGCCAGCACAGACCAGAACATCATGTAAACATAGTAGCCAAGGCAGGACTTGGGCTCCCCCTAGAGGGCTGGGCAGAATTTAACTCACAAAGAAAGAAAGGCAGAGGAGGGAGCAGAGCATCACACAAGCAGGAGGGGATAACAGCTCTAAAGTTAAAACAAAGGAGATTTCCAGTCACAGCTGGAGTTACAGTGAAAACATGCAGGAATCTGAAGAAGAGTTGGTAATTCAACTGAAAGAGGGCGATGGTCCTGGGCATCTTTTCTCTGACCATAGTTTATTCTACGTCTGGATGGCCCAAAGTCTGGCTTTCTAAAATGTGTCTAGGAACATTCTGTGATCACATAGAAGTTGGTTTATAACTCTAATGGGGGGGGGTGATAAACTTTCTCTCCAGAAGAGACTTGTGGTTTAGCGACTTTATTCTTTTCATTTTGTTTTGTTTTGTTTTGTTTTTTGAGACAGGGTCTCTGTGTAGGCACAGCTGGAACTCACTATGTAGACCAGGCTGGCCTGGATCTCGATAGAGCCTGCCTCCTGAGTGCTAGGATCAAAGAAGTACATCATCATGCCTGGCTTGTTAACTTTATGTTTTTGTTTAGTGCTTATAATAAGGACAGACAGGTCCTTTCATCTCAGGTGAGCATTTGTCTGTAGGAGTTAGTGACTGCAACCAAATGTACATGTTCACACCAAGTGAGAAAAACATGCTGGTAAAAGTAGCATTCTGCAGTTGGTTCTCAACTCCAGGACCTGGCATTTGCATCCATAATAATCAGTGTGACAAAAGTGGCAAGATCTGGAACTGATATTAGGGCTCAAACTTTAAAATAATTTTCATTTTTAGAAATTAGAGCAGATTCAGCATTTCTTCATCACAAGGTCATCTTACCCACATTCCAACTAGCCATCTGAGTGAGGAGCAAGGAGGAGTTACATCGTGACTGCTTATAAGGTTACACTGTCCTCTTCTCCCCCTAAATTTGAGTGTAGCCAAGCGACTAGCACACCTCCATCATGTGGGCAAGACAAGAAATGGTAAAAGCTGTTGAGGAATGTCAGTCCTTCAGAGTCAAGGTCACATGACTGCCTCTAGTCATAAAGCATGCCACTCCTTAGAAAGTTCATTAGAGTTTACTGAAATGTTCCTTGACTTTTCTGAAGACACTTCTGACCTATACCAAAAGCATATTAAAGGACAGTTCATAGTCACCCTAATTCAGTGACCCTGGAATTTGCACCACAGTTACAAGGCTCTCTGCCAATAGTGGTGGGAACAAATCCATAAGCATTTCACAGTTCACTCTAACACTCTCATGACTTGTGCTTTTAATCTTTCAGAAGATGGATGGTGGGGGTGGGGGCTAGGATGATCCCATAACTTCTGAGAACACATTATAGCAGGTATAAAAAGCCAAGGCTATAAAGTTAGACAGATGTGGATTCAAACCTAAAACTACATTTGCCACTCCTGTGACCCTGAAAGGTTATCTGACTGCTGTGCCTCAGTTTCTTCACTTATAAAATGGAAAATAACAGTATCTATCTTACAGAATCTTCTGAAATTGAACTATAGAAAGTAAGGCATTTCTTTAGTGCAACTCCTAACATAAAATATATTCTTAACAGTTCTATCAGCATAGTGTTGCATTACTAGTATAAAACTTCCTTTTTTAAAAAGTCTGAATTAACTATTCATTGTCAGTTCTTAGCTAATAAGTTGCTGTTTTTATGATTACACGAGTGTTTCTCTTAGAATCTACTTTCTCACCTAAGAAATAAGGACAATTCCACACTTCACAGAACTGAAAGAGTCAACAATATAGGACAGTATTCTGATACCTGAAGAGATCTACACACAGAAAAGCTTTGAACTGACATTTTAATCTGCAACTTCTTTCTTAAATAAGCTTGTCACTCTTGCCAAGGATAAACAAAGGCATGTCAGAATCTCCATATCATGACTCAAGTCCTGTACCCAAGCCTCTTCCAATTAATTTAATCATACAATGATTCAATATCTTCATGTGACAATGATTCACATGTTTTAATCTGCCAAACGTTGCTTCCAGATTATTTTCAGAAATGGCTACTGAGCTCCTTCTTAGCAAAGTCACGACTTAGATAGTGGATGTGAGTTATGTCTTTCTAACTTAAGCACAATCATATGTTTATTCCTAATTTAGATCATCTACTCATTTAGTAGAAAATTAGAAGCATCGTGGTACAGCTGATGAGGCATGCATGTCTGGGACTTGAACAGTAATGGAGTCCTGTAGGAGCTGGATTTCATCATCAGTGGTGTCTCTTACAATTCTGAACCTGCATCAGAAAAATGGGACTAGCATGCCTACCACTGAAGCAAGACAGTGAACGTAAGGTACCGAGCACAGTCCCAGACACAGGACATATTCTCTAACAAAGAACAGTTTATGATGGCACATGACCGAACTGACTCACAGGTCACAGATGCCAGCTCGAGCAGGAATGAGAGGCACGAGTTGCAGCAAAAGCTTGACACCATTTTGCCATTCTTCTTCTCTTTCAAATTCACAGTATAAGTAGCTACATTCATCCGAGGAAAACTGGTAAAACACATAATTATCTTGAAAGTATAGATGCTGGTCCACTGTTTGAAAAAAAAAAAAAACAAACGAAAAAGTATGTGTTTTAGAATCATAAATCAAATAACAAATTGAAAAGACCAATTATTAGGGAGAAACCAAAGGAAAGACTAATTATACATCCAAACCCCGCTGATGCTTCCACTCCCACTAAAGACTCAGTGGTTAGTTTGTTTCATTGTCTTGATGCTTTGGCCAATACACTCATATGTATTTTATAAGTTTCTGCTTCATAGACAAGTGGGGATA
Organism: Nannospalax galili; assembly: GCF_000622305.1. NCBI lineage: Eukaryota > Metazoa > Chordata > Mammalia > Rodentia > Spalacidae > Nannospalax > Nannospalax galili. Next base: position 1,853,613 of record NW_008345290.1, read on the forward strand.
AAATTAGTATCAATTCAAAGAGGGTGACAAGAAATGTTTAGGGTCTCAGAGCAAACTACTAATAATACCTTTAATTTCTTTAGGGATATACAAACACATATAATAAGTTTCAGTTATCAAAATTAATGGTTCTCAACTGGGGGTGATGTGGACCCTGCTTTAAGGGACACTTAGTGGTGTGTAGAGACATTTTTGGTTGTCATAATGAGAGTATGTGTGTTACTCATATCTAAAAAGAAGAAAAAGATGTTTCAAAAAAATCCTCTGATGTACAGGATAGCCCCATAACAAAGAATTGTCCAACTCAGAATGTCAATACTGTGAAGACTGAGGAATCCTGTTTTAAAGGAATCAAAACTTAGAGAATTTCCAGAAGGCATTGACACAAAATATGTTGCTAATCTGTAGCCTGATGCTAGCCAGTTAGCTAATAATAGCTCTACCCCTCAAAAGTAGTTAATTTGACTTTGTATAAATAAGAGTATTAAGTGGAGGTACTATTTAGTGTCTAAGAAAAGTATAACCATGTCCCTAGCTATACCAGTCTTTCATACTGATACCAGGGGTATGCCCTCAATACTTATCATCTACAGAAAAAAAGAAAAAAGAAAAAAAAAAAAAGGCTTCTTAGAACTTGAGAGACTGAGCTAAATAACTAGCCAAGATTGCTTAGCTTCCACCCTTCAATTTCCTGAGCTCAATTAGGAAAAAAGAGACTTCCATCTATTTTAGCTTCTAGTTAACATCTATTTTTTGTCCTGTTTAAACAACTTATCTTCACAGCTCATATCTCTAAGTGTTCATGATTAGTTAATTATGATGGCATACACATATGACTCATAAAATCAGTTTCTGATGATTACATACAGCATGATAAATCATTCATTTGAAGCAACTAAAGATATCACTGACCAAAAAAAAGTTTATTTTGAAGAGAGACTGGAAAGAAGGTAGACTTCTACAAATTAAGAAGTTGATTTTCACAGAAGGTGTAGGAAAAAATAAGTGACTTGTCCCCTTAACTTAGAAAATAAGAAAGAATGCAAACATTTACCTTCAAAAACAACTGGTATACAGATTATAACATCCTCTAGCAGATCAAGTATATTTCAGTCTGACAGCTTAGCACAGTAATGATGCTTTGTCTTCAAAATCTATAACACTAACCTGATGACATAATTCCCATATCCAGTAGGAGCTGCCAGACCCCAATGGCCATAGATCTGCACTCAACGAAAGGACAATGCTCTAGAAGCCAGTCGACCAGCTCCGACCCCACGCAGCTTCTCCTGGACAAAAGCAAAGCCACTCACAGTGAGAAACTCTTGCTACATTAGAAAAAAAAAAAAAATACTTAATACCATTTCTTTCACGTGCCTTCTTTAAAATAAGCAAGTCTATAGATTTACCAGAAGGGCAGACAGGGGGGAATGGATGAGGGTGCTGACAACACAGTGGACAGTGACAGGGATGGCAGAGTATGGAGCCTCTAGTGGGAGAGGAAGCCTGTCTATCTGACGAGTTTGTAATCATGCTCAGATGCCAAGGAGCTCAGAAGGTGGGCGACTGTGACCAGTGATAATCATGTATATAGAGATTAGAAATGCATGTGAAAACATCTCAATGTCAATTGCCTTGGAATGAATTCTTCTGTATGAAAAAAAAAAAAAAACAAGTATCTTCTTGAAGTCCCTCAAATTAAGGTAAAGAATAAGAACAAATCATTCTGGAAGAACGCAAAGGAAAATAGCTTTAGATACTTAAGTGACAAT
>NW_008345290.1:1855414-1872719 GCF_000622305.1 Nannospalax galili
TATCATTATGCCAAAAAATCTGAATTACTGTAATATTTTGTATATTGTTAAAACTGTAACTTTAATTGTAAAAAAAAAATTAAAATAAAAAAATAAAGAAAATAAAATAAATAAGCAAGTCTAATAATAATAATAATAATATCTCTTACTCATCTTCCAATTAATGCTTAAATATTACTTCTTTGGGGTTAAGAATCAAATTCTCATCACTTTTCCAGCCACCTAAAATCCAGTAAACAAATATCTTTCCCAATAAACATCTATTCCTGACACTAAAATGTAATTTTACACAATGAGGGAATTTGTGTAACTCCTATTACTCCCCAGCAATTAGAAGAGTCCACAATACATGGTTAAGTTCTTGGAATATATTTGAACAAATGAAGAAATTAAATTAACAGCCTTTTATAAAAAGTTAACGCTTCTGCCTCTGCTTTGGGAAGCATGTACTTCAAGTTAGTGGCGACAAACTTTTGTTTACACATTCATATTTTTACCCATTTCCTTTGAGAACAAAATGATTCCACAAAGGTTAAACAAAACTGGGAAAACAGGGGCTGGAGATATGGTTCAATGGTTAAGAACACTGGTTGGTCTTGCAGAAGACCCAGGTTTGAATCCCAGCACCCACATGGCAGCTAACAACTGTCCGTAACTACAGTTCCAGGGGATCCTACGGCCTCTTCTGTTCTCTCAGGTATTGCACGACACGGGTGCACTTACCTACATGCAGGCAATATACTTATACACATAAAATAAAAATAATAAATAAAATGTTTTTTAAAAACTGGGAACACAGTCTGCAGTAAAGAGTTCTGTTTACTATTCTTCAAAGATTAAACCCCAAAATTTGTCTCAAGGAACAATAAATTTGACAATTCATCTTTTTAAATATAACCAAAACAGTCTAGTTAAGCAGCCTAGATCATAAACCCAGAAACTAGATGTGTTGTTGGATTCCACTAACTATACACAAAAAAAGTCATCTCTTTTAATCAGATTTGAAATACACACTATAATCCCACAGACTGGATGTTACAAACAGTATCATCATGGTGACTTTTCTGTTTGTATGAGCCTCGGGAAAAGACAAAAGAAAACTCCATGAAATATACTCTTCCATTTGCAGAGGTATCACTGAATTCTACCTTCCCTAATATAAAAGGACATAAAAGTGTTAAAAAATTAAAAGAATAATATATCATGTACTGCTGATCCTTATTCTGTAGATAGTACTAAAAGCAAAGGTACATCAATATTTGTTTGTACTTCTAAACTAGAGAAACATTTTGTTATCTCCTGTGACTGGCACAGTCACATTAGCTGGCAATATTGCAGACCTGTTATGAGGTACTACATTTTCTGCTGAGCTACTTGATCAAACAATCTAGCTTTTGTTAAAGCATTTGATTTTTGGTGACTTGAAAGATACTCCAAGGCAATGAAGCCAATTCCAAACAAATTCGTTACAGAGGAAAGATTTACAGTCAGATGCATAGATTTTTTTTTTCTTTAATGAGAACACAGATGGCAAGAAAACAGGCAATTAGATCAAACAGTCAATATTAACTTCTAATTCTATAGGACACCTTTCATGTTAAAGGTTCAAGATGTTAATTAACTAATTCCTCAATGCCTCTTTCACTTAGCCAGCATCTTTGGGCTCTTGAAAGCATGTTTAGCACATGAATTCAATACTGTATCATCTTAATTCACATTCTCAAAACCCTGAAGCTCATCTGCCTGCTCTGAGTTTCTAGCATCACCTGAAACACAGAAGCCCACAATGCAACACTTGCTCAACAAACCAACCCTCCAAACTGCAGATGGCAGCTAGATCATACCTGTGCCTGTGTGTGTGCAGATGGGTGGAAGAGGTTCCCTAGACCAGGCCTTCCCAATAGCACTGTGCTCAGCAGTCTTGGAATAGGGGTGGGAGTCGGGATGAAGGCAGGGTGTTGTTAAAGTGCAGATTCTGATCCAGCATGGGAACTGAGATTCACACTTCTATCAAACCCCTTAGGCGCTTCTGGTAACCACAAAGCCCAGGATCCCCCAGCTTTTCTTTCTCATTAGGAAGGATTCACCTTGTTTGGGAGTACAGGCTTGAAACCCATATGCTAAAACATAGAACTGCCATGACAGCCTTAATGAAAAAACAGGTACAACTTCCCAACAAGCTACCGTTTCAATGGTACGTGAAACTTTTTGCCCCTTGTTGAATTATATCAGTACATTTTAAAACACCTTTAATCCATCTGTACCCGAGAAAACATCATGGATAAGGAGAAACTCTGATGTTAATATCTTTAAAGCAAATAAAATGAGGCGAGCTGCTTTGCATTTAGTGCCTAATCCCTGGACTTGCTGACCAGGTCTTCAACAATCCAGTTACAATATCTAAATCCACAGGGCAGAGAGGAGCCATAAGGAGGAAAACAATGACTGTGGAACAGAACAATCTCGATTCTGGCAGCAGCGTTTATGTGGTGTATTTTCAGTCTTGTACTTCCTCCAGAAGCTGCTTGAGTACACAGAGATCTAACCAAATCTCTGATACCAGGTAGGAGTGCTATGATATGCAGGTGGCACACTATAGAACCCATGTGATCCCTATGACAAAACACGAACTTTACTCATCTCTGGAATAGGAAATTTGGTTTTCCTAACCTTATCCTCTCTCCCATTACAATTTTAGCAATTAATTCATGATAACACAGATTCTAACTTCAACCATAAATCAGGTAGTGGTATCCATTGTACAAAATGGATAGAAACTTTTCAAAGCTTTCCCAGTGAATTCTCATGTGATATATGGGGAATACTATATCACAATTTACCACCAGACAAATTCAAATGATCCATCCCAGCAGGTGTATTAGTACTTCATCTTTAAACTCGGAACACCAATCAGTATGTAGATCATAAGAAAAGCAGCTCTTACCTATCACAACAAAACACTTTCTTCCTGCTTTGTGTCTATAAAATCCCAAGTATATTCCAAAGTGGATGGTTTGTTTCCCAAGAATCTGATTAACATACATGTGCATTTAAAGCTATATTCATGGAGACCACGAATTTAAAAAACAAAACAACCCTAAGAACAGCAATAGACTTTAGACTAGCCTTATGTAATTAAAATGAATTCTATGGGGGCTGGAGAGATGGCTCAGCAGTTAAGAACATTGGTTGTTCTTGCAGAAGACCAGGGTTCAAATCCCAGCACCCACATGGCAGCTAACAACTGTCCAAAACTCCAGTTCCATGGGATCTGATGCCCTCTTCTGACTTCCACAGGCATTGCATGACATGGGTATACTTACATACATGCAGGCAATATGCTCATACACATAAGAATAATAAATAACTTTTAAAAAATTAATTCTATTAGCTTGCTTACAAATAGATATACAGACTTACACATACTATGTTGTATGTATAAGATCTGACTGTAGGTGATATCATTTATTTTTGGTTTTGTCTTTAATCTGGGAGAGAGGTGTACATATGTATTTGTACCCATAAACATATGTGTGTCTCTGTGTGTGTGTGTGTGTGTGTGTGTGTCTGTGTCTGTGTCTGTGTCTGTGTATAGGCCAGAAGTAGATGTCAGCATATCTTCTATTAACTGCCCTTACTTCTTTTTTAGAAAGAGTCTCTCACTGAACCTGGATCTCACTATTTTGGCTAGGCCAGCCTGGCCAGTAAGTCCCTGGAATCCACCTATCTCCATCACCCCCAGCTGTGGGGATCCAGAACTGTATCACCATGCCCAGCTTTTACTAGGGTACTGACTTGCACAGCAAGCATTTTACCCACAGAGGCATCTCCCAAGCCCCACATCAGTTGTTTTAAGGGAAAAGGAAGAGGAAGAAAAAGAAGACGAGGATGAGAAGGAAGAGAAGGACTCTCTATGAAGTATCAGTCTACCACAGCCCTTCTTACTACATGCCCTGTCTACTTCTTCTGGACTATGAACTTGTGGCTCTCAGATCTTAGGCTATGAACTTCCTACAGGAGGTAGAGTGGATAATATCTTCTTCAAGGGATTCATGAGTATATAAGTGTGTGAGATGTGCAACCCTAAGTGACACATCTACAATGCAACTTCTATACCTAAGGCTCAGGGAATATAGCAGAACAGGGGGCAGAGAGAATACAAATGCATCCCTTCACCGGCAAAGCTTCCTCATGCAACAGATGGAGATTAACACAGAAAGCCACAACTGGCCAAAATGTAGAGAATGCAGAGTACATGTCCCTGGTAGGACTCCTATATTAAACCTCTGCCACCCAGGGCTCAGGGACCATTATGGAAAAGGGGGGGAAGACTGTAAGTGCCAGGGGTTGTGGATGACCACAAGGGAACAGTTTTCCAGGTGTCTGGGAACTTGCTCATATGAACTTACAGCAATGGTGACAGCATGTACAAGACTCATACAAACTCAAACCAGACAAAAACCTAGCATAGAATAAGGGAAATAGGGGCTGGAGAGATAGCTCAGTTGTTAAGAGCACTAGCTATTCTTGCAGAGGACCCAAGTTCAATTCCCAACATGCACATGGCAGCTAACAACCGTCTGCAACTCCAGTTCCAGCAGAATCTGGCGCTCTCTTCTGACCACCATGCGTATAGCATGACAGGGGTATATTTACATACATACAGGCAATACACTCATACACACAAAATTTAAAAATAATAAATAAAATATTTTTTAAAGTAGGGAAATGGGTAAGAAGCCCCGATCTTAGCTGAGAACTATTGGCAGCTGATCACTGTGTGAGGGAGCGTTGGTCTTCCTGAAGGGAGTGACACTAGATAGGCTGACCAGGCTCCAGTGGATGGACTCACATCTGGGCACACAAACTTAACTTGATAGACCTTAACATGTCTGAAAGAATGCATGAAAACTGGCAGGGGGCTATGGAGAGGTGCAGATAGGGGAGGGAAATCTAAATATGATCAAGTTGTATGGAATGTACAAAAATTCAATTAAAAATAGGAATAAAAGAGATTCATGAGTACAAATACACAAAAGTGTTGATTATAAAAAGTATATGCAATGACTAGTCTATGGCATACTGTCTTAAAACGTATGCAAGTACAGGCAGATTTTAAAGTGTTGATTCAATGTAGTCTCCCTGCACAATTTGCATCTGTTTAACTGACAGTGCCTAAGAAAACATGATGTTAAAAATATTTGGTTGCTCAATACCAATCAACTGGGTATGTATGATGTATGAAAAGGTCATTAGGAAATCTCATACCTGATAACAATCAAAAAACAATTTTTTTAAATAAAAATTTTTTTAAAGAGTTTAGGGGCTGGAGAGATGAATCAGTGGTTAAGAGTACTTGCTGCTCTTTCAGAAGACCCAAGTTCTCAGCACCCACATCAGGCAACTCACAATTGCCTGTAACTCCAGCTCTGGAGGTTCTAATGCCCTCTTCCTAGCCTCTGTGGGCACCAGCACACACTTGACATTCATTTAAACAAAGAAGAACATATAGCTATGCATAAATAAAAATAAAAATCTTTTTTAAAAAAGAGTTTGAAAGGAGGTACCCTGTATGGGAGGATAAAGCTCTTTCCAGAAATCATAGGTTATTAAACAAAAATCCCAGTGATAGTGATGGGCTACCTTCCTATGAGTTGATGGTCAAGGATATCCCTGGAGCCACCAAAAAATATAGGCAAATGCTCTTGTTTTGGGTTGCCCACCAGAACTAGATAATAAGACCCTATTGCTGAGCACTATAGGCCTTAGTCGCAGGACATAAATCAAGCTAGAAGTCACTGGAAGCTTCCTCCCTGGTAAACAGTCCTCACAGTGATGGAAAGTACTATGTGAGCTGCTAGGGGAGAATTGTCATCAGTATTCTTATTCAGCTGTGGACCCTGTGGACCACAATACCAACTGGCCAAGCCTATGGGTACAACAGTAGTAAATCTACTATGGGGATAACCAATGACAAAGATCTTATGTTAGCCCCACAGGAGAGAATTCACACATGGTACTATAATCTGGTCAAAAGTCTGTGGTGGGGAGAGCATAGGCACTAGTGGGGAAGCTGCTGCTGTTTTGCTGAATTCACATGATATGCCCATGGATCAGTGTTGCTGTCAGCTTTGGTCAAAAAGGCTTCTTTTTGCAATGATCAGTGCTAGCTGCAAAGACTCACAACTGGTCAAAGTATACAGAATAAGACTACTGAAGGCTCACCCATACACAGGGACATCTATAAACCCCCTCCAAGGCTCAGGAAACATCCTGGAAGAAGGATCAGAAAGAATGTAAGGACTATGGGGGTTGTATAGAATATTGACTTCTGAGCATGACCCGGTCACTGAACTATTGAACTCAAAGCAGCTGATGACACCCTGTCATCATAGGGAGAGGGTTCATAGGCCCTACTCCTCCCTGAGGATTTATATGTAGTTAAAGGTTGATAAGGAAGGAAGAACCATTTCTTCAGTGGTATGGCCAGTGGTAACGTACCTATGTTCCTGTACATAAACTCCTAACCATACTTCTGTGAACAACAGTAATAAAACCCATTGGGTCTCCCCCTCAAAAATAAGCCACGAAGCAGAAGGCAGGCTAGTTGGGGAAGAAAAGGGATTAACAGGAATGAGAGGGAGACTAAAGAGAGTAATGAGGTAGAGGTGAATGTGATTAAAATCCATTACATACAAGAATGAAACCCATTATGAATAATTAATATGTGTAATATATGCTAATAAAAACAAGAACAATTTTGGGTTACAGAAATTGGTGACTGTTAAGAGGCATAAAGGAAGTTTCTAGGGCATAAATATCTTCTGTATAATGATTATATAGTTGTATAATGAATAAAAATTTATTAAACTGGACACTTAAGATTTGTGTGTATAAATTGTACCTCAATACAAAGAGAGTCTTCTGAACTCCAAAAATCTGGGAATCACTGTTCCCAGAATCCAAGCCATCATGCTATTTTTCCCATCTGTGGCCAATGGAAAAAACAGGAATACTAAAATAAATGTTTCATAAGGCTAAATTTCTGTAACTTAAAGGAACATTCTTTATTTGGAGAATGCCACCTACCTTTTTTGTGACATGAGTACTATCCCTACTCTGACATTTCAATGTCATTTCTTTAAGAAATGTGAGTGATAATAAATGGCAGTGGTTTTTTTTCTTTCGGTTTCTCTTTTTGTAATTTTCTTTTAGTATCATTCAATGTGACTGTATTTTTACATGACAGAATAAAAACCTGATAGTTCACTCTTTTTTTTCTTTAAACATTCCACAAGAATGAAATGTGACTAACCACACTATCAGGACAACCGTTCTTTAAAATTGGCTTTGAACTTGCTTGCATACTCTAATGTATCTCTACGAGGCAGACAGTTTGCCTCTTCCCACTCTATGCTGTGGTCTAGGAGGTGATTCATTCTCCCCTGGAGGGACTAAGCTGCTTTGTGCCATGAGCCTCTCAAGAGTACTTCAGAGCCTAGACAAGGTCTCTAACATGGGGCCCTATATTTCTTGAAATCCTCAGTACAACACACGTCCAAGAAAATATTATAAAATATTACATCTTCTCACAGGAATCAAAACAGAGACTACACTGTTGGTTGGGGATTTTATATCCTTTCAGACCCAGAGACCTAACCATGACCACAAGCAAACACACAGTTAAGTTTAACAGGTCACCACCAGAATACCCAGCAGATAGAACACATCAGCCCTTCCCACTGCTAACAGAGACAGTTGGCCTCTCTGTGCTCAAGGTTACAATTATAATATGAGCAGGTTGAATTTTTTCCCCCATCAAGGAGAATTTTTGACAAGGTGCTAAGAAACTGTGTTACCTGTAAAACCCCTTGAGGTTCACTCTATCCTTTACCAGGTCAGATGCTTGAACGATAATAATATTTCTCAATGCTCTTCCTGCACAAGAAGAATTCTCTCCATAAATCTAAACGGAAAAGACAAACATTCACTATAAAAGTAGAACAATGTGACAGTCTGTGAGCTCTCAACAGCATGCTGTATATAAAGAACCATGATGAAATCCCTAAGCTTCAGACACATTTTAGCCTATGGAGCTATGAGTCTATAATTACCTTATTTTATTTTAGCTGCTGGTCCACTTATGCTATTAAGCTATAATAACTATTTTCCAAATGCTAAAGTGTTTTACTTAACTATAATTATATGCAATGTCCTTTTAAAACAAAGATTTCAGTGTTAAGATATCCACTATTTTTAAAATAGTGTTTTAATCACTGTAGCCAAATGAAATCTTTATACTATGTACAAACTTTGCCATACTGATAATCTACGCATTTAAAGATCCTAGAAGTTGGGGAAATATTTTTCCCTAGTTAGTGAACACCTTGAACCATAACATAATGTGACAACAGCTTAACTCCATTGCAGAGTTCACAGAAAATTCCAAACATCCTAGCTCTACCTATAGTACTTCATGATTCTATCTAGCCATCTCTCAACTCTCCCCAGAGAAGCTTCCTTATGCAGCAGATGATGATTAATACAGAAACCCACAACTGGTCAATGTGCAGAGAACAAGAGGCTGCAGAGTGCTTACCCTGAATAGGACATCTACATCAAACTTCTGTCCCCCAAGGCTCAGGGGTCATTGCAGAAGAGGGGCTGGAAAGGCTGTAAAAGCCAGAGGTGGTAGACAACCATAAAGAAATAGTGTTTTCCAGACAGCTGGGCAATTACTCTTACAAACACACAGTAATGGTGACAGCATGCACAAGTCCCATGCAAGCTCAAACCAGAAAAAAAATCTCAGCATAGACATGAGGGAGTGGGTAAGAAGCTCCAACCCCACCTAAGATAGAGGGTTTTTGTTTGTTTGAACTTCTTTTCTTAATCTTCCAATTCCTCCATCTGAGTTTCTGATTCCTAAAGATGAAGAGGGGTAGGTTTAGAGAGACATAGGCCCTTCCTTCCAAAACTACTTCCTTCTCTCAAATTGTACCTTCTTCCACAGACCAAGGCTGTTTTCACAAGCCAAGGAGGCTAAATGCAAATGTGCTATTTTCACAAAGTAAATGCTCATGAAAACTACTGTATATTCGTGCATGCTCACATTTTTTCATTTTACCCTGATTGTGATGGGGTTAGGCAGGTAAGTGCTCTACAACTGAGCTACACCCCTGGCCCGCTTGGTAAATGATTTCTGCACCTACAAGTACTTTATGTTGTTTGCTAAAGCAAGAAAATTGTAACATATTAATAATGACTTGACGGAGAACATGTCAACCCTATTTTCATACTTCTTTAATTCTCCCAATATCACCTGAATACATCTTATGAGAAAGTGGAAATGGCCAGAAATGATTTGTTAACATGTTAAAGAAATCAAATCTTGAATAAGCCAGATGACAGAAAGTTATCAAAATTCTACCAGATATGGGTCACCTGACACTTGACGAATCCTGACATTATACAAGGTTCACTCAGTCATTCAAGAGGTATTTAATGAGCAGATGACAAATTCAGGTTCTGTTCCAGGTGCTGGTCATACAGTGGGGGGCAAGACAGAAAAAGTCCTTACCTTCAGTTTCCCATTATTGTAAAGAATGGAAAAGTGTGTTGACTGATTCTTCAGTGCAACATGGTAAAACTCACCTCTTTGTGCCAGTGAGCACACAGGGGATGATGCCCTAACAGATAACTGTACACATATATCTCCTCTTATTAAAATTCTGTGGGAAGTGCATCCTATTTGTAAACTCTTGTGTTTTTATCAATACAAAAATTGGAACATGGGGCTAAAGAGATGGCTCAGCAGTTAAGAGCACTGGCTGCTCTTGTAGAGGATCTGGGTTCAATTCCCAGCACATGGCAGCTAATAACTATCTGTAACCCCAGTTCCAAAAGATCCGATGTTGTCTTCTGGCCTCCGAGGTCATTGCCCAATACGAGTGCACTTACATACATGTAGGCAATATACTCGTACACATAAAATATTTTTTTTAGAAATTGGAAAACATATTTATTCTATCACATTGATAATGCCTTCATTGCAAATGAATGATTATTTCCTATCTCATGAACACCATGAATCATGACAAAGATCAGGGAATCTCAAATACCTTCGCTGGTGTTCTTTGAGTGGGAGCAGATAGTAAGACCACTGCAGCGTCCCTGCAAAACTCAAGGTCAGGAAAAGCTATAACACAAGAATTCTCCACTAGTGTTTGTGAACCACTGTTACAGAAAATGCAGAGGGGGGTAGAGAGAGGGAGAGGGAGGGAGAGAGACGGTGAGACAATATCATACCTGGGAAGGAGTATGTTCAAGGTAAGGATTGGAAATTCTTCTTGAGAGAGTCTGTTTTAAAAAAAAAAATAAAAAAGGAGAAGAAATTAGACCACAACAGAAACCTTTGTCCCAAAAATGCAAAACACATGCAACAGTGTCAGGTCCGGGAAGTGCCCACACTAAAAGATGAATTTAAGCTTCAAGTCATAGGCCACACGGGATTAGCCTCCTTATGCTCACTTAAGAGTATGGGGTCAACCTCCACACCAATCACACAAGACTTTCACTCAACAGTTCCTAACTCAGAGTTCAACAGCTAGCAGTGCAGTAGAAAGCTGCACCTTTATATCCCTCATTTTATTCTTAATGTGTGTTAGATTCCATTTCCCTTTATTATTTTTAAAATATTTTATTATTTTTAATTTATGTGTATGCATGTATTGCCTGCATGTAGGTAAGTGCACCCGTGTTGTGCAATGCTCACAGAGGACAGAAGAGGTTGTTGGATTCCCTGAAACTGGAGTTACAGACAGTTGTTAGCTGCCATGTGGGTGCTGGGATTTGAACCTGGGTCTTCTGCAAGAACAGCCAGTGTTCTTAACCACTGAGCCATCTCTCCAGTCCATAATATTTTTATTTTATGTATATGAATGGACTGCCTGCAAGTAAGTAGGTGCACCCATGTCATGCAATGCCCACGAATGTCAGAAAAGGGTGTTGGATCCACTGGAACTATCGAGTTACAGATCACTGTTAGCCACCATGTGGGTACCAGGATTCGAACGCTGGGTCCTCTTCAAGAGCAGTCAATGCTCTTAACCACTGAGCCATCTCTCCAACCCCTCCCTTTCCCTTTTCATCTCTTTCACTACTATCACTCAGGCCTCCTTCACTACCCATCAAAAAGGCTACTTCAGCCTCTCAGTGCAGTTCCCTGCCCTCCAGTCATGAGTCACCCTGCAAATCTCAACTAACAAATCTCCCAAAATCCTATCATTCCACTTAGGTCCTCAGTAGCTTATATGAGCCAGCGAAAAGCCCTTGGCCCCACCTCAGACTGCCACCTACAGGCTTCCTGCATTCTCTCTCCACATCCCCACAAGCCTTCTTTTACTGAGATAGCTCTAAATGCCCTGGGCTTTGAAGAGGTACTATAGATTATGATTACAAGGCATTGTATGTACGTATGAAACTAACAAAAGTAAATAATTTTTAAAAGGTCTAAGTGATACTGAGAAGATAACTCAATGGTAAAGAGCTGACCTTGCAAGCATAAGGACCTCAGTTTGATCCCCACAACCCAGGTTAGATAAAGCAGAGATGGGCATGGTGGCACAGGTTGCTATCTCATAACCACGGAGGCAGAAACAGATGAAGTCCTGAGACTGACTGACCAGCTGGCCTAGTCTCCTTGACAAGTTCTAAGCCAATGAGAGATCTTATTTTAAAAAATAAAGTGGATCGCACCTAAGAACTATGCCCACACCTGTCTTCTGTCTCCACCCACACATAAACACAGATGCACATATACCCTCACACACATATACCTATAAACATACCAACACACACATACAATTTGTGAGTTTAAAAAAAGTCACTCCCATCTCTCCAGCGTCATACCATTTTCTGTTCAAATCCTCTTCCTTGATATTTCCCTGAATACTACTGGACCTCAAAGTTCTGGACTGCAATCATCTCCCACACAAGTATTAACCAGTCTTGACCCTGCTTAGCTTCGGAGATCAGATGAGATCAGGCATGTTCAGGGTAGTATGACTGTATAGCAGAGTCACCTCCCCAGTGAAGCACCTCCAATCGGAATGGAGTCGCTCATCTTGGGAACACTTTGTTTTTGCTTTTATTCATATGGTATAACCTAGGTGCCCTACACTGTGGCACACAAAAGATCCATGCTGACACCTTACACTGCTTTGCTCTCATGGCACCTAGCAAACAACCTTACAAAAGATGTTTAATTTTTTATTCATTTATTTAGCTATTTATACATCCATATCAGCTAAATACGTATTTGCTGAATGGCTCGAATTGTAGGCACTAATTTTTCCTACCTAACAATCTGGGAAGCAGCTCTATCACCCACAGATGCCTAAGCACAATGGAGAATGATTATCACTTCCCATTGCAGTACAGGGAAAAGAACAGAGAAGCTAACATTTACTGAGCTCCAACCTATGTTTAAAGACTCTTTACACCTCTGCTCTAAGACTCACTGTTTCTGAGAGCCCAGTTTTTAGCCTGCCACCTCCACTTCTTAGAATAATGTGCTACATTTACCAAACATACCCTGTCAGCCATCACTTTGTGGTAAAATGAACCTTCTACCAAATTTTAACCTAAAGAGAAAATTTCTATTCTGCCCCTTCCCTATACAGCTCCCACACTACTTACTTGTTAATTAAACAAATAAATTATTGGCTCTTTATCCATAAATGCTAATTAATAATCTGCTAAAGATCTGAAACTTGCATCAAAGAAAAGAAATTTTATAAGGTAGACAGCTGATTTTTCATTCGTACCATTCTGGCCTAATCTAGACACACTCCCAATCAGCACACTCCCTTCCCAGGCCTTTTGCTATCTGAGCCTGTTATATATTCAATTACTGTGCTGGATAACTTCAACTGTCAACTTGACACACCTAGGAAGAGAGAACCTCAACTGGGGAAGTGCCTCTGTTGGACTGGCCTGTGGCCATGACTGTGAGGCATTTTCTTGACTGTTGATTGATGTGCAAGGGCCCAGGCTACTGTGGATGGTGCAGCCCCTGGGCAGGTAGATCAGGGTTGTATGAGCACAGGCCAGGGAAGCAAGCCAGTAAGCAGCACCCTCCATGGTCTCTGCTTAAACTCCTGCTTCCAGATTCCTGCCCTGCTTAAGTTCCTGCCTTGGCGTCCCTTGAGGATGGACTGTGAGTGATAAGCCAAATAAACCCTTTCTTCCCAAGCAGGTTTCACTCAGTACTTTATCACAGCAATAGAAAGCTAACTAGAACAATTATTGAAATATCGGACAATGTAAAACTTATATATATACCACATTTTTTCTATGAAGATGAGTCATCATGGTAAGTTATTTTTTATCCTAAACATGGAGAATGAAGGCTCTTGTTTGTTTTGTCTTTTAGCCCCAGTGGGCCTGGAACACACTACGGAGACCAGGCTGGCCTTGAGCTCACAATATTCAACTGCTTCTGCCTCCCAAGTGCTAAGACAAAAGGTGAGCACCACCACGCCTGGCTTGAACATGGAGAATTTTTAAAAATATTTTATTATTTTTATTTTATGTTTATGAGTGTATTGCCTGCATGTATGTAAGTGTGTCTGTGTCTTGTAATGCTCTCAGAAGTCAGAAGGCATCAGATTCCCTGGAACTGGAGTTATGGACAATTGCTAGCCACCATGTGGATGCTGGGAACTGAACCTGGTCCTCTGCAAAAGCAGCCCATTCTCTTAACTTCTGAGCCATCTCTCCAGCCCCAAACAGGGAGAATTTTTAAAACTCAATATGGCATTATCAAAACTGACAATCTTCATTTATTCATCTAATTGAATCAGTTCAAGAACACAAATTCTTCATATGATCTAGTCCAAGAAAATTCCTTCTAAAAAGCTCTTAAAAACTGGGCAGAAACATTTTCATCCAGGGAAACAAACTACTTGCCTTCTTTCCACTGCCACCCAAAACCTAGCTGTCTCCAGGTTACAGTTATACAATCCCGGTAAACAGGATTCCCCACCCTACCCCCGCCCCCTCCACTATGGCTCCTTTCTAAAGATAGGTAAGGGGAACAGCTAGAGCAATGGGACTCTTCAGTGCTTAAAAGATCACCATGTTAAATCAGCTGCTAGTCCCCAGGGAATCCACAAGTGCAACATAATATGGCTCTTTTACAGAACACAATCCTCTTGTCAGAAACTCTTGTGAAGTCCTCTCTTAACTGGTCCCAAGGGGAACTTTGTTTCATTAACACTCAGGCCAGCAGTTCTTCAACTTGTTCACTAAGCTAGGGGAAGCCACAGAACTCTTTGTGGATCTCAGTGAAGTACTGACCCATTAAATTTAAAATAACTTTCCTAACTACTTCTTTAGAGACTATTTCATGTTAGTTTTCAGTACTGACCAGAAACAGCAAGGCCCAAAGACTTAAGATTAAGAAAAACCACCACAAGACATCCTGGGGTTGTGGCACATGCCTTTAATTCCAGCACTCAGGAGGCAGATCTCTGTGAGATTGAGGCCAGCTGGTCTACAAAGAGATTTCCAGGTTAGCTGGGGCTACAGGGAGACCCTGTCTCGTAAAAGAAATAAAGAACACAAGAACATGGGGACCATTTCATCTATCACCTAATGCTTAACAGAAGGAACTGTTACTTAATTTTATGAGATGAAAACGTCACTAAGTCTCCTAACAGAGTCTTACTCTCCAGCGTCTACCTGCCAGAGAGTCATACCATCAGGCTAGAATACTCCCATTTTAACATTTTCCCCTAATCTAGTGCTCAGCTGCCATCATCCCACCTTTGAATCCCCTGGCTTTACTTCTCAGCACTCCAGGGTTTCATCTCTTCACGTCTGTGGCTGTTTGCTTCCATTTATTTCACACTTATGAAGCACTTATTGAGCTCCCTGCCAGGTACTGTGAGAACATTTAGAAATAGAAGAACAAGAAACCTTCCTTGACTTATAACTTATAGAACCCCTTTATCAGAAGACACAAGATATAAACACTTCAAACTCATGAATTCTCTTTCTTGACCCCGATTTCCCTATCCACGTCAAATGTCTTCTGCTGTTGGTTTTGAATGGGATGGGAGATAGGGATGTTGAGACAGGGTCCCACTATGTAGCCCGGGCTGGCTTCAAACTTGATTCTCCTGCCCCAGCCTCCCAAATGCTAGAATTATAAGAATGTACCACCCAGTGCCCTCTCTTTCAAAGGCTCTCACCATTATTATCTCACAAACACAATGAGAAAAAGGGTAATGGTTCCTTTTCCTCTTTAGTTCCAACTGCCCAGAATTACTTAGAGTGGCTTCAGTGATTCAAGAAAGGCACATGCACCTCATAGAGAGACCAACAATGTGACTGAAACAAACTTTAATTCAAAACTTTGTCTCCTTTTCATTTTAATTAATCATGGAAAACAGTTCTTTAAATGAATTCAGAGCAATCTAGAATTTTAAGCATGTATTAGAAAACTGAAATCCTTTCTTACTCACAAATGAACATCCAGGAGAAATAAAGTAATGAAATAACTCAAAAAGATGACTGACTGACAATCATATATTATTTTTCTTTTAGTTGGGTGTTCACTAAAATTAAGCTATAATTGTCCATGAGCCAAGCATGGAACTCATTTCACAGATACTAAAAATATCTTACAGAACTACAGATGTGAGGCTCATGTTCTATCAGCTCCTACAGGAGATGCCTTAATCCTATCCTTAGATTCAGTTAAGGTTGCTAAGGAGAAAAATGAAAGAAGAAAAACTGAATCACTTCAATCACCACAGAAGTATGACTTGACCTATCACTAAAATGAACCAAGGAGAACTATCACATTCACTGACAGCTTGCTTCGTGCATCAACTTTCTGTCACCTGCAGCCACTGTCTCCTCTATTCTGAGTGATCAAGCAGCATATGAAGACGGAACCATGGAATAAACACACTTGAATGTCTTACCAACCTAGGAATCCAGGAAGTATCATAAGCAACTGGTGGGCACATATGGTAAGAAATCACAGACTAAAATAGTAAAGGCTGTGATCTATTACACTGTCTGGCAGTTTCTAAGACTGTGGGTCCTTCTTACATCCCAGTATGAACTGACTTCTCGATTAAAGCTGTGTCAAGACTTAAAAGACAGAATCTCACGGAGTTCATAGGCTTGAGGATTACATTGTCATTTGAAGTTTAATATAATGAAAATAGGTGATAGGAGTTCATTGAGGTGGGCAGGGAATTACAATTTTCCCTTCAGTGAGCTCCAGCTGCAACTGGGGCACACAAACCCTTCCTTTGAGGCTCCAAGGCACATACATGCCCATGGCAACAATCATAGCCACAGAGGTCACTTGTAATGACATCTTCTCAATAGTGCCACCACATCCAAGTCAATGATGTTTTCAGAATTAATTTTTCTCCATTGCCCTTTGATGTGTTAAGAAAGCAGAAAGACCAGTGAGATTGGTCAGTGGGTAAAGTGCTTGCCATGTAAAGGTGGAAGAAGAGAACTGACCCACACAACAAAGTTGTCCTCTGACCTCCACATGTCCATTGCAGAGCACACGCAATAAATTTAATTTTTTTTAAAGTAGGATGGCTGAGGAGATGACTCATTTGGTAAAGTGCTGATGGATAAGATAAGGACCTAAGTCAGATCTCCAGCATCCATGTAAAAAGCTGGGCATGGCGATATGCTTGTAATCACAGACTGGGGAAGCAGAGGCAAGCAGGTCCTAGTTTAATCAGAAGGCCCTGGTCCCAGTAAGAGACCTTGTCTCAAAAAGAGTTGGCAGCTTCTTGAAGAATGACACTCAAGGTTGACCTATGGCCTCCAAGTGTGCATATATGCATGCACAGGCACCAGGACACATGTACTCACATGAAACACACACACACACACACGCGGAGTAGAAAGAAGTAAGATAACAGGAAGGTCCACTAAGCACCTCCTTTGCCTTAAGCACCTCTTGATTTGGTAATTGCACCCACTTATTCCTGTTAGGGCAGATAAGAAGCCAGAGGGTCAGAGAAGTGAGTACTTCATTATAGGCCCCAAAGCAGTAAAGTGAGTACCACCAGAGACCAAAGCCAGCAACAAGCTATCAAGTAACAGAAACTGAGTTTCTATTGTGTTTATTTTACATGCATCAAATAACTTAGTCCTGAAAAACTGAGGTATTATTAATTCTGTTTTTCAGATGATAAAACTAGAGTTAAAGACATCCCCCCACATTTGCAATCTAACTCTACCTTTAGTTCTCTCTCTC
>NW_008345290.1:1872899-1908368 GCF_000622305.1 Nannospalax galili
CATTTGGCTCTGAGCACCTCCATCAGGCAGCTAAAAAACACGTGTAACTTTTGCTCCAGGGGCACTGATGCCTTCTTCTGGACTTCACCGGTACCTGCACTCACAAGTGCACATTCACACACATAATTAAATATAATTAAAATTAATTAAAGATAAAATATTTTATTATTTTATATGTATGAGTGTATTGTCTACATGTGTATAAGTGCACCTGTTTCATACAATGCCTGCAGAGATCAGAAAAGGATGTTGGATCTCCTGAACTAGAGTTACAGATGGTTGTTAATTGCCATGTGGGTGCTGGGAACTGAACCCAGGTCCTCTGCAAGAGCAGCCAATGCTCTTAACCACTGAGCCATCTCTCCAGTACCATAAATCATATACTGCATAAATAAATGACTATGACTGACCATTTGAATCTCTCCTTACCCCCTTCAGCTCTGGGGCTTAGAGCACTCTTCAAACATCACCTCCCACACATGCCCCACTGAAGAAAGGGGAAAATGGGACACTGAAATCTGAGTGTCAGACTCAGAAAGGCTAGTACAGAACAAAGTTACTGCTTAGCAAACCCCACCCTGCACCTGCTCACATGATACTTGTTTTCTACAGACTTCATCCTAGACATAGCCCTAAGCCAGTTTCTCCATATCTGCATGGAGTACACAGTGCCCACATACTTTCTGAAAGGGATTCCCTCTTAATGGCATCTACAGCACTAAACTTCACTTTGCCTATTATCAAAGGACTCCATGCTAGTAAAAACATGTTTCCCTATTTAAAAGCTAAAGTAGAGGGGCTGGAGAGTTGGCTCAGCAGTTGAGCACTGACTGCTCTTGCAGAGGACCAGGGTTTGATTCCCAGCACTCACATGGTGGCTATGAACCATCCTTATCTCCAGTTCCAGGGGAATCCGAAGCCCTCTTCTGACCTCCGCAGCATTGCACAACACAGGTGCACTCACGTACATGCAGGCAATACACTCGTACACATAAAATAAAAATAAATAATTTTTTTTTAAAAAAAAAGCTAAAGTAGAAAAGGAAAGTGGGTTCTGGTAAAAATGACAAACATTCCATAGTCTTGCCTACTTAGAGAGATAAATCAACAAGACCTCCAAAATATACAGTCAACACAACAGAAACAAACCTCAGAGCTCCAGCAATCTGATTTTATTCAATCACTGGGAAGATATTTTGACTGTGTTTACAAACAAGAGAATGATTTTGCCTACCACTGTGAGCTTCCCTAGTTGATGCAATCACAGAAAACGTTTAAAATGTAGGAATCTGGGCTGGAAAGATGGCTCAGTGGTAAAGAGCACTGACTGCTCTTGCAGAAGACCCAGGTTCGATTCCCAGCACCTACATGGCGGCTAGAATCGTCCTTAACTCCAATTCTAGGGAAATCCAATGCCCTCTTCTGACCTCCACAGCACTGCATGACATGGGTGCACTTACATACATGCAGGCAATACACTCATACACATAAAATAAAAATAATATATAAAATATATATAAAAAATGTCAGAATCAAGTAACTAAAAGTTATGGGGCAATGGTTAAATCAGTACACTTGCCCCATTTGTCACTGAACCCTCCACTTTTACTAATATATGCCCACCTAGTTGGACTGGACTCCCAGGGGACCCCTTCCCACAATGGCAGACATGAAGCAGCCCCCCACACCAAGATGGCACCAAGAAGGAAGCTCCTGCCCCTCCCAAAGCCGAAGCCAAAGCGAAGGCATTGAAAGCCAAGGAGGCAGTGCTGAAAGGTGTCCACAGCCACAAAAAGCAGAAGATCCACACGTCACCCACCTTCCGCGATCCAAGACTTTGTGGCTCCAGAGGCAGCCCAAATACCCTTGCAAGAGCGCCCCCAGGAGAAACAAGCTTGACCACTATGCCATCAAGTTCCCCCTGACCACGGAGTTAGCCATGAAGAAAATAGAAGACAACACACTTGTGTTCATTGTGGATGTCAGGGCCAACAAGCACCAGATCAAACAGGCTGTGAAGAAACTGACATTGATGTGGCCAAAGTCAAAACTTTGATCAGACCTGATGGAGAGAAGAAGGCCTATGTCGTCTGGCTCCTGATTACGATGCTTTGGATGTTGCCAACAAAATTTGGATCATCTAAGCAGTCCAGTAGTCTAATTCTAAATACAGATTTTTTTTCACCATAAAAAAAAAAGAAAAGAAACAGCTCTTTGACAGCTCCATCCAGAACACTCTAAGCAGCAAAATAAATTAAGTACCAAATGATAACTTATATAACAAATATCCAGTAGTTCATATTGATATAAGTAATTTAATAAACAAGTGAATGTGAGGAGAAAGGATACACCTTCCCCACAGAACAATTCCAACTACTAAATGTAATCAAAAGAGTAAAACAGAAAATGAATGAAATAATAAGACTATACACAAGAGCCAGGACTGGATGGTAAAGTGAGTGGACTGCAGCAGTGTGATGTGCCATAGGATCTTTGCCACTGTGCCCACACATCTCCCCACAAGAAAATGAGCACACAAGAAAAGTCACTTCACAATGGGGCTCGGCATATCCCCATTAAGCATGTCATCAGGGGATAGGGTGACATTCATTTGCCTGTTATTACCTGAACTGAGAAAACCACTTTCACAGTCTTTCCATCAAAACGCATAGCTGAATTACATGAGAAAACATCAGGTAACTCCAAATCGAGGTGTGTTCTTTAAAGTAACTGCTCTGAGCACTAATAAAATTTTTAAATTTATGAGAAATCAACATAAATAAGGGAACTATCTTACACTGGAAGAAACCAAATGAAATTGTTCAGGCTGGACTCAAATTCTCCATCCTCCTGTCTCAGCCTTCCAAGTGCTATGATTACATCTGGGAATCACCATACCCAGTATGAAACTTCAAAAGTCTAAAATTAATTCAAAATGAAGAGTTAACAGTCTCCTTCTTCCCACAAATACAGTCTCAAGAAAATATTAAAAATATTATTTC
Source organism: Nannospalax galili (assembly GCF_000622305.1). Lineage (NCBI taxonomy): Eukaryota > Metazoa > Chordata > Mammalia > Rodentia > Spalacidae > Nannospalax > Nannospalax galili. Next base: position 1,875,902 of record NW_008345290.1, read on the forward strand.
CAAATAAAGCATTTATTCCTTTGTTTTAAAAGATGCACTTTCCTCAGCAGGACTCCCTCAGGCTTTCCTGCCCACTCCGGCCTGTGACATCTTCATATACAACATATTAAACCCTAGAACATCTCCTTACACATTATCTTTAGCAAAAAAGAAAACAAATTGATACATTTTTAAGTTTGCCTGCCCTATGTGCTCCTGAACCATGTTCCACGTAATCTAGCAGTACTCTCCTTACCGGTCTATACCAAAGCTTTCGGTCTACACCAGGGCTTCTTAAACTTTTCCCACTTCTTTTCACCCAAGACATTTTAATGCAATTCCAGGTATACAAAGATATAAAATAGTAATACAAATAAAGTATTTATTGATAGTAAATCATAAAGAAATTTATTTTTAATATTTTGTTTACTATTTTTATTTTGTGTGAGTGCATCATTTGCATGCATGTAAGTGCACCCATGTCGTGCAAAGCCCACAGAGGTCAAAAGAGGGCATTGGAGCTCCTGGAACTGGAGTTATGGACAGCTGTTAGCCTCCATGTGGGTGCTGGAAATTGAACCCGGGTCCTCTGCAAGAGCAGCGGCAGTGCTTTTAACCACTGAGTCATTTCTCCAGCACCCAGAAATTTATTTTAAAACAGTTCTTTGGTATCCAAATCATTTTACCATTTATTAAGGATGAAAGCCGATCTCCATACTAATGAGATGGATGTTTCTGTTCATTTTTATGTAAAAAATTACAGACTAGGGGCTGGAGAGATGGCTCAGCAGTTAAGAGCACTGACTGCTCTTGGAGAGGAGCAGGGTTCGATTCCCAGCACCCACATGGTGGCTATGAACCATCCTTAGCTCCAGTTCCAGGGGAATCCGAAGCCCTCTTCTGACCTCCACAGCATTGCACAACACGGGTGCACTCACATACATGCAGGCAATACATTCATACACATAAAAAAATAAAAATAATAAATAAAATATTTTTAAAAAGAATTAAGGACTAGAGATACGGTTCAGCAGTTAAGAGTACTTGTTGCTCTTCTAAAGGACCTGAGTTTAGTTATCAGCATCCACATCAGAAGGCTCACGACAGCCTATAATTCCAACTCCAATGGATCCAAAGCCTTCTTCTGGCTTCTGGGGACACCCACCACATGGGGACATGTGGCATACAAACATACATACATACACATTTTTTTTTTTTTTTCGGTCTTTTTGAGACAGGGTCTCCCTGTAGCCCCAGCTGTCCTGGAACTCACTATGTAGACCAGGCTGGACTCGAACTCACAGAGATCCACCTGCCTCTGCCTCCCAAGTGCTGGGGTTAAAGGCATGCACCACCACACCCTGCTATACATACACATTTTTAAAAAAATTTTTAAATGAAATTTTGATGTTGGTGTGATGGCATGCATCTTTAGTCCCAGCCCTCTGGGGGCAGAGGCAGGTGAGATCAAGGCCAGCCTTGTTCACATCGTGACTTCCAGGCAGGCTGTGACTAGGGGACCCTTTCAAAAAAAAAAAAAAAAAAAAAAAAAACCCAAAAAACAAACTGAAATTTTGGCTGCATAATTTATATTTCAGGATATAGCACAACTTAAATATTTTTCAGAGTTGACTGATACTTCTATTTTATAATAGTTAATACTAAGAACACTGCATCACATAAATAGACGGTATGAAATGGTACAAGTATGTTTAGGTCATTTCAGAAATTGTTGGAAATTCTGTCCTAATCCCAAGCCAAATTCATTGAATGATTTTTTATGAAACTCAAACCAGCAACTCAAACAGCCATTTTTAAGACCAAACATTCTAATATACTACAACCCAAAAGTAAACTAATTTGACATGTGCTCAGGAATAACAGAAAATACTGTCTTTTACTTTCCACAGTTAAACCATTATATTTTTGTAACAGCAGGAAATTTTGCACGTACAGTAAAAACACTTCACTGCATAACACTCAATAGTCTTGAATCCGAGGCGAGGTGTTTCAGGCAATGTTAATTGAAATTGCTTGATATGATGGCACATGTGGTACAAGTGCATATATTGTGTGCTCAGAAGGAAGATACAGTGACATCATGCAATTCCACAAAGTAGAGCACTACAAAAACCTTGAATTCATTACTCATTTGATTTGTGTGTATGTGTTCATGTATCCAGGGGGTAGTAACGTATGAACATGTGTATACACGAGTGTGAGGCCAGAGGCCAACCTTGAGTATCATTCCTCAGGAGTCACCCTTGTTGATTAAGACAAGATTTCTCACTGGGACCTGGGGTCCATTAATTAGGCTAGGCTGTCTGGCCAGGAAACCCCAGGGATCTGCCTGTCTCCACTTCTCCAGCATGAGGATTATAAGTGCCCACCATTGTGCCTGGCTTTTTATATGGGTGCTGGGATCCAATTCAGGTTCTCATGCTGTATGGTAAACAGTTTACTGATGAGGCTATCTCCCTAGCCCCTGATTATATATTTGAGTTTGAACTAATTTTTAGTTGCTACATATTCAGAAACCTTTTACTACTGCCAAATTTTTCATGACTCCCCCACAGTCAGTTATATGACTCCATAAAGGTCACAACCCACAGTTTAAGAAGCTTGCCATGGTGAGACAGGCTTACAATCCCAGCACTTGGGAAGTAGAGGCAGGAGGATCAGGAGTTCAAGAGCAGTCTCAGTTACAAAGCAGGCTCAAGGGCACCCTGTCTAAAAAACAAAATAAAACAAAGAGGAAGCTGGGGTATAGATTACAGAAAACTGATGCAAAGGTGCAAAGGGCTAAATTTATAAAAATACTAGTAAATCCAAGGGAACAATATGCTATTTCAAATGTCAGAATCTTGTGCTATTCTCAATGCCTCAAATGACTGTCAAATATTTAAACTTCCATGGAGTTTATGCTACAATGTGTTTATATATGGTCAAATCTCCTTTCAGAGTTTCTTTTATGTGTTTCCAAAGCATTTTAGACTTTAGATGCTCATTTGCATTTGGATTTCCCCTTATTCACTACAGGAATTTTACCTTGTGCTCATACTTCTAAATGTCCAGTGTCTAAGATGATGTATTGCACATAGTTTTCATTACGTGATTGTAAAGGGGAAAAAAAACAACTCTTTTAATTCCTTCCTTAACTATGTCCACCTCCCAGTCTTTTCAGCCCCTTCCCCTACATTATACCTTTCTTGGGAGGCAGCCGTGCATAGTACTTAAATAGTGCAGCCCTCAATTAAAAATGCTTACATTCAAAGTCCATCCATACCTCTCTGAAGTTGTATCCTACATGGAGAAATCAAGTTGATACTGATTAGGAAGCTTTCTCCCTGCTGGCTAGCTTTCATAGTCCTGGAAGGTGCTATGTAGGCTGCTGGAGTGGGGATCATCAACAGTCTTACCCAGTTGTAAACCATGTGAACTGCAATAATGACGGGTGTGGCAAGATATGTCCATGGGCGTAATACTGGCAGAAATGTTATGGGGGGATCCGAACACTTTGATTGTATTTAAGGTCTCCTCATAAGAGGAGACACATGTCTGGTACTGAAAATCTGGCCAAGAACCCATGGTTAAAGAGCTCACAGGACCCAGAGGTGAACCTACTACTATTATTTTGCTAAATGGACATAGTATTAAACTTCCCTGCATCGCTTCTTGGCCTTTGGCTAAGATCAAGTGTAAACGTCCCTGTAAAGTTGTAACTACTTGTAGATTAATGCAGCACTCAAATCTTACCAGAGAAGTTCCTTGTGCAGTAGATAGTGGTTGACAATTGGTCAAAGTACAGAAAATAACTGTCAGTGGAATGCTCAGTCACAAATGGGACACGTACATCACACCTCTTCCCAAGGCTCATGGACCATTACAGAATAAGGAGCAGAAATATTCTAAGGGCCAGAGGTTGAAGAAGACCAGAACAAAATCCTGTCTTTTAAACATGGCAGAACCTTTGCACTCATGAACTTAGAGCAGCTGTGACTGTCTGCACAAGACTTGCACAAGAGCAAGCCAGTCAACACTCTAACATGGAGTGGGAAGGAGTTCATGAGTCCCCTCCTATAACCAAGAAGCTGTAGACAGTTGATGGCTTCTGGGGAAGAGGGGGACAGTTTTCTTTAAAGGTGTGGCTCCTGGAGGGGAGACCATGCTCCAATGGGCAGACTCATACCTAGAAGTACATGGATGACACAAATTGGACCAGATGGGCTATTAAAGAGAGAGAAAGACAGTATGAAGTTGTAGAGGGTAGGGAGCTGGGGGCTGGATATGAGAAGAGACATAGAAGGAGTGTGAATATCATCAAAATACATTGTATAAATTTCTCAAAGAATTAATTTTAAAACATTTTAAATGTTTTAAATAGGCAAGTTATTTAACTTCTTTATGTCACTGGGATTACTACTTGTATGGTTATTATAAAGAATAAATTACTTAAAATAGTGATCTTTTTCAAACTTCATTATATCCTAGAGAATTATAAAACAGATCCCTGGACACCCTCCCCCTGCCCCCCGAGTTTTGTGTTCAGTGGGTCTGGGTAGAACCTGAGAATCTTCATTTTTAACAAGTTCTCAGAGGATGTTGATGTTGGAGACCCTGGGACTACACCTTGGGGGTTTTAAGCTTAAAATGATGCAAAGGGCTTAGAACAGTGCCTACTTTATAAAAAGTGTTTTAAACTACCACTATGGCACAGCATTCAGCAAATGTCTTAGTAGGCACAGGAATGTGGGTCTTCTCTACCAGCTTACAGCTTCTCAAGAAATAAGACCTTATCTTTTTACCCACATCCCTAGGACCTGGGAGAGGTCTGTTACAAAATCAGGTCTGTGGAACACTTTAACTGACTTCTCTACACACCAAGATAGAATCTTCTCACCTAAGGTCCTTCCTGGTCAGAGGGAAAACAGGGTATAAAAGGGAAAACATTCTCCCCCTGGCACATCCCCAGGGCCCTATACCAAGGGTCATTTATTCACAGCTATTGCATTCACTCTTCTGACCCACCAGGGTTAGCCACATTTCCCATCCTTGGGAGTTCTGAAAGAGATAATATGGAATCAGCCCATGCCTATTAGGTGGTTGTAATCAAGGTCTTTTGTCACTTGAGCACAGAATTTCTATAGGGTTCTGTCACCTGCCACGACCACTATCCGAAGTTTAAGTACAGCTGATTTTGATATAAACAAAAGTTTTACCTTGATACTGACAAAAGAAAAACCATGTCATCCACTCCAAACCTATTCTCTTAGTTATGACTAGATTTCTTCAACGGTGATCACCAAGTCTTTTAGTTAATACTGTCTTTTAATTCAAAAAGATCAGAGACAGGCATGGTGGTACACACCTGTAATCCCATTACACAGGAGGGTGAAGCAGGAGGATCATTAGCTCAAGACCAGCCTATTTTGTCTCAAATAAATATTTTATATATACACACATATATGCATGTACGTGTGTGTGTGTGTGTGTGTGTGTGTGTGTATCAGAAGGGACAAATGCACTTCAATGTGTTCTCTAGGGTTTTGATACAGATCCTCCATAACAAGTACTGTGATTCCAGATGTACTCTTAATATCACACAACTCCAGTTCTCTGGCTTTCTGATGTCTTTTAGGAACTCTTGTTTCTGCCAACTTTGGGCAATTCCAGCTTAAAAAAGCAGCACCATTGTCTTCACAGAGACATGAATAGCAAAATGTCTGATCAGTACCTTGATAATGACTATAGGAATAGGTCTTCCTTTTATGTGCACTGACCACTGACAAAACTGTTGGATCATCCTTCACTTCACAGCCTTTGATTAGTTGCACTTGGGTCTTGGTAGGCTTGCTAAACTTTCTTCTGGATCACATGACCCTCCTTCCTCTTGCACATGTCTCTTTATAAGCCAAAGTCCTTCAAACTCACATTATACCCACATCAGCCTCTTTTACTTCCTTCTACTTTTCTGAGTATTTATCAGAATGTCTCCCCGATCTTGTCCTCTATTTCCTTTTCATGTTTCCAGGTATGGCACCCGAACTGTCATTCTTCTTTATTTGCTAAAATCAGATTCTACAAAGTACAGTCACTTTCTGTGGAGCCTCCCTCTTTACACCAGGAAGAGCCTAATCTGTATTGTACTGCTTTCATGCTAATGAATTTTTTACTCTGACTACAGACACTTCTCAAAACCCACTGTGAGTAGAAAGTGCATTCAAGTGACCTAACCCACTGAATCACCTAGCTTAGAAACACAGTATGCTGTAGAATGGTGTCCTTTCATGTTTGTGTGGCTGGCTGCACTGACCAGCATCTTAAGAAAGTACTATACTATCACATAAAGCTAGCCCAGGAAAAAATCCAAACTTCAAATTCAAAGTATGGCACTGAATGAGTACTGCCTTTATACCATGGGAAAGTCAAACAGTTTTAAGTTGAACCATAGGAGGTGAAGGACTTTCTATATCCTTGCCCTTCCCAACTCCTGGATGCTAGTTTAGATCTTCTGCCTCTACCAAATACCCTCCCCTCTAAGGTTACTTACCATACTATTTCTTCTGCCTAGATATCTTTTCTCTAGTAAATCATAGTCTCTCTCTCTGTGTCTGTGTCTGTGTCTGTGTGTGTGTGTGTGTATGTGTGTGTCTGTGTCTGTGTGTCTGAGACAGGGGCTTACTACATATTTACAGATGGCTATCTGACTGGCCTTGAACTTACTATATAGTCCAAACTGGCCTCCAATTTGAGATCCTCCTGTCCTAGTGCTGTGATTACGCAGCTCATCATAGTCTTTTGTTAGTGTTTCCTCTTTCCTGCAACCTTCTACTGTAACACAAAGATTCACTGCAGCACCAGCAAACATCACTAAGATTCCTCCAGGCAGAATAAGAAAAGGAGCACATAGCCTGTAGGCCACTAAAGTATGTGCTGATGTTTTCGGAATTCAAAAGGATCTTTAGTGTTCTAAATTCCCCTAGAAATTCCAACCTTCCAAAGGAATGTGGCATCAGCAACCGTCGCTCCATTCTCCTGCCTCATTAGGAACAACCCATTGGACTCCTGGATGCTACTAAACCCACCTGGCAAATGCCATCTTCTTTGGGTCTGTCTCAGCCAATCTCCAGATGACCATCATTAACACTCACCTACAGCCTTCCTCCAGGTGTGGTCTGGGAACCAGCAACACCAGCCTCACACAAGTGTTTCTGTGTCATGCTGATTCTCAGTCTCCATACCAGCTAGAAATGTTCCTTCTGAGGATGAAGCTAATCAGAGCCCCAGGTGACTCATATCACAGTGAAATTTGAGAAGACAGATCTATGCCACCTAGACATTAATCATGTTTCCCTCTGCAAGTGTTTCTAAATCCAAAAGCCTCTCCAGACATCAACAAAGACCCTCCTAGCAAGAATTATAGGGGAAAAGTCAATGTTGAAGATGTCCTTTTCTGGACTCTCCCTCCTCAAGAATGAAAACTGAAGCTATGGCAGGAATGTGATGGGGGTACCCAACCATTTTCTGATTGGATTTAAGACCTGCTCCGCAGGAGGAAACTACATGCCTGGTACTGCAAATCTGGCCAAAAACCCATGGTTAGGGAGCTCAAAGGATCCAGGGGTGAACTCACTACTATTTTGCTAAATGGACATAGTAACAAACTGTCCTCTAAATTCCTATCTCTCCATCCATAGATTTGCTCTCAGACTTCATCAGAGAAGTTTCTTTGTGCAGTGGAAGATGGTTAATGAGGAAACACATAATTGCTCAAAGTGCAGAGAGTGTCAGTGGAGTTCTCAGCCACAAATGGACATCTGTATCACATACCCTTCTCCAAGGCCCAGAGACCATCACAGAATAGGGGCCAGAAAGACTGTAAGAGCCAGAGGTCAGGGAGGCCTGGAACAAAACCCTGTCTTCTGGACGTGGCAAGACCACTGCACTCCTGAACTCTCGGCAGCTGTGGTTGCCTGCACAAGACCTGCGCAGGACCAAACCAAGTCAATACTCCAGCATGGAGGGCACTATTCAAAGTTGATGGCTTCTGGGAGAAGGAGAGTCAGTTTTCTTTAAGGGTGCTCCATGCTCCATTGGATGGACTCATACCCAGAAGTATATGAACAGCAGAAATTGGAGTTGTTGGGTTATTAATTTTTTTAAAAAAAGAGGCCAGGAAGTTGTTTAAGCATTAGGGAGCTAGGGATGGATGTTGGAGGAGTTAAGGGGAGAAGCTGGGGCAAATATGATCAAAATATATTACATTATATGAAATTCTCAAAGATTTAATATCTACTAAAAATGAAAACTGCACATAAACAATTGAAAATGTTAATAAATTCCTGTAGTAAATAAACCTGCTTAATCCAACAGTCTTAAACACATCTGTCCAAGAAATCTGGAATTTTTAAATCTATTTTATCATTTACCATTTCAAAGCATATTTACTGCTATTAACAGATGCAGCTAATGAAAAGCTGTCTTAGTGCTAAATTGCTTTAATCTGACAATTTCAAAATCTTCTACACCTCTAAACCACTCTTCTTAACTGCTGACTGATAACTTGTTGGCAACATTCAAATCAGGTTCAGACACGAGCTTGCCTCTTACTTTCTTGGTTGGGGAGGCTAAGCAAACAAGGTGGCCCAAACAGAATATCCTACAGCAGAAAGGAGTGGCAGGAAAAGAACAACACCAGAACTTAGCTCTTCAGACCGAAGCAATCTGCAGTTACCCCAGACTTCTAGACACACTTGGAGTCTTCTCCTCACTTTTGTTCTACCGTGTAATGGAAAGCCACGTTCTTACTCCACTTTACACAGACTCTGCTATGTGATCCAAAAGCAAATCTTTTTCTTTTTCTTTCTTTTTTGTATTTTTTGCATTCACCCCTTCTCTCTAAGCACAATTATGGTAAGATATATTTCTCAAGGGGTTCTGGCTTTAAAACTCTAAATTTTTACTTGCGTTTAAACTTCATTTTGAATTCTTTATGCATAAAGGATTACACTAAAAGAACAATTCTCACGTCAGAAAGAAACCCAAATTTAAGGATTCTGGAGTATTCGCGGACAGGAGAAGAACTGATACATCTCTGGGTGAAGAACCAAGAATATAAGACAAGGCTGAAGACACTTCTAGAAGGATGTGTTTATTGACTGCCCCTCCCACTCTGTGCTGTTCATTCTGCAAAGCTGACTGTGTAACCCTGGAGGACGCCCTCCAGTAAAGGAAAGAGACATGAGGAACCTGGTAGAGACATTCAAACCACAGAGCAGGAAGACACAGGCAGCCTTCCCTTTTCTGAGTGGCTGATCATGGGTAAAGGACACAAACTGAGCTTTGCCAAAGCTCCTGTTGTAATAACCTCAGTGTCTGGAGTGTCTGCTCCGTGGCCTATTTGCTGAAGCACTTAAGCACTGTTTTCTGCTGTTACTACCCAGTAACCGGTCAGGTCTAACATCTAAAGAAAACAATTTAGGAAATAAATACTGTCAAGCTAAATATCAATCATTGGCATTTGAGGTCCCAAATGTGTGAATGTAATTTCATTTGTACACAATCAAATTCTATATCAGCTTCAAAGAGGGAGCAAGAGAGGGGTAGACTATGTGTGATAAGGCAACTATGTTTTACAAGACAGAATGGCACAAGTTCATTTCTAGTGGAATCTAAAGCCTCATCTACCCAGGTGTTACATTCACCACTAACTCTTTAGACATGCAAATTGCACATCTTTTTAAAAAAATTAATCATGAGCCCTATGTATAAAACACTGGACCTTTCTAAACCATAAGCAAGAACTTAAGCTTCTTCCCTGCCTCATGGTCCTATACTGTCCATCACAGTCCTTTCTGAGTCCTGAATGCCAGCTCTCCGGTTTGATATAAGAGAACACCAGTGTCCTGCCCTTGGCATGAAGACAAGGAACAGAGTTAGGAGCCCATAGTAGGGAGAGCAGTTGTAAAGAACCCTGAAATACACGTACAGTTGACAACTTCTCCACACAAATTTGTCATGGAGGGTAAGATTAAATCACCAAGATAGTTGCTTTTAAAGTAGTTCTTAAGTTAGATTGGAAACTCATAAGACTCACAGATGAAGGTAAAACTGAAGGGCTTAACTTCTTCCTTTTTCTAAGAGATATAAAGCTCTCCAAGTACATGAGCCCTATGGAAGCTGGTGTTTCTATACCTCTTGACTTTGATATTGTCTGTGTTCCTTGAAATAAAAGGTCCTGAAATGAAAAATAGCTGCAGGAAGTACTAAGTTGACCAAGAACTTTCAAGTAAGAAAGTACACTCAGAAAGGGGACGGCAGTAAGCAGGTGGCCAAGGATTTCTTCCTGTTCCTATTAAATATTGCAAAAGTATGAATTGGAAGACACTTCTTGTAAGTGGTGGGAAAACATAGAACAGTAAACTACTGTTAAGCTCCTAGGCATATTTATAATAAGGCTTTTTATGCCATGCTGCCTTTAAATATATGATGCTAGAAACTAGTTGCACAACATTGAGAATGTACTATATGCTACACTGAAAAAATAGTTAATGCTGATAATACTTGTGCTATGTATATTTAATACCATAATTTAAAACAAAATAATTGAAGAACTACATTTGATGGATTCTGAAATCCCTAACTTACCCACAAAGGATAATCTCTAAAATGACCCATGGATAAGCCATGACACATACCTTGGGATGAGGGCTCTCTCCTGAGGTGTTATCTAGCCTCCTATGGGTTGCTGTGCTTTGTGCCACACCAGCCAAAGTCTCCTCTTCATTGTAGGCAGGTTTCAATGGCAATGCTAGAAATACATTCATAAGCCAATGAAGCTAGGACTTAGCTAGCTCACTGTGTGCCCACATTGTCTTATAAGTGTGTGCCAACAGCAGCACAAAAGTCATTGACATAAATGAAACCTTAGATGTAAAGATGAAAATAGGACAATTCCAGTTTCAGAGAACAGATCTTGCTTCTAGCCTCTTGCTCCTGCCTCTCTCACCCACATTTCTCAAGATTCAATGCTAACAAAAGGTTTTCAACAGCCATCCCTACGTCTTATTACTGAGAAGATTTGACACACATGGGGAAACTTGTTTTTGAAAGTGTTCCAATGATAAATTAATTCCATGGCTCATGGCAGGTAATTCCTTTCACGAAGCCATCACTTAAGTCCTGTGTATCGCCAGCTGGATGACAGGTGCCTCTGCACAATCACAGTTCTATTAGCCAGCAGGCGACACTTTAGACCACTAACCAACCTCATGCTGGCTTTCTCACGCTCTTCTGTACCTGAGAGAGCAAGTCGCCACAAGGTATGCAGAGGTGCACTACATGATGTGGCTGTCATAAGGAGTACATTTTATGTGGTTACCGAAGTCACACAATCATTTGTTTAAAGGTATACACGTATGTAGTTAAAACAAATGCTTCTCATCTTGTAATGCATGCTAGGTAACTGAGCCCACTCAGTTCTGCAATATAGATGCACATTCATGTCAAATGTTAACATTTCATTGTGATAATTCTACAGTTCTCATACTAAACTATTAATGAAAAACTTCTACTTTTTAAAGCTGCTTGGAATGTTTAGTACATTCAACAGACATCTATTTAAGAAATTAGACGTAGCTAAAACCAGGTTTCTCCACATGATCTTAATATGCCTTATATGTGTGTCAATATGTCCAGAAAGAAGGGAGGTTAGGAAGGGGAAAGAGGAAAGGAGGGGAAGGAAGGAAGGGAAGAAGCCAGGGGCAGGGGGACCAACCAACCTAGGACACAGATTATTAGAGGACAAAATATTTTTAAAAAGGGAGATTTTATTAATAATCATGCAAATATAATACATACACATATATATGTATATACACACACACATACACATACAAAAGCTGACTACACTACCCATAAGGTAACAGAGCAAGACTAACTGTAGAGACTCGGGTCATGAATATTTGAGAATTGATGGTACTGAAAGAGCCTAGAAGGACTGAACCAAAGTGCTTAGACAAAGATGTGCAATCGGAAATTAAGGAAAAGATAGGAGCGCAGTGCAGGGGAGGTAAGGAGGGTGCACCCGAAGGTAGGGGCCACCTGGCGTGTGTTCAGCAGTAATGACAACACCCACACCTACAGGAGCCTCTCAACTGACCATGGTTCTATCCTAAGTGATAAAGTTGAAAATATCTTAAGTCAAAACTGCATTCAATATACCTAGCCTTCCAGTCCTCCCAGCTCAGCCACACCAGACGCTGAGGAGTGTGCACTGATTCCCATGGTGATCACATGGCCAACCAGGTGCCACAAAATTGCTGCCCAGCAATATGAGAGTTTCACACTGCATTGCTGCCAAGAAGAGACCCATATTCAGTATGTGCACTTTGCTTTCTGCTGAATGTGGTTCCCTTTCACACGATTATATAGTTGAAAAATCTTAAATTGAACCATACCCCATTGGGAACTGTCTGTATACACACAAGCTCATTGAGCAATATACACTTACCAAACTCTGATGCACCACTATTCTTTACTGTCACTGTCCTAAGCACTTTCTACAAATACTAACTCATTTATTATTCATAGCCATCGTTGGAAGCACAGAGAAGTCACTTGCCCACAGTCATTCAGCTGGTAAGTGGAAGAGAAGCCATGGCTGGCCAGTTCCTGTATTTGTGATCAGCATTTCTCCATCTGCCTTCTTCCCTGGAGAATGCCCTTAGTTCCCGCCCCTTTTGAACCCTCTCTTTAGCCCTCCAATCATTTTGCAAGCTGCCTACATCCCAACATCCTTCCAGTATTTTCAGAGTTGGTTTCTCTTGTTTGAAATCAGTACCTTCCCTGACTGACTCACCCTGGATCCAATTTAAAAAGAGAGTTGTGCACACACAAGAGCCTCCACTGTACCAGGCCCCAGGAGCAGGCCAGTCACCTGAAGAAAGAGAAGAGGGTAGGCAGGGGAATGTGTGTTGATAGTGTCAAGAGCAGAGCTGGTTGTTCTTTTCAGTTAAAGAAGATGAAGGAGAGTGATTAGCCACAAAGCGTGGTGTTCCATCAGAACCTCGAGTGCAAAGCAGGTACAAAGCTCTGCATACAATGATTCCCTATACTCAACACACAGGACTCTAAGTGGACAGTCAGAGTAGATGAAGAGAATAGCACCCCCTTTCTATGCAGCCAGCTGCCTCTCTTCCCACAGGCTGCTTTCTACCTTACCTCCTACACATGACCCAAGGCTGGCCTGGAGAGCAGCTGGAGCTGGGCTTATCTGGCCAGAAAGAGAGTCCTGACACTGGGCAGATGCAGTGTAAGGACAAGGGGGGGGGATCCATTTCCATCTGCCTAGAGTCACAAAGAAAGTAGGTGAGGGCAGTAGTCATATACTGATAACTACTTCTTCACTTAAACTAAAAACTGAAATTTAAAAGTTTAATATTTTAAAATATTTAAACACTTTATTAATTCAAATTAATTTAAAAAATTTAAATAGCTTTAGAAGCTATTTAAAAAGCATCTTTTTTGTCTCTTACATGGGATAAACAACTGTGATGATTTGTTATACAGACACATATACAATCTTGTTCATAATTTCATAAGTCTTAGGAATCTAGACTTTCTGCATAGAACATTTGTGACAATTATATCCTCTCAAGAGGAATTTATAGAGGTTGATTTTCAGTTCCTGATGAAAACAGAAAGTCAACTGCTGAGTCCCAGCAACGCTTTCTTCCTGAACTCTGATTTCTCATTCCAGTACCTCCCTATTGAACATGCCCAGCCCTGCCACCAGGTCCTCAGCCCTGAGTGACTGCTCAGCCTTCCACTTCTTTCTCCATTATGCATACCACCCAGTCACAACGGGCTTTCTAGAAAAGTGCTTTTGTCAATTGACAGTGACTGCAATATTATGCAGAGCATAAAATGGTTCCCAAATGTTCATCTGAGATACAATAAAGACCAGGTAACAAGTTTTTTTATAAAATGTACTCAACTACAAAAGCTTCTAAATTGTTAAGAGTAAATTCTTTATTTTCGTGGTACACAAATAGTTTATAAGCTACTGGTACAGGGAACTGATCCTAAACAAATAAGCTAATTCTCAATTATTTATGTTTGAAGGTGATAGAGACATTAGATATAGGGAGGAGGCAGAAGGTGTGACCTTTAAATAGGGTGGCCAAGAAGCCTTCCCAAGAGACTGGCCGTTGAACAAAGACCTGCAGTGATGGATTTTATCTATCCCTCTGGACCCACAAGCCAAAATAAAACTCTTCTGTTGCTTTTGGTCACGGTATTTTATCACAACAGAAAAGTAATACTGGAATCAGCACCAGGAGTGGGGCTGTTGCTGTGAAGGACTGACCCTGTTGCTTTTCAGAGGAATGTAGAAGTATTTGGAAGTTTGGACTAGAAAAGCTGTTGAGTGCTATAAGCAGCGCTTAATGGGCCATTCTAGTAGAAGCCTAAAAGAAAGCAGTGTCAAGAGCAATGTGGTGGGCTGAGGCCTTGCTCATGAGGTTTCAGATGAGAACAAGGACTCTGTTAGCAACTGAGCTAGAGGCCATTCATGTGATATTTTGGGGGAAAAAAAAAATCTAGCTATATTCTGTCCAAGTCCTGAAAATTTGCATGAGGCTACATTAAAAAGTAATGCACTAATTTCTTTGGTGGTAGAAATTTCAAGACAGCATAATGTTGAATCTGTAGCATGATTATTACTCTTATGCAGATTGAGAATTAAAAAGAACAAGTGGGGCAGAAACAAATGAAAAAACGTGGTTTGGAGAAGAAAAGAGCACTAGGAAGCTTAACGTTACAGCCGAGTCATGTGCTGAAAGTGGCAGTAACTGACAGAGATCAGCACCACTAAAGAGAAGACTCCTGCTCTACACTGGAAGGTAGGAAGCTTCCCTAAGGGCGATATCCTGCTCAACTAAGCCTCCAATTTGTGAAAGAGCCTCAGGGGTTGCTTGCTCCTAGAAAACAACCACTTCACTGCACAGAAGCTGCTGACACTGTAGTTCAAGGCAGACAGGGTGCATCTCAGTCCAGGTCCATCCCAACATGGCAGCTGAAATTAGCAGTGTCACCCATAAGGTACTGTTTTAGAGACAGGAAAGATTCAAGATTGAAGGGGTCATGAATTCTTTCTCCACAGTTTCAGAGAGCCACTGAAGCAGGCAACATGTGACAGGAGTCCCTATAAGGAAACAAGGGCCCTGAGAGGCCACTTTGTGAAGTTGTGATGGTGAAAGCTGGATTATGGTGGAGACCCAAAGACATTGGCAATGTCAAAACAACCCAACAAGAGCTGCATTCAGAGAGTGAAACCAACCCAAGAGAAAGATGTATGTTGCACACAGCAAAGCTGGGAGGAAGAGCTGTATAAGCCTTTTGAATTTGAACCTCCAGATATCAGACATGGAGCTACAGGATTTGGGGCTTGTCCTGCTAGATTTCGCTCTAGCTTTGGTCCAGTATTTCCTCACTATGCCCCCATCCCTCCCCCTTTTGGAATGGAAATGTACATATTCTCTGCCACTGAAAGTATGTAATTTGCTTTTTTATTTTACTTATTATTTTTATTTTATGTGTATGAGTGTATTGCCTGCATGTTCGTAAGTGCAATGTCCACAAAAGTCAGAAGAGAGCATCGAATCCCATGGAACTGGAGTTACAAATGGTTGTTGGCCGTCATATGGAAGCTAGGAAACAAACCTAGGTTCTCTGCAAGAGCAGCCAGTGCTCTTAACCTCTGAGCCATCTCTTGCTTTTTCTTCAATGGGGGAGAGGAGTCACATTTAAGAGATTGCCTTGAGTCTCAGACGAGATTTTGAACTTTCAGTGTTGAAACTGTTAAAGATTATGGGGACTTTTGAAGTTGGACTAAATATATTTTTCATCATGAAAAAGCCATGAGCCTAATGTATTTTGTATCATGAAAAAGCCATGAGCCTATGGGGCCCTGGAGGTAGAATGTGGTGGTTTGAATGAGAAATGCCCCCTCAACCCCGCCCATAGCCTCGTGCATTTGAACATGTGGTACCCCTCTTGGTGGGGAGGGGGTTGGAACTTTTGGAAGGTGCAGCCTTGCTGGAGAAAATACATAACTGGGATGGGCCTGGAGTTCTTAAGTTCTTAAAGCTTCATCCCACCTCTCTCTCTCTCTCTCTCTCTCTCTCTCTCCTTCCGGTATATAGATGAAAATGTGATTAGCCAGTTTCCTGCTTCTGCTGCCATGCCATGCCCTCCCTGCCATGATAGACTCTATCCCTCTGGAACCATACATCAAAATTAAACCTTCCTTAAGATGTTTTTAGTCACGGTACTTCATCACAATATAATAATAACCAGTACAAAGTAGAAGAGGCGATTATTCAATAGGATGGCCAAGAAACCATCCTAAAGCCTGAGAGAATGGCCTTTGGGCAAAGACTCACAATAACTGAAGAGGATTTGAAACTAAGAGACTACAGAGCAAAGACCCTGAGGGGGAAGCATGCCCAGCATGATGGGCCAGAGACCCAGAAAGACTACAGCAGTACCAGGGGACAAGAATGTGACTGCATTTGACCCAAGAAGGAGACTGTCTACTTTGTTTACAAAGCACATTCGCCATGAAGTTAATACAGACTCACCTTCATACCTACTGTAAACCATCAGACTCTGGGCAAGCCAGGGAGCTGTCTCTGCAACCTGTGTTGCCTAATAACTAACTCTGATTGCTATTTTACAAGTGGCTTTGTTCTTTTCATACTGTAACAGCAAGTCTCATTTTTGAGATCAAAGAACTGTCAGTAACATAATTGCTCAGTAAAGTATTTTTAGCAAGACTTCATTAAAATGATAGCATGCTACATTTCATTTGAACTAGCAGACTGGTTCTATAGCTGACAGGTTACTACTGTTTCTTGAGGTCTCATAGAACAGGTAAGCTTGTTTCTTAGAACTGCATCACAAATTATTAGTTTAGGTGATCTATAGTGCATAAATGAACTAAGTCAGACACCACCCTCATCAAAGTGACACAGACCTACCCCGCTTCCTATGACCCCTCTGCACTGAAGTTTTCCTGCTTTCCTGGAACACAGAGAGGTAGATTCCATAACTTTAGGCTCACAAGGTACTTCTTATCCTCTCACTGGAATTATCACAATCTGTTGTGCAATGTGCACCATTTTGCACATTTTGTAACTATCAATGTTTTCACTCTCCCACTGCCCCCACTGGGCTTTGAGCCCCTGAGGACTAGCATCATGCCTTATTCATTTCTGTAATCTCAGATAGACAGAACTAATATGTTTGTTTTTCTTCGCTTTCATGTCCCTGAGAGGATGGCACTCTCAGGTGTCCTAAATGAGTGCCACCATGCAAATGGCTCTGCTGATGAAATGTGAAAAAAAGTTAACTTGGGCAGAGCATGTAAAGTCATGTGCAATTCTCTATTCTTTTTCACACACTGCAGTCTCTGTGTAAGATGTAGACAAGAAAATGTCTGAAGACAGAGGCCAAGGCTGGCACATAGAGGACAGCTAGCCGCAAGAGCAACCAGATGCAAAATGCTCTGTTGGAAGCAAGAAGTAAATGTGTTAAATTTGGTGGCTTTTTGTTGTTGTTGTTGTTGTTATTGCAGCAAAATCTGGCCTACCCCAATGGACAAAGCAATCTGTAGGCACAATTTTAGGAAGAAGAAAAGATATGAGGAGAGGCAAAGCAAATGTCTGCACTGGATGGCAGTGTTGGATGAGGGACAGGTGCCACATCACAGGCTGCCACCTGGAATAAAAGAAACAATTAACAAAATAACTAATCCACTTCACTTTGTCTTATGTCTGGCTTTTAGTCCCAAAGCTAACTGCTTAAATAGAAGCTTCCATGTTTACTATAGTCATTAAGAAGAAAAACTGGTTTTAAATTTCACAATCTTCTCACTGGGGCAAAACTTTCTTGTATGTATCCAGTGTCCAGGGGAAAAGTCCCTGTATGAAAGAACAAGGCTTGAAATGTAATGCTGATGAGCAGTCTATATCCCCATTCCCTAGCACATACCAGAAACAGTGGTTCCTCAAGCCACTGCAACTGTTCCCTTAAGGACTTAAGTCTGAACATTTTGAAGGAGATACTGAGTTGGGTAGGGACTTCTCCAATAATGTTAACATGGAAAGGCAGGCTTCAATCATCCCAATTCCTGAAAAGGGCCTCCACCATTATCCCCTGGATGACAGACAGCCCTAGGCAGGGCCAGGCAAGCTGACAGCCCATGCAAGGGTGAAGAACAAGCAGTGCTGTGCAGGGAAACAATGAGTGCAAACAGCGGCAGAGCTGATTCAGAAGAGGTGCCTTCCTGGGGGAGGCTTCTGGGGGGGGGGGCTCGGGGGAGGAAAATGGAGAACGGGAACCGCAAAGCCAAGGAAGTCAAGCCCAGAATGGTTGCTCATCCAAGGGACATGAGCAAGGGGATGAACCTTCTGACACCAGAGAAAAGTTAACCAGAGATTCCCCAGTGCCAAACCAGGAAAGGAGATGCAAAACCAGAAAGCCATCCTGGGCCTCCACAGAAAGGGCCCCTTTCCCAAGTGGAGAAATAAGGGGGATTTCTCACTCCAGGCTGCAGGTGGAAACAAGGCAGATTAGCAAGAACTCTCTTTACCAGGGTTTGAGACTGGAAAAGAAACCCCTCCAAGTCCCTCAAAGCCCCTCAGCCAGATCGAGGAGCACATGAGTTCTTCCACATGGCTATTTGCATTGGAGCCCATCCTCTCCCACTAGACCCTCTGCATTAGCAGAGGTGGCAACTTCCCAGAAGACTTTATCTAGAAGGAACCCCTTCCCCATCCCAGGAGACTGACCCCTCTCTTCCGTGCCAACAATGGCTTGTCATCTCTGGGCACTCAGCAGCCAAGCTCCACTGGAGAAGTGATGGGGAAGAAGAGAAAACAGAGCAAACTACAGGGGCCGTACACATTTAAAGCTGGATGCACTGAATAAAACGAGGTGATCTATCATGATTTGCTTCAACTGTATGAGTCCTACCTTAGACTCCTTCACACATCCACCTTTTTGACATATAAATAAAAACACAGAAACTCAGAAAAAGAAAAAATATTCTGGAGTTGGTATTCCTCATAGAAAACTGTTGTTTTAAAAATTGTAGCAATAAGCCAGGTACAGTCCTGCTTGCCTATAATCCGAGCACTTGGGAGGGAGAAGCAAGAAATCAGGTGTTTAAGGCCAGCCATAGCTACACTGTGAATTCTGGGCCAGCCTGGACTACATAAGACCTGACTCAAAAAAACAAAAGAAACAATATTGTAGCAACAGGGGTCTACATGGTAGCACACATCTATAATTCAATCCTAGCACCAGAGAGGCTGAGGCAGGAGAATCAGGAGTTGAAGAGTAGCCTGGGCTATATAGTGAGACTTTGTCTCAAACAAACAAAAACAACAGCAAATTATGCAAGAGAAAATTGGGGACTGGGAACTTATTTTCTCTTTAAAACTTACATTTATTAGGACAAGATATTCAGATGTTGGCATCTGGCCTTTGCTTTCTCAATATTATTTCTAAAATCTGGGAAGTAGTTTCAACCTGGCATGACATTTCAATATAAAAGAGCTGATAAACACATAGAATTGGTAATTGTGGTCCTGTCTCATGATGAGGTTAGTGGAGAAGATGATGTGGCTGAGCGCCAAAACCCTGAAAGATGTTTTTCATCTCAAAGACACACCTATCACCAGAACCCATGGGCAAAGGAACTGAAGGTGTAATTATTCTATTCAACCACTTGTTACCTTGTGAATGTAGTTTTGGCAGGCATTTCAGAACATGTTCAATACACTGTGACAAAATTCAGCAAGATCAAAGCCCTACAATGAAGGTTTTAGAGCTCCTGTGCATCAGCAGATAGTGCTGAGGTGTCTGGGAAAAAGGCAGGGGCAGAACAAGAAGCCAGTGGGAAAGAGCACAAACATCCTTCACAGGACAGTGTCTCCCAACCTGAGCCCCAGGATGTAAGCTCTCACACAGAAATGACATAAGAATACACATAGGTCACATTTTAGAGGTCCACAGACCTCTCATGACCCTACATGCTTAAGCTCAGTATCACTTTATTTTAAGGGTAGGTCTTCCCTCAATCCTCCTCCAAACCTCAGGGATCAGTCCCTTCCTTGCCTTTATCATGGCCAATGCCCATTCATTCACAAGCAAATTCAAATCATGGCTATGTTACATTTCCCAACAGCCAAGTTCACAGAGGAACCCAAAGTTCTCTCAAAAAAGAGCCTGTCAAAGATATGTGAGCCAGATTCAGGCCAGAACATGCTGCTGCCCACAGGGACTAGGCTGAAGGGCCTGGAGAGACACAGCTCTCCTGGAGGCTGGAATGAATCAAAGCAATTGAGAGGGTTGGCCCAGTGGGAGCTGCCTGCTACAGATGGTCAGTTGCTATAGCACCACGGTAAGGAGGACTGAAAGAAAGAAATACACAGACCCCTCCCTCACTGGTCTTCCACTGACAGAAGCTAGAGCAAAGCCAGAGGCAAGGCAGGCCTGGTACGGAGAGTCCACAGAGCACAACCTCCAGGGCTCACATTAGACTGGAGAAGAATGGAGTCCATGCATGGACAGAGCAAGACCATCACAGTCACCACAGATCCTTTATGATCCAAATGCTCATCATGGGATGTTCCATTGGTTGGTTTTATAATTTTGTGTTTGTCACTGTTCTTATTTTTTTAATTGCCAGCTACTCTGGAGGCACCATTAAAGGGGTGCTTCAGTATTATATTAATTCAATAATGGCCATCTTGGTACAGCCTCTGAGTGCGGAGTTGTAAACAAAAAACCAATTGGACTACTGGCCTCAGCCACTTCGTGATGAAAGTCACCAGACTTTTGAAGTCTTGTAGTCCGGCTGTGTTACTTTTTTTATCACTGTGACAAAATAACTGACCAAAATAATAGTGAAAAGATTTGTTGTGGCTCATGGCTTTAGAGCTTCCAGACCATCATGCAGGGGAGGGTGTGGTAGAGCAGAGCAGCTCACATCATGACAGCCAGGAAGTAGAGAAACAGAATGCCTAGACAGCCTTCTTTTTCTTCCCTTTTCATTCCATCTGGGTCACTGACACACACACCCTGCCACCCGCCAGTCCATTGTATGGTGCTGCCCACAGTCAAGGCAGTTTCTTCCCATTGGTTAATCCACTCTGCAAACACCTTTATACCTTTACTAATTTCCTCAGTGCTTCCAGTCCAAACAACTTGACAGTCAAGATGAACCACCCACAATGCTCCTGAGCCTGGCCCTGGATGAGAAGCACCAAAGTCACCTCAAACTTGACAAATACACATTCTGGGGCCCTATCCACCAGCTGTTGACTCAAAGCCTTAGCTTTCTTATATAATTTCTACCAATATAACCATTAAGATCCCTTTCAGCTTTTCAAAGGCACTGAGTCTGAAAACTTTCAATATTGCAATTTTGGGCAGCAATGGTACTGACAGCAATCACAGAAGCAGCAGCTCACACTCACCGACCACTCTACAGAACAAGTGGGTCCCACCTCTGCTCACATAAACTATAGCACACAAAACAGCTTAGAAACCCACTGTTGTGTCTATAAAAGAAATACCTGATTCCAGAATAAACTAAGAACTCATGGAAAAGAGCTCCATAAACAGAAAGTACTATACACACAAGAGCAAACACCTGACTACTGGTGGTGATGGTTGCTTTCTAAGTGTTCATTTAAAAGGCAAGTGTGGTGGTCCTGTGATCCAGCACCCAGAAGGCAGAGGCAAGAAGACTGAGAAATCAAGGTGGACTGGCATACAGCTACGAGGCTTTTTTCTTTAAGGGGTTATGTGCCGAGAACAGTGGGACATGTGAATGCTTCCACTGGTACTGCCTGAAATAAGCAAAGCTTGACATGACAGAGGAAAGGGAACACTGATGCTGAGCTGAGGCTCAGAAAAAGCAACAAGAATCTTCTCCAAAAGAGAATACTAAAGCCAAGGATTTGGTTGACAGGGTTGAAGCACTTAAGTACAAAGATAAAGACTGAGTCCAAAACCCCATCACCTCCGTGAAAAGCCAGGTCTAGCTACAAGAGTCTGTAATCCCAGAGCTGTAGGATGCAGAGACAGGAGGATCATGGGACTTGCTGGCCATCCATCTAGCTCCAGGTTCAATGAGAGACCCTGTCTCAGAGAAATAAGGTGGAAAGTAATAGATTAAGACACCTGATGTCTTCCTCTAGCCTCCATGTACACACAGGTGCATGCACTCACTCACGTACTGTATACATACAGCACACACACAAAAGAAACAGAAGAGAAAGCCACCTGGAAGACCCCACCAGACACAGAAAGGGGCTGCCACTCTGTCCTCTTTGGACATCTCTCTTAAGCATGTGTGAACAAAAAGCAATTTAATCTTCTAGAAAAAGATTCAGAGATATGTTTGTTCTTCTTTTCAACATAACTAGTTCGTGACTGAGTAAAATTCCCCATGCGTGTTCAGGTGCTTGCTCTGCCAGTGCCCTATCTGTGCCTTTTACAACCTTACAAGCGGTGATGACTATTACACACTCATCTTTCCGTTTGTCTAAGATGTGCCCAAAGGGCTCTGCAGTAGGTATCTCAATGTAGAAAGATCACTGCTTCAACTTCAGTCAGATAAGGAATAAAAATAAAAATGGATTCCCTTCCTATCATTGGTTCCCACAACAGAATATGGGTATGCCTCTAAAAACAGAGAGGTCATGTTACCTACTCTAGGTAACACAGCCACTAAGTGACAAACTCAGAAAAATGTTCCCTACTATATCACAGCCAAACTGTATTTTAATGGATTGAAATAGGAATCACAGTTCTAGTTTCAAAAAGTCACAATCACACAGCTTTTCTCTAATTTTCTGTACATAATTCCATTTCTATGCATGAATCTAAAGCACAGTGTGATAAGCAAACTATTTCCAGTGTTTATTCATTAAAGTTAACATCTAAGACAGAAGAGACAAGCTGTTTGCTTCCTTCAATAGTAACAAGAGAGTAAAACAAATTTACAATCAGCACAGAAGTCATGGGTGTTAGGCAATCACAAGTACTTGCATGTACACCTCATAATAGCTGCAGGTAAATGATTTGACAAGGTCAAGTTCAACTGAGTAGCAAAACCACCAATAGAGTCAGAGTTTAGGTTGCTGGGCCAGTTAGGAAAGGTACAGGAAGATTACTGGTAAGATACAAAAATCCTGGGATTTTAGAACCTTTTAACTTGACTAAGGATCTGGTTTGCCTCACTGGAAATCCTGAAACATGTTTTCTCTACAGACGTCAAATCCTACAAACAGAGCAGGGCAAACACATGGATTCTGAGTCACTTGAGGAAAGTCTTATCGATGTTCCCACACCGATTACAGGAACACAAGAACAACTCTAAATCTCCTGTCACTTTTATAGTTGTGGATCAGTTTTAAAAACTATTTAGGAAGTTTATCTTTTAACTTTTACTTAAATTCTTGTTTTAAAAACCTACAAGGAAGCCTGTAATGTTTATACCCATACATAAAAACATATATACACAATATTCAAGCACATATACATATACACATACACGTTTTTATCCCCCTCCACCCCCCATTAGAATTTGATTTTTTCACCTTCAACATTAAAGCTATTCTTGGTTTTTATAGGAAAATTTCTATTTATTCCCCCTTGGTACTTTAAATCATTACCCAAAGCGGTAGTTCAATGTTCATATGCATGATAACAGAATTTTACTTTACATATTTCACACTTCTGCAAATAGGGATTTGGTTTTAATGTGGTGATTTATGTTATTTCTGCAAACTATGTAGCTACATCTTTTTTAAAAATTAAAACATTAGCCAGGCGTGGTGGTGTACGCCTTTAATCCCAGCACTTGGGAGGCAGAGGCAGATGGATCTCTGTGAGTTTAAGGCCAGCCTGGTCTACAGAATTTTGAACAGGCTCAGTGACTTTATATACATACTTCTGCTTTCCTAATCTGTGTTTTCTTTTTTCTGTTTCCTGATTTTTAAAGAGATAAGAGTCTTGCCATATTGTCAGGCTACGTCTGACTCTAGCTCCTGGACTCAAGCAATTCCCCTGCCTCAGCCTCGCCAGCAGCTGGGACTACAGATTCAAGGCCCTACACCCACCATAAAGTTTCATTAAGTCTCAAGCTTCTTACTATCAACATAAAATTCTGGGTGATAAGAAACTCATTTTCAAACAAGCCAGAAGAGGAACTTGCTTGCTTTTCAAATCTGCAATGGGAGACTATGACATAAAGCTAGGACGGGGCTTCTGGGATGCAGCACTGAAGTCACTGGAAAGACACTGCACCAAGAAACGCTCCAGGCATCTACTGTTTCAGCATTGCCTCCTGTTACGATGCCCAAATCTTAAACCACGTAGCACTAGGGAAAGGCCACTCTGGAGTCAGTCAGTCACAAGCTCCATTCTGTCTCTTCTAGTTCCTAACTGTGTGGTCACAAGAAAGTTCTTAACCTCTCTGGTCATAATTTCTTCATAAGTGAACATGCATCTTCCTTTGGGGAGGCTGCTGAGGTTGCAATTTGATAAACACTGGCCACAGTAGCACTTATGGACTTGGCCCTTACACACTCATTGATGAACAATTTATCATAATAATATTGGTCTCACACACACACACACACACACACACACACACACACACAAAGCCAAGTCGTTAACTTTTATTATTCACACAAAATCTAACGTCTCACAAATAGCTTTCACATCTCATGTCATTGTGGAATTATCAGTATTCACAATAAGGGCTGTTATGCAATATCAAGTCAAAAATAAATTTAAAAATAAATCACAAGTACTCCAAGCCTTCACCAATGACTTAGCTCCCACCTTTCCTTCTATTTTTAGCTACACAAGTTGCCAATTACTGCCAAGTCAATTTAAGAGACTAGGAAAATGTGAAATATTGTTATGCTACCAAGACTTAGACATCATCTAAAATAACCACTATATGTCACAGAGTATCACTTTTTAAAAATGCAATTTGACATTGCATATAAAAGGAACATTTTTGTGCTTAGATTTCCATAAATATATTGATAAGAGTCCATTTGCCTACAACAAGCATCTGGCCAGGGAAGGAAAAAGCTAAACTCCAATACACCTAGCACTTCAACCACATGGGCTCTGCTCTTAGAAAGCCTAGCCTGTGATGTCTTCTGGCCAAGGAAGAACCAGAGGCTCTAGGAACTCAGGGCACAGCCCTACAAAAAGAGTAGGCTGGGCGTGGAGGTGCGTGCCTTTAATACCAGCACTCAGGAGGCAGAGGCAGGCTGATAGCACTGAGAGAAAATGAGAAGCAAGCCCAGACTCTGAAGCTGCTGTTAGATTCTCTTTCCACAACCAAAGTCCATTGTAGGAATCAGAAGAAGAGGGAGGGAGGGAAGGAGGGAGGGAGGGAGGGAGGGAGAAGGAGGGGGGGCGAAAATGAATTATTAACTTACTATTGAATTCCTTTGCTAAAACTAAAATAGAATAAATCAATCTAGTTTCCTTTCTTCCCAGATAAGTACTTTGGGGTTGAGAGCTATAGAGGATTTTGTTGTGGTGTTGGTTTTTGTTTTTAATGTTTTACGGTCTCACTCTAGCCAAGGCTAGCCTAGAACTACATAGATGAAGCTGGCCTCAAACTTTCAGTAACCTTCCTGTCTCAGTGTCCCAAGCACTGAGATTCTAGGTGTGAATCACTTTATCCAGTTGTCACTTCAGAGTTTTATAATTGGTCCTCTGTATCCATGGGTTTGGCATCTGCAAATTCACCAACTAAAAATCAAAAATATTCAGGAGGGGGAAAGCCCCCCCCCAGTCTTTTTTATACTCCTTGTCATGATTTTCTATTAACAATAAAACAAAAGAACTATTGACATAGCATTAACATCTTATTAGAGATTATAAACAACCTAAAGGTTATTTGAAGTATATGAAAAGATACGCATGAGATATATTCAAGTACTGTGCCATTTTATATAAAGGGACTTGGGCATCTGCAATGGGACTGCCTGGGTACACATGGAAAGTCTTGGAGACTGGTTAGTCTCTCTTGAATAATGGGAATTAACTACACTTAATCTGTAGTCATGGTTAGCAGGGTTTTGAAACACCAGGTTCAAGTTGGTCATTTGTCAGCAAGGGATGTTATGTCTATCCAATAATTTCATCACATATTCCTCCTGTCCGCTCTGACTCATCTTGCCTACGACATGCACCTCCACTGATGATTTTATTTTCTCCTGGGCTACCATGAGCAGGTAAAGAAGTAAGCTGGTCAATGTACCAGGCTTCTGGTTAAGACATAGTCTCACAATGTAACCCCAGTTGGCCTGGAACTCACTATGCAGATCATCCCAGGCTGGCCTTGATCTCACAGAGATCCATTTGCCTCTGCCTCCTGAGTGCTGAGATTAAAAGTGTGTACCATCACTCCTGGCTCTGATTGCTATTTTTAATTTTGGCAAGTATTAGTCATCATTCACCCGTATCTATGATGTTTCTCCCTACCCACACCCAATCAGGTCAATGATGGTCTGTGTGTGCTAAAATGAAAGAAAAGTTAGTCTGGCCTTGTCACCAAATTTATTGACTGCTCTCAGAGTGGCAAGGCACTACAGGCAGGTCCTGCATGACTGCAGCAGCTTACAATAAACAGTCTTTGCCCTTTCAGCACTGGAGGAGAACGAGACAGTCAACTCAGAGCAGAGACTGTCTTCTGAGGACAGAGATGCATGGACTCAAATCTCCCTTTTCCTGCCTACACACTCTTGAGATCTTGGGCAACCTACCTTGGTATTTCAGTTTCTACATCTATACAATTCACATGGCCACATCTAACTTGCAAGCTTGTTCTATGAATTGAATGAAGTTTTTGTCAGCATGTATATGGTGTGTAAACCATTGGTTTCAATATAAGTACAAAGTATAAATCACATGCTCAGCCTATAAAGTGCATATTTAAAACAAGTATAAGTGGACATGCTGGTGTAACACAGAATAATGTGTATATTTCTCAATCAGCAAAGACAAGTTTCTGGCAGAGGCAGATATTTCATCATACCCCCAGTGCTCCAACTTGGACAAAGGAGAAGGGTCATTTCATTTCTCTTCAAGAGGGTGTCAGCCCAGTGGGATGGCTCATACCTGTAATCTCGGCACTTGGAAGGTTGAAGTAGGAAGACTGTTTCAAGTTCATGGCTAGTCTGGACTACAGAAGTGAATTCCAGACCAAAAAAAAAGTAAATGCCTTACTCTGAGGGCTACCAGCAGTCCTTCTTAATTTCTATTATGAAGAACATCTGTTACAGGGCCACTGCATCGTTTGAAGAGTGGTGAGAGAAGGGGTGATGCGATAAAGGATAGTCACATATCTGAGGTCTAAGTCGAAGGCTGAGCTTCACTAGTAGATTGTGTTAAGAGCTCATTTGGTACAATCGAATCATCTTCCTACTGCAAATAAAACATTTCAAGATGATGAAGACAGTAAAACAGCACAGCAGGAAATATCCCAGCAGCAAAGACCAAAATAAGTCACTCTTAGCATCTGACAGCATATAGAGAAAGATGGAATGGCTATCAGCAGCTGTTTTATTAGTTTGGGGGGCGGGGTGGGATAGGCAGGCCAGTCTTAGAAATAGCCTGATTAGGGCTAGAGAGATGGCTCTGTGGTTAAGAGCACCAGCTGCTCTTGCAGAGGACCCAGGTTCAATTCCCAGTATTCACATGGTAACTAACAACCACCTGTAACTCTACTTCCAGAGGATCTAACACCCTCTTTTGACCTCTGTGGGCCTTGCATGACACGGGTGCACTAACATACAAGTAGGCAATACACTCATACATGTAAAATTTAAAAGTAATAAATAAAATATAAAAAAAGAAATAGCCTGATGAGAAACTTTCTTTTTAATTTTAAAATTAAGGTAGGAGGTTAAGACCAAGATGCAAACCAAAGTAGCCCCTTCAAGAAGCGAAAGGTAGGGGAATGAATCATTTTTAGTAAAAAAGAATCAGTGCTCCTTGGACAACTGACTGCCTTCATGTGTGAAACAGAAAAGAGGCAAGATAAACCAGAAAGTTAAAAGATTTCTGAGTCTACTGAAACCATGTGAAAAGTACGTAGGAAACAGGGATACACTGAATGCCAAAAAGAGTATTTGCTACCACGAACTGAAAGAAATGCATTAGCTCTTAATGATACATTTATTTATTTATTTATTTATTTACTTACTTACTTACTTATTTATTTATTTATTTATTATTTTTTGTCTTTTTGAGACAGGGTCTCGCTGTCTCTCACGGAGATCCACCTGCCTCTGCCTCCCAAGTGCTGGGATTAAAGGCGTGCGCCACCACACCCAGCACAATGATGCTTTTAAAAAAGGAAATCTCTAGTTATCTCTGGAGGTTCAGGGGGAATCAAAACATTACTCTGAAAATTGATAAATGGGGAAAAAAAATAAGACTTTCCCTTCTTTCCTATGCAACCTAAATTTCAGGAAACCCAAACAATTTATCAGAGAAAGACCCTTATGGACAGTATTCCAATTAATAAATGCATGGAAATGAGGGATTTAGATTGTTGTCACATCTGTACTCCCAAATGAAGTGGATAAGCTTCAGCCATCAATAAGGCTGAAAAAGCCTAAATAAAATCATTAGGTTAAAGATAAAAAGTAAGGTGACATGACCTGACCCCACTAATCAATCTTCATTTCTCAAAAAGACATTCTGACATTATGTCTCATGTTATGACAGATTTTACACAGTACCACCCAAAAGGGATAGGTACTTTTGAACCTGAATTTAATCAAGACTCCAAAGCAAACTGCCAGATACAAGAACAGAAGGCCAAGTTAGCAGTCACCCAAAGAAAGCAAGACACTGTCCTGGACAAATGATCCAACTCTGTCAATATTATGAAAAAACAAAAACAAAAAACGGTGGGGTCTGTTATAAAATAAAATAGATCTAAAAGCCTACTATGCAAAAGCAACATGTGAGCACCATTTAGCTCCTGATTCTAATAATCATAACAAGAAAGGTATCTTTGAGAAAATTTGAACATGGGAATTATATTAACGAATGCTAATATTCTTAGGTATGAAAAATTTTTTGATTTGCTTGTTTTGTTTTGAGATAAGAACTCAAGAGCTCACTCTGCAGTCCAGGCTGACAATCCTCCTGGTTCAGCCTTCTGAGTGCTGGGACTACAGGTATGAGCACTAGCATGACTGAGAGAGGTTTTGTTGCTGTGTTGTTGTCATTTTATAATGTTCTTACCTTTTCAGAGATGTAAACTGAAACTTTTATGAGATGACTTAAGACTTAAATTATACCAGCAACCTCACCCCCGAGAAAAGGGAAGGGACAAATAAATGAAACTAGACTGGTAAAAATGTTGGTAATTGCTGAAATCTGAGGGTTTACTATGCCATTCTCTTTTTTAAAAATATGATTGAAGTGTTGTGGGATCGCAAACGCCTTACTTTGCCAATAATATTTAAGAGGTAGTTATGGTCCTCCTAAAAGCAGCTTAGTTTCTGTCCTACTTGTCCAGAAGTGCAAAGTCTTAAATCAGTATGCACAGTGAATTGAATACTATTAGACGTGACTGAACCACGGAACCAAGGAGCTCTGCTGTATTAACCAAATGACAGGTTAATTTGTCCCAGTATGAGATAGTCTGCAATGCACCTGGGTTGAGCAACACAGCCCACAAAGAGCTGAGTCGGTGTCAGATTGTCTGGATTGGTGAGAATCTAAGGCAGTGGGGACAAAAGCTACACTTATTCCTAAATCAGATCTCAGTCAATGTGAGTGGAACACTTCACTAACTGCAACACACTGAGCTGCTTCTTTCCCAGTGAATTTCTTTTAGTTGAGATCACTCAGCTCCAATCTGGAGGTATGGCCCATGGAACACAAACCTCAAGGTCCACAAGAGGCTCTAAGCCATGAGAGCTTTACATTAGCACCAGTATCCTAAAAGGGAACCACCCAACCAATCTCCCATGCCCATTAATCCCCAGCCAACCAGCCTGGGATATAGTTTGTTATTTGTCTCTTATCTAAAATCCCTTCTCTTATGAATTGTTTATGACTTCCACAAAATTCTTATGTTGAAGCCCAGTCCCTCAGTGTGATGGTATTTGGAAATGGGGACTTAGATGGTATTTAGGATTAGATTAGGTTGTGAGGGTGGGGCCCTCATGAGAGAATTAATGGCATCATAAGAGGAAAAGAAAAATTGTTCTCCTTTGACTGGAGAAAAGCCCTAGGAACACATAACAAGAAAATAGTCACCAGCAAGGCAAGCACTGAGTCTTACCCAGAACAGGACCAGCTTGAACACTGATCCTGGATATGCCAACTTCCAGAACTGTGTGAAAACAAACATATCTTCAGGTCACCAAGTATAAGGGCATTTTGTTGCAGTGGCTTGAGCTGCCTAATACAGGAAGACATCATTTCATTTGGTTTTACGCCTTCTTTCAAACTCCTTCCCATCCCTTTGATGACAGTTCCAAAATCACAACTGTAGTTCCAAAGCAGGAGGGTGAAATTATTAAAAATTATGAATTTCCAACACAGAACAACTTGATGATCAATAGTCTTCCAATTAAAAGTGGAGGGGGGAGGCATTCAGTTAAACTCCCAAAAGAACTAATACAGTATATCAGAATCAAAGAAGTTAAAGTATATGTTATTTGAAGGAACCACATTCAGAATAATTTGGAAAATAAGGGACAAAATGTACATTGGCAAGGCACACATCATCCCAGGAAGCAAGAAACTGGAGTTCTTATGCAGATGAACAAGGCAGATCTATTTATGCAGAAACTTGGGCAATTCTTGTCACAAACTGACTGATTGCCCTCATGTCTTCAGTATTCTGTGCCATGAAAAAGTAACTGTCAAGGATAATAAGAGCACAATTTGACCTACTTTCCCCTAGACTCTCGCAGTCTGTAACTCTGGATCTTTCGTTTATTTAGCCACCACATCTTGAGGAGACATTTCCTGGCTTTCTTTGTAAGTAATCCTATATTCCACACATTAAGATTACTTGTGACCAATTCTGAAACCTCTCTGGTGACTGACTTTAAGACCATCTAATAGCACCAGGGAATTATAAGATCATCCCTCCAAGAAGGCCCAGGGGCAGACCTACACAAGAAAATGCTTAGGCAAGTGGGACTGCAGCCTAGAGAAGCAGACCCCCATCAATTCAGATCCTTCCCACCTGTAGAAAGCTACACCAAAACAAGTGTCTCCCCAACCCTCAAGTTACCACATGCCACGTTACAAGAGCTACAAGTCTCCTAAAATCTCTTTTCAGGGCAGACAACTAAGACTTCATGGCTTAAATTACAGCCCAAAATCATCTACATTGTTGCCATGTCTCAGTAAAGACTACATAATGATAAAGAATTGTTTTAAAATTGAACAGGATACACCAAAGGTGACCCCCAAGCTCTGATGAGCCGGGATGTCTGAGTCTGTGGATGTCATGAAGTCCTGCCAGGACCTCCTGAGCGGCTTAAGGATCCCAGGAGACAATGAGCAGGCCGGTACCCGTTCTTTTAACATACAAAACATGCCTGACTTGCTCAGATCAGGAGATGCACTTAGACCACCACCAGGAAAGTTCCTTTAC
Source organism: Nannospalax galili (assembly GCF_000622305.1). Lineage (NCBI taxonomy): Eukaryota > Metazoa > Chordata > Mammalia > Rodentia > Spalacidae > Nannospalax > Nannospalax galili. The sequence continues at coordinate 1,907,628 of NW_008345290.1, forward strand.
CAGGAAATCATAACTGAACACACCATCAGGAAGTCAATATTTGAGATTCCCGGAGGCGTGCATTCCCCTGTTCAAGGGGGCGTCCCGGAGTACCAAGTGCTGCAGGAGCCAGAACTCAGCTACAAGCCTTCTTGTAACTGCCTGGTCTCCCCGAGTGGCCAGAGCGGTCCACAACAAACACGCACGTCGCAGGCGTCCTGCAAACCCCGGACTTGCTATGGGACACAGGGCTGCTGACTGCTCGTCGCCGGACACCTGCGGATTCCCCTCATGGGCAGCAAACAGCCTTTCTTCCCGCGATGGTCCGGGTGCCCCTGGGTCAGGTCAGGTGCATCTGTGCGGAAGGGAAGCCGTCGCTCCCCGAGGGCGCCCCGCAACCCCGCGGTCCTGGGCACCTCTTTGCGAGTCCAGCAGAACAGAGCCCCTCCCGCCACCTCCCCAACTTCCAGGTGGCCGCGGGCTCCACGTGCCCTCCGGGCCGTTCAGTACCACTCACCCGGGCCCCCGCGGCGCTCCGCTTCCTCCGCAGCGTGAGCCCGCTCCGCAGCAGCGCGGGCAGGTCCCGCAGTCGCGGCCGCAGCGACGAGGGAGGCTCGCGCTCCGGCTCGCGGGCGCTCGGGCTGCGGCGCAGGGGGCCGTCCGCAGGGGTCCCGGTGGCCGCCGAAGCCAGGGCCGGGCTCTCACACGGTGGCTGCATCTTGACCGAGCCCACGGCCATCCTCATGCTCTGACGGCGGCTGC
>NW_008345290.1:1908577-1962859 GCF_000622305.1 Nannospalax galili
AAGAGGCTCGGCGGGAGCGCAGTGTGAACCAACACCCCCACAGGTGCTCCATTCCCAGAATTCTCCGCCCAGCCCCGCTCCGGACCCCGCCCCTCCCGGTGAGGCTGAAAAGTCGCCTTTCCCAGTAGCGGGGGCCTGACCCGGTCTTCAACCCAATGAGCTGAGACATCCACCTCCCTCCCGCGTTTTTGCACAGCCAAGCCCCACAGCGGAAACCATTCCTAGAAAATGGGCTCTTTGGGATAGAATTGCCCCTCACACTGCTCCCTGTTGGCACAGGGCTCTTGAAAGGGTGAGCGGGGAAAACTAGTTGGTTATGACGGGCGTTCAGCAAAGTAAGTGCAAGTCTGGTGACCTGAAGGTGAATCCCTGCTAACATGTTGGAACCTGACCTTCCCTGAAAGCCTGCTGCGAGTGATGAAAGCGCCTGGTGAACTGTAAAGGCTTAGCACGGTGTGAATCACCTTCTATACCATTCCAGGGGGTAGGAATTGTGGAGCACTGAGAGGGAAACCATTCCAGGAGGGCCTTCAACTCCGAGGGGCGGTGAATCTCCATGTCCTGTCCTCATACTCCTCATCGTAAAGACCTTGAGGCCCCATTTTTGCTTATGACCAGCAACAATTGGATAATTTGTTCACTTTTTTCTTAACGACAGGTAAGGATATGACGTTCAGGTCTTGAGCTGGTTCGTCATTATACCCGTCATACAGTAGATGTTTGGCCAAGTATATATAGAAATGTGGCCAGGTAAGGAAAGAGGGTGATCAATTATTTCTGCCCTCAAGGAATGGGAGATTCAACCAAGTATAGATAAATATATGGGAAAACAAAGGTGGTGCCCACATTCTTGCCAATTGCCAGGGAATGTGGATACTGAAGACTTCTGGGAAGGGCAAGAAGGAAGTTTGCTATGACTTCGGGCTGAGTGGAGGAGATTCAACTAGGCAGAAGAGAAAAAGAGGGCCCTTCAAGAAGGAAAACCCAAGATGTCACACAGAGCCTGCTGGACATTGAGACTATGTCATCTTGTAGGAGGATGGTAGTATAATGAAGAAATAAGAGAAAATATCAGAATGGGTGCTGGGTACTGCAAAAGCCTTAAATCTTGTCACATACATTTACTAGAAAAGACTCAAAAATGAACTCTATAGTCTGTTACAGTTTCCTAATGCCTATCATATATACTTATCTACATTCCCCTTTTATATACCATGTCACACTCTATTAAATAGTCTTTATAGTGTTAAAACATGTAAGCTTCAGGGGGTCATTGTCTTGAATACTGGGATACCACCTACTTCAAACTCCCCATGATATGCCAACTGAAGAGTTGGCACTTGGTCCACAGAAGCCTTCCAGGACACTTTGGGGTGAACATTCACTCTTGACCTACAGGTGCCCTGCCTAAGATTTAACATTTGAATCATCCATGAACCTACTCTGCTCCAAAAGAGAGCACATGTATTCCACCTCCTAATCCAGGCTCTTGATCTTCATACACTTTCATAAAACTTTTCTTCCCTTGGCTTTTTTTGAGAAAGTGTCATGTAGCCCAGGCTTACCTGGAACCTGTTTTGTAGCCAAGGATAACACATCACAAAACAGGAAGAGTAAGAATCTGTAAGTAGAAGAGCCATGTCACTATTTGCAGTCAAGTTACATCCTACCCTAGCACTCTCTGCTCTTGCTGTCCCCTCTGCCTCGAACAGCCTTTCTGTAGTGCCATCCCACAGCACTTTTCCCACCATTGGGAATACTCTTATTTCTCAGCCTTTGCAGTATGCAGCTACTGAACACTTGAAATGTGGCAAGTGTTCCTGAAGAACTGAATTTTTAGTTTTATTTCATTTTAATTATATAAATTTAGATAGCAGCATATGGCTAGTGGCTATCCAATATGGCACAGCACCATTCTAGAAATCCACATTTCTCTTACCCAGCTCATTTCTTATATCCAAATGTCACCATTTCAGTGAGGCCTTCCATGATCACATGATATAAAATTGCAGCCCTTCCCAGCCATTCTCATGCTGAGCCTTTGCCCAGTCCTTCACAGAGCTTGTTGCCATCCAATAATCTATATATTCATTCTGTATGTTGTACTGATTTAGTCTCTTGACTGCAACTAGAATTCCACTCCATAAGGGCAGGTGTTTGTTGTTGTTTAGTATATTTAGTATGTAGAAATACTCATTGAATAATTGAATGCTTCTGTATATGAGAGCTCAGTTATTCAAATGGTACTTAAGTTTGGTTTTTAATGTAAAACCTCCTAATTTTGCAATACTGAAAGCTTAAAAACTGTAAGAGCTGTGTGTACAAACCTCATAAAGGTCAAACAAGACCACTGGCCAGCACATCACAACTTTTTCTAAAGGCTGTGGTACCAAAGATGGCTTAAGAACATGACATCATCAAGGCTGCATTTCTGGAAATACTTATAGTGAGAAAACACAAATTGTATTGGCTTTTGGCAGTGAAGATGGAGAGCAGAAAGATGTCCCTGACAACAAGCTAGCTGCTAAGTGATGAGGGCTGAACTGTAGCAGTGAACCAGAAATGAGCCAGACATTAGGACAAAAGAAAGCTAAGAAGACAGGAAACAACTTCACATGGTACTGCAGGCTACATGTCCCAAAGATGACCATCACATTGTCTCTTGTCCCCGAAGTTCTGCATTGTGACATTGGTACTCTCCCACGAAGACATGGGGTCTATTTCTCCAATTCCTTCCATTTGAACAGGCCTTGAGGATGTTTGGCCCACTGAGTACAGAGATTTCACCAGATCTGTAAACAGCCCTTAATTGGCCTGGCTCTACCATTTCCTGCTGTATTGGAATGCTTGTTCTTAGACTGTGCCCACTCAGAAGCCAACATGCCTGTTCTGAGGTGCCCAAGCCACATAAAGAAGCGCCGTGGAGGGGGGTGAGGGGAAGGAGGAGAGGGGAGAGGGTAGGGGAAGAGGGTGAGGGGAGGTGGGGGTTCTGGCTCTTGAGTTCCCATTAAAGAACAGCATCAACTGCAGGTCATCCATAACCCATTTAGGATGCCCAGCCCAGCCTAGTCTTCAGTCAGCTTCGATACAGGACAGCATCTGAGAGCAACCAAACTTGAGAGACCTGAGCAAGTACTACCCAGCTGAGCCCCATCAACCACTGAACTGTGGGGAAGAGTAAGAAACTGGTTTAAGCCTTAACTTTAGAGGTATTTATTTATAGTAATAGATGATCAGAACACACGGTCAACAAAAGCATGTGAGTCAAAAAGGAGAAAATTACTTTTTCTTTTACTAATTTTTTGGTACATGCATAAAAAAACTATAAAACTTTGTTGCCTGGAGTGGCAGCACATGTCTGTAGTGCCAGCCAACAGTATAGGCGGGAAGATTGCAAATATAAGGATAGATTGAACTATATAGTGAGAATCTGTCTAAAAAACAAAAGGGTAGGGACAGAGCTTAGTGACCCAATGCTTCCCTAGCATGTGCAAGGCCCTGGGTTCGATCCCTAATACCGAGAAAAAAAAAAAAAAAAAAAAAAAAACTCTTGGAATTAATTGGAATTAACCAGATGAGGAAAAAAAGACAGGAGTTTTTTTTTTCATGTGTGTTTAATAAACATACATTGTAAATGTGTTACCTACTCAAACAAAAATTTCATGGTACCAGATTTAGAGAAGTCAGAGAGTTGGGCAATTGGGTTTTGTGGGGTTTAGTTTATGTAGCAGTTGAAAAACATAAAAATCAGGAGCCATGAAGCCTCTCAGGCTAGTCACTTATGCTGACTAAATTAGAGAGCATATAAGTGAAAACCCAACCAGTGAGAGGAGAGATGAGCTGGAGCTCTTGAGAAATGACTAGACATTAAAAACATGATGGTAAAGAACCACCGTAGGCTAGTGGACAGGGGAGGGGCACAGGTGGTCTTCCAACATCATAGCCATCAAGACTTTTATATGTCTTCTTTGGAATACAACCCTTCCACATGTCCCATTTTTCATGGTGTCCCATTGAAAATGTTTTACTTTTTTTTTTTTTTCTGCTCTCAAAAATAAATATACATGCCAGCCATGGTAGCACATGCCCTTAATCCCAGCACTCAGGAGGCAGAGGCAGGAGGATCACTGTGAGATCAAGACCAGCCTGGAATGCTCTACATAGTGAGTTCCAGGCCAGCTGGGGCTACATAGTGAGAACCTGTTCCCCGCCCCCAAAAAACAAAAATAAACATATGTAATTTCTCTTTTTACTCAACTCTGCCAACATCACAGTATGTAATAACCAAAATGGACAAATCTGAGGCTGACCTTCCTCAGGACTGAGGTTGAGCACGTAGGTGATCAGAAGACAGATGGTTGCACAAGAAACCCAAGTCCTCCCATACTGCCTCTACTAAGAATGCCAGGGAGAACCATTTGTGTACTTGATACTAATGCTATTTTTGTTTTCTTATGGAATGAATATGCAATTGGGAGAAATGTAGCAAAATAATGAAACATGTTTCAGATCTAAAAATGTTAAGGCTTTATTTTAGTCTTCAAGAATCATAAATAGAACTATCTGCCATCATACTGCTCATAGCAAACCTATATGATACTGTGCTATTATTTTTGTAGTGTGTCACGCACTATTCCTCATGTAAATGTTCCCTTGAGGGTGATAAACAAACTTCCCTTGTCCTATTTGCATCGGTGGCTCCAGCCAAGGCAGTAGCTGATGAGGCTGGGTCTCGGGATCGATGCTCTTACATCTGAGTTCATCTTCTATTCAATGCACTTAAAATCTTGAAACAGAATTTCTTCATGCCTTTTCACTTACTGTTTACTACTGTCACCTTGGAAACTGTTTTTAAATTAGGTGTTCAAAGTTACCAAGCCCTCTTAGGTATTTAGGGAATTTTTGCAAAAAAATTAACAAGTAAATAAAGGAACAAAAGTTCTGCATGATCAAATGCCCAGAATGACAAGACAATAAAAAACATAGCCAACAGACAGCAAAGGCCAAGCCAGTCTTGACCCACTCACCCCTCTCTGCTTAAAAAAAATTATGCATCCTTATACAGACCAAAGAATACCTCTTCTTACAAGCTATCTCTGTTCTTCCCATTTGGGACTAATCTTTCCTCTCGGAAACCTTGGTATTTACCTAAACTGTGATTCTCTTTTTACCACCTCTCTTATCACAGTCTGTACTGTACTTGAATTAAATCAGAAACTCTTGCTTGGTCTACTTGAAGTTATAAACCCCTTACATGCAGAAGTGCTTCATTTTTGTATTGTTCTCTAGCATCTAATACAGTGCCTAGAATGTGCTAGTAAATAAGTGCATGCAGGAGTTAATGACGGATGAATGAACAAATGAATGAGTAAAACCATGACTACCTAAGCACTGCAATCCTAAATTAAGGAAGGCAGTACAGAGGTCTTGGTAAGTACAGAGTCTCTAAGGTTGTAATAAATGCATTACCCCAAGGGTGATGGGAGGCTATAAATGGACTCCAGATGGTGGCATGTTCAGATCATCAGGGAAGGAAGATGATTTTAGCATCAGTATGTAAAGTGCCTTAGAACAGGGAGATGCTGAACACTGGGCAGCCGACAAAGCAGGCTGTAGGATCCCAGCCATCCAGCATTAAAAGAGTAATCCCTAGGACCAAGTTACCAGAAACAGCTCCTGTGCTTCTCATGTATTTGTATTAGCATACAGTTTCTGCATGACTTAAGTGTGGTAATGTTTTTAAGACTGTAAATGCTAAATCACTGCACATATAACACTGCCTTTCTGCTAGGAGGGAAGGGAAGAAGCAGAAGATGTGCCTTGGAGAAGCAGACACTGGGCTAGGCTGAAAAAAGAAAATGGGAAAGAAAACAGAAGTCGAAGTTCATGCCCACCCAGAAACTACATACCATTTTATTCTGTATTACTTTATTTTATTTGCTTTTTTAAACAGTATTTTTTCCCTTATTTTTCTTTTGTGTGTATGAGTGTTTTACCTACATGTATGTAAGTGTGCCATATGTGTACAATGCCTTGGAGGCCAGAAGAGGGCATCAGATCCACAACTGTAGTTATAGACAGTTGTTAGCTGCCATGTAGGTGCTGGAAACTGAACCTGAGTCTTCTGTAAGAATGGTCAGTGCTCTTAACTCCTGAGCCATTTCTCCATCCCTCAATTTGATTTTTGAGACAGGGTTTCTCTGTGTAGCCCAGGATGTCCTTGAACTCATTGTGTAACTCAGGCTAGCCTGAAGCTTGCAGTCATCCTCCTGCCTCAGTCTCCTAAATGCTAGGAGTACAGATGGGTGTCACCACACCTTTCTCCCCAAATTGTAGACCTTTAAGAATACAGTACTATAGCTGGACTTGGTGTTGTACATCTATAATCCCAGCAATCAGGAGACTGAGGCAGAAGGATCATGAGTTTGAGGCCAGCATGGGCTACATAGCAAGACCCTGTCTTACTAAAACGAAGGGCTGGGGATGCTCAGTGGTAGAACATTTGCCTATTATGGGCAAAGCCCTGGGTTTGCTTGCCAGCATTGCAAAAATACCACTTCTAATAATAATGCAGTAGTTTCATGTATTGCAGTTTCACTTTTGATGGTTTCAGTTTCCTCCAATTATATGGTCTGAAAAGATTAAAAGGGAAATTCCAGAATAAGTAATTTTAAAATGTTAAATTATGTGCTGAATATCCAGATGAAATCTCATGCCATCTTGCCATGTTTCTACTTCAACCAGTATATCCTTGCAGAATACATTGCCTATCCAGTTGTCACCTAGCAGCTATTATGGTTTGGATATGAAGTGTTCCCACCACAAAGTTTGAGTGTTGAAGGTTTGCTCCTCAGTTAACACCACAGAGAGATGACTGAACTGTGAGGGCAATAACTTCATCAATGGCTTCATCCATTGAGGAGTTCATTTTTGAAGGGACTGTTAGGAGGTGGACACTGGTGGAAGGAAATAGGTCACAGGGATAATGCCTTTGAGGGATATATCTTACTTGTAGCCCCAGGCCCTCACCCCTGCTCTGCTTCCTGGTCACTATTACGGGAGCCGCCTCTCTTTTATTGATGTTCTCCTTACCATGGTGTTCTGCCTTATCATGGCCAGGTCCAGTGGAACTAGGTACCATCAACTGAAACACTACACCCTGATCCAAAACAAGTCTTTCTTCCTTTAAGCTGATTTGTTCAGGTGTTTTGTCACAGTGATGAAGAGTGAGTGGCACAGGTAGGATTCTTTGTTTTCATATAGACTGTTGCCATATCACAGTGCTTGTATTCAAGTAGTCCTTATTTTACTTAACAGATTAACTGTTCTATTTTGTGATTGGTTGTTGTTGATCTCTTACTATGCATACTCCATCAAATTTATCATAGATTATAAGTGTAGGAACAAAGCATAGTACATAGAGAGTTTAGTAGCATCCATGGTTTCAGACATACATTAGAGATCCTGAAACATAAGATAAGGGGACACCACTGTATCCATCTTCCTGTTTGCTTGTGTTGAGCATCTGTAAAAATTGACCAAAGCTAAGTACAGAATAAGCCATAAGCAAACCTGTCTTAGAGGCTACTAGAATCTTGAATGAGCTCAAGTGACTTTTGAAGATCTTGATACAAAGTTGTAAATTTGGACCAGAGAATACTGGCAACAGCAGGTTTCCAAGTTCTTTAGCTGGAGGAAATGACGGCACCCAAGGGATGACAAGGGAGTGGTTTTTCAATAAAATGAAGGGGAATTGGACTGACCCTATGCTGAGATAAGACCAGAGGATACTACTTCTCAGTTAAGACCAGAGGAAACACTTCTTCCCCACATAATAAAGGTTTTTCTATCTGTTAAAATGCTACTGGAATTAAGAATGGCTGCTGTCCTTGTCAAGTGGGGAGTTTGGATTGGGCTAGATAGCATTGTGTTTCTTCAGCAGGAGAATTGAACTGGATGACCTGTAACATCATTTCTAATCAAAGATGTTATTTCACTAGCTTTAGTGCATGTTGAAGTGCCTATAGGGGCAGGAATCTTGGTGTAGTCTGAGGACACTATAGTTGTTCAAGATCCTTTGAGGGGTTCTGAGTGGGTCTTTAAAAAATAATACCATCAGCCTATCGGGATGGTTCAGCAGGTAAAGACACTTGCTGCTAAGCCTGATGATCGGAGTTTGATCCCAGGAGTTCATATTGTAGAAGGAGAGAACAGAGTCTTGCAAGTTGTCTTCTGACCTCCACATGCACATCATGCATGTGTGCACCCCCCCACACACAAACACAAACACAAACACAAACAAATGTAAGAAACCATAACAATTCATTTTCTTTCTTTTTTCTACTTTTCCCCCCCTTTTGCAGAGCTAGAAAGCAAACCCAGGGCCTCATGCAATCAAGGGAAAATGCTCTACATACCTCTCAGCTATATCCCCAGCCCTAAACTATTTCCTTCTTAATATTAAAATGTCATTGGCTCCCTTTGCTCTCATTCTCATGAGTATACATGGTGCTTTCTGGCTATAGCCATGGGTGTTGCACAGACAGAATACAGGAACAGATATGAAAAGCTAGCTGTTTCTATTAAGCCAGACATTAGAAAAATTAACAAAATAGAAAACAGTGCCTCTCTACTCGCTGAATTGGTTTTGTTTTCAAAAACGTGGAACTTTTCCATAAAATGTTTTTATATTAACATATAAATTGTTAAACAAATTAATAAGTAAACATTTTAAATTCTCACTTTTAAGCCTTAATATGGTAAGTGTCCTTAGCCAGAAACCATGTAAAACCTCTTTGGGGTCCTATATAATTTAAAAATGTAAAAGGTTCCTGACCCCCAAATAATTGAGAACTACCATTATAGGGTACAGTGGTAATCAGAATAAAGGATGATATGAATCTGTTCAACATCCTACATCATCTGTGCTCAGCCACTTTCACAGAACTAACATCACTTTTATCCCAACACAGAGCATAGAGCTTCTACAAGGCTGGAGGAGATTAAATGGCATCAAGTCTAGCGATTTCTGCTTTCTAGCTGTGTGCCCTTAAGGTCCATGAGTTCTTCTGTCCTGGTTTCTCTTCTGTGTTCTGTTCTGTGTAATACTAATGCTGTTAGGCTGCTGAAAAGATTAGACAAAATACATGCAAAGAATCTAACCTAATGCAGTGCCTCTTGAGCTGGGGCTGGGGCTGTCACTGGTCTCCATGTGGCTGTAACTGTTGTTCTGTTTTAATCTCCAGTGAGCCTTGGGAAGTTGCATAACCTGATGAGCGAACTATGGTGGAGATATGATTTTCACCAACTTTCTTTCCTCAAGTACTTCCCGCCCTAGCAAATGCCAAACCTACAGACAGGTTATTCCTGAAGTACCTTCTTTACTGCCAACCACCCAGGAAGAACTCCCTCATCCTTGTATTCTAAACTCAGCTGTGAGTTGTAAAACAGATATGGAACATGGAATCACCGAGAAACCTTGGTCAAGACTCACATTGGTGATTTATTAGCTCTTTGACCTTAGCCCAGCACTTCACCTCTCTGCACCTGTTTCCTCTTCTATACAGTCAGGATAATAAAAGGTCATGTGCAGATGGTTTTAAAGGCTAAAGTCAACAATGCTGTGAAAACACCCTGTAAACTGGAAGAATGTGCCTGAATGCCAGCTGCTAATAACTCTCACCTTACCTTTGTTCAGAAACAGTGGGGACAAAATCCCACAGTGGCTATTTAATCAAAATGATTAAATACATTTTACATACATATAACAACACTCCTGCATATACGTGTATTGCACATATTGAATTTGCACATTGAATTTGCATATATTTTTACAAGCACATAAACTTTGTAAATGTGTTTTCATTAATCTCTCCAATTTATTTTCTTTTTCTAAAACTTTATATCTAGCCCAGTAAATACTAAAGTTCATAAGACTTTATTTCTAAATAAACCTACTTTGATGAGGTTGTATTGATACAAGCAGCAATGAAGAATTTTCATTAAAACTTTTAAACTGGCACTCACCTGGACAATCTGATCTCTTGAGAGGCAAGGTATTAGAATGGGCATCCAAAGGGGTGACCATTCCTAACTGCTATTTAACAAGCTGCTAAATAAACCATTTGATCTTCAGGCATTCGTTTATGTCTTTTTTTTTAGAACTGGGAAGAGCTGTTAGTCATAAAGTTTCTGCTTATTCCTGGCAAAATGTCAGAACCGTCACTGACAGGTCAAGAGACTCTGACTCAGTTCTCCAGGTTGAGGCAAGCCAGTATTGGCCAGAGCATACTGGGATGTCAATATGTGTGTTATTGTTGATTTCTCTTGGGCTGTGAACTTGCTAGGGCATTCCTTCTGTGTATTGTGAAGATTCCCCATTATTTACAGAATGGCTCCCTGCATTGTGAGCATTTACACAGTACTCCAATTTTATAATCCAGACCAAAACTGATAGTGTTTAACTTTTTAAATACCTAAATATGAAAAATTCTTTCAGACATCTTTTGTAGTTATGACAATAGAGTTTTACACTTATTTAAACAGGAAACTCAGAAGATCAACAAGACTTATTGTTTGTAAAGTTTTAACCATCTTCCTCAAGATACACAGACAAGATAATTTTTAGGTCTCTGTTTACAATGTTGACATTAGAAAAAAAACACGAAATTAATCTCAGGGAACAACAGGAAGGGGTGGGAAACGTTGTGTGTTATCTTACTTCCCTTATTTAGCACCTTCTCTCATGCTTTCTAACCCTAAATAAGCAGCACCATTAGGGCCAGGCTGGCTGGAGTCAGTTCTCCCTTTGCCTTTAACCAGAACTGTGAAGTTGAATGGGCCATATCTTTGACTTCAGTGCCAAAGATAAATAAAATCATAGGAGCTGCCTCATAGAATATTTAGGAATACATGTGAGGTGGGGTGTGTGTGTCTGTCTGTCTGTCCATCTTAGCTATTATTGTCTATATTCATTACATCCTGAGGCCCATGGACTTCGAAGGGCTATGATCTCTTGAAGTTATATAAAAAATGCCTATGCATTTTTCTGGTGGAAGAGACATGGGTTTCATCAGATTTTCAAAGTAAGCAATCAAATAAGGAACTATCCTAAGACCTACAACATGGGGAGCAGAGCCTTACAACCTAAATGGAGCATGTAGAGACAGACTAGAAACAAATAACTGTTAAGCTGCCCCAACTACACACCCGGGAGCTTTCATTATGGATTTGTCCACAGTTTAAAGGGTTACTCCTTATCTTGGTGGATGTATAAGGTAGTGTCCTACCACATCAGTGAAAGTTCAAACCTGAAAATGGATGGTTACTCTCTGTGCTGCTGTTTGTACTGGCAAAGTGATCTGGGGAGGGATTGGAGGCAGGTAGCCCAGGAAGGGGCAGAGTAAGTGGAAACCGAACAGATTATTTTATACTCCATTCCAGTGCTCAGAAGTGACAATCAACACAGGACTGGGAGTAACCAATAAGATGGGAGGGGACAGAAAACAAGGTGTTTTCTGGAGGCCACTTTATCATTTTCTGTTTCAATGCTACCTTTGTTGATCTGAGGCAGAACAGATCTTCCAGGGGAGAAAAGAGACAGATGGGAAGGCAGGATTCTGTGGCTGTTCTCTGGAGCAGTTACTAGACACCTGTGAGGACTCAGATACTGGTAGGCATGCACTTAGGATCATTTTCTACCATGACAACAGGTAATCCTCAGAAAATTTCAATCCCTAACAAGAGAGTAGAGCTGTTGCTTCTCTGCCTTGTCATTTGCATATTAATAATTCTCAGAAGTCTTAAATAATTGAAGCTGCCTTGCTTGAAATCTACTTTATTACCCTCAATTTTAAAAGTGACTGATTCTTCTCCCTGAATAACTTTTACAATTTCCTGAAATGAGGCTTACCAGTGCAGAGATCACACTGTTGGTTCACATTGCAAATCTTCAGAATCAAACTAGATACCATGCTGATTTGGCCTTAAGAATGATAACAACAATTTTTGCTGATTTAACTACAGATCGTGCCCAATAATCAATCAATATGGACAGAAACCCAACCCAATCTGTGCTCAGCACAATGGTACCTACAAATGTGGATGGCAAAGATCAAGCTCTAAGGAAACTTAGGATGTAATTAAGAGACACAGAATAATCACCTGTGATAAAAGTGAAAACTAGGGCTTGGGGGATGTAGCTCAGTGGGTGGAGTGCCTGTCTAGCATGCACTAAGCCCTGGGCTAGATCCTCAGCATGGCATGGTGGTACACACCTGTAATCTCAGCATTCAGGAAGTAGAGGCAAGAGAATCAGAAGTTCCAGATCATCCTTGACTACATAGAGAATTGGAGGCCAGCCTAGGATACTTGATACACTGTTTAAAAAAAAAAAAAAAAGCCAGGGGGGGGGGGGGGGGGAGGCTGGGGATATGGGTCAGTGGTAAAGTACTTGCTGAGCAGGCATAGTAAGCACAAAGACCTGAGTGTGTGATGGCACAAACCTGTAACTCCAGTGCTGGGGATGCATGGAGACAGGTGGGTTCTTGTAGCTCCTGGCCAGTCAATGTAAACGAAACATCAAGCTCCAAGTTCAGTGAAGAGACTGTCTCAATAATTAACAAGATGGACAGCAATAAGAGAAAGATACCTGGTGTTGACCTCTGGCCTCCACATGTGTATGCACCCCCCCACCCCTCCATGCATACACATGCATACACCACACATGCAAGAAGAAAGAGAAGGGGGGCGAGGAAAGAGGAGTGGAAGAAAAGAAGGGATGAAAGTGAGGGATGGAGGGAGGGACGGCGGGAGGGAGGAAGGGAGGGAGGGAGGGAGGAAGAGGAAAACCTTTAATAGTAACTAAGCTCCACTTTCTCTGATGTGTGATGGGAGGATGAGGATGTTAAGGATTTGGAGCCTCTGTAGCAGGAATGAGTTCTTACTAGGAACTGTTTTAGGAGTGAGAGTTTGTATGACTTAGAACAATGAGGAAGAAAACAATGGGAATTAACACAGACAAGAAAGCTATCAGAGCTAAGCCACATTTTGAAAGACAGAAGGATTTAGGGAATCAAAAGGGATCACAGGAGAAGCAATGGCCAGGGCTACCTCTGTACAATGCCAGGGGGTGTCAAGTAGGTGATAACCTGTGTGAGCAATGCTCTTTGGCATTTGGCAGAACACATCCTGCAAAGCACTATCTATTGGTCCTGGCAATAACTGGGGATTATTCATGGTACATGGAAAAAATAAACCATGGTGGTTAATAAAAAATGGAAATAGTCTGGGATGTGCCGGATAGGCTAGATTCAGAGGGAGGGAAGCCACAGAGAGCAGGCCAATTCTGAGGTGGGGAAGGACATGCTAGGAGTAGGTATTAGGCTGGCTAGCCAAGAAACAAGAGGCAGAGTTGCCCAGAATATTGAGAATTGGTATCAGGAAGGACAGCTTAGAGGTATCACAGTGATGCTGAGGAGGCAACATAAGCTACAGGGCAGGGTATGGAAAAAGTTACAGCAGGAAAGAGTTGAGACATATTGACACCCCCCTCCCCAGCCCAAGATGATGATATGAGATACAGTAAGATGAAGATCAGGCAATGGTGGAAGCTGTCAAGTGCAGCCGTCATGGCAGCACCCTAGCTGGGAGGAGTAAGACAATGGCAAGTTTTGGCCTAACAACTTCATTTGCCCTTATTGAAACAAAAACAAACATTAAAACTCCAGGAGCAAATTTTAGAAAACCAAATAAGGCATTTCATGGCTCACAGTTCATTGCTAATTCCTTTTGCATTTGAATTAATTCCCTAACAGGTTGCTAGGAGAAATTATTTTACTAGACACGTTCAAACCACAGACAGGATTAGGACCCTTGTCATTCTATAGAATGACCTACTTCAAAGGGAGGCCATTCAAATGTACTTGTGGATTTACACAGGGTAATAGATGTGCCCAACCTGATTTGAAATCTTCCCTCCATCATACTTTAATCAATCATAGGGAAGGCTTTTCTAAATCATTAGAGGGAAATAAGAGAGTAGGATGCATTTTTATTTCTTTTTACTGGTGAACGAGCAGACTAATGAGTTGGCTGTGAGGCATGAAGTAGATATAAGGTAAAACCTTTTGCTTTCTTATGTTCATGTTTTCATTTTTGTGGCTCTGGGAATAGACTCCAGGGCCTTGTGCACGCTGGGCAAAGCTTTGCTACTGAGCTAAACCCCAGCTGTAAGCCACAGCCTTTTAAAGTTGCAGCTCTGGCCTTTGGCCCTTCGTTGAAGACCATAGAGCCTAACTGCTGATTCAGAACCATGATGGTGGAGTCCCGAATGCTGCCTGTAAATCTCCTAAGCCTGTAATATCTCTTAGGGTTTATGCGCTGATAACAAGATTCAAGATTCACAAAGGACATGAGGCAGCATCCATGATTGAACCTTTCCAGAAGGAGCAGAGAAAAATGTTTACACTAGCAAAATATGAAGAGGTTGAATATGTGGTCAGGTGAGATTTTACTAATGGACTCATCTGGAGGCTTAACCCAGTGCCATCTCACTCCCAGATGGCAGGGATTGAGTATAAACTGTATGCAGAGGGTTAAGGCAGCCCATAATACTGAAAGTTCTTTAGTATTGACTGTCCTTAGCCTGCCCTGAATGTCTCTGAGAGGACATGTACCGTGTCACACAGTTCATGAAGGAGAACAGGCATGAGGCACTGCACCTCAGTCAATGATGCACTACACAAGTAGCACAGCTTACACTCTTCCTACAAAACTGAGTCAGTCTCTCAGACCTATTCAGAATCAAGCCCCACTCCAGAAAAACCCAAGTGCACAATAGATCTTGTAGAGCACAAAGACAAATCTGGCTTGGCCAATTAATCATGCAATATGGATGCAAGCACACTTATCCCACATGTAAGTCAATAAAAGACCTTAAGGATTTGTAGTTCATGTTTATGGAGCAAAAAAATGTAATGTAGTTGAGTTGCGGCAAAGGCGTTTGATGAGGCAAAGTACAGGATAATAAGAGCACCCCTCTGTAGGCAGAGGCCACAAGGATTCCCCTGAAAAGGGACTGCCTACTCAAGAAGTAACTCAGTGTGTGGCTGCTCATTATGTTAGAAATGGTGGTAGCAATGATGGACATGGTGCTACATGCTTGCTATCCCAGTATTTAGGAGGCTGGGGCATGTTCTGGACTAGCATAGGCTACATAGTGAAACTGTCTCAAAAAAAAACCAACAAAAACAGTTTTGTTTTGTTTTTTTCTATGTGTATGAGTGTATTGCCTGCATGTAAGTGCACCTGTGTTGTGCAATACCCAAGAGGTCAGAAGAGGGTGTTGGGTCCCCTGGAACTGGAACTAGACAGCTGTTAGCTGCCATGTGGGTGCTAGGATTTGAACTTGGGGCCTTTGCAAGAGCAGCCAGTGCTCTTAACTGCTGAGCCATTTAACTCTTCTGTCCACAAAAGCAATTTTTTAAGATAAGGAAATAAGTGAATGGCACACATATGGGAGAGAGAGAGAAAAGTGGGGAAGGAGCCCCAAAACATGTTCCATAGTTCTAGTTTCCCTCTGAAGTTAGAATTCAGCAGCTACTAGTTTACATGATTCGCCCCTGGGAAGAACAAGAGAACACAAAAGAAAGGATGGCATAGCAGGGTGCTTCACCAGAAGATACTCCTGGGGTAAAAGGGGCTTAATCCTGCTGGAGACCCTGGAAGCCAGTGCGGGGCTGCCACGATGATTCCACTTGAATGTGATGGAGCTGAGATACTCATGTACAACTCCCATCCATCTAACTAGGCCTCAATTCTCCAGCACACGCAGCCTGTCTTGAGAAATGACAAGATAGGCTAAGCTCTCCACACACAGGGCCATTTTTGTTTTCCATCATACCCTAGAAACACTGGGGTTGCAGGCATGTGTGTTACCATGTCCAGCTTTACATAGACTCTGGAGATTCAAACTCAGATCCTCATGCTTGCTGAGCAGGCACTTTACCCACTGAACCAACCATCTCCCCAGCCCCATATAAGAATTATTTTGAACTAAAGGTTTTTCAAAAGCCAGCGGATACAAGAAGAGTCCTCTGTTCCCTCCCGTTGTCCTCCTGAAAGCCAGAAATAGAACTCTACACGGAAGAGGTCTTCCCTATAGCAAGAGGAAAGGGACATTCTTATCACCATTGATGGGAAAGATAAAACCAAAAGTAATCTGTACAAACAATCCTTGTGAAGCTAACCCTTATCCTCCCAGCCATTTGCCTATGGTTAATTGCCTTAACACAACCCTGGTTTTATCACTTTTTCATAATTTACTGTTCTTTGCCCGTGTCAGCGTGAAAACATTCAACCCAAACTGCCTCTTGATATTTACTTTCTTATGTAGTCTCTTGTGTCAAGTAAAACTAATATTAAATTATTATTTTCGGTTTCTCTTGCTGGTCAGTCTTTTGTTACAGGGGTTTGAGGATTTAGAAGGAAGGGCCGAGAGCAAAAGGTTCTTTCTTCTCTGCACTGGGCAGCCATATCAAAAGGCCACAGTCTGGATGGCTTAACAGATATTTACTTCCCACAGTTCTGGAGTCTAGAAGTCCAGGATTAAGATGTTGGCATGTTGGGCTTCTGAGGTCTCTCTCCTGCCTCTAGAGAGCCTTATGTCTGTATTCATGGATCCCTAATGTAGCCATGTATGTTCAAATTTCCTCTTCCTTTATACACACTTGTCAGACGGGATTAGAGCCCTCCCACATGACCTCATTTAACCTTAATTACCTCTTTTAAAAAAAAATTGTTTAACCTTTACTGTGGTTGAAAATACAGGCTTCACACAAAGGGACTTTGAAACCCCAAACCCGAGTTGTTACCAAAGACCAGAAATTCTGAAATCATCAAACCCAAAGGGGTATGGCAGGTGAAATCAGCCAGAATGGACAGTGGGAAAGAATCACAGTAAAGTAAGCTAACTCTCAGAAAAGTGCGGGAGGTCACTACATAGAGACTTTACTTGGGGCACTTGTGAATTCCTGTTAGGATGACACATGGGTTCATTCTTGCTATCTTCACAGGTCATAGGCTATACAAAGGGTATTTGAAATTGGCATTTCTAATGGAAATTTTATCAAATTTGACCTTTAGAATAACAGAAATATCCTGAAAAAACTTTCCTGAAACTATAATAAAGTTCTTATCTATTGCTAAAATCGACAACTGAGGAAACTATTTTCTCTTGTCTTCCTACAGAAGCAAAAAGCACAAATATAGTTGCCTCAGAAATCTTTCAAAAGCAGAGGACCTCAAAGGAAAAAGAGGATAAAAATTCTAGAAATGAGAGAATAAAAGAAAACCCCTCTTCAAAGTGTCCACAAAGATACATATACCATTAGGAGAAAAAAGTCAGAATATACATATTATCTTAATTACCTCTTTAAAAGCACTGTCTCAATACAATCACATTCAAAAGTACTGGGTGTTAAGACTCAGCATATGAATTTGGGGAGGAAGAAAATTCAACTCATAACAGAGTGTTATTATCTGCATTCTTCATTTAAATGTGTGCATAGTTCTACTATGAAGGAAAATATGCATTAACAAGGTCCAAACAGTTAATTAAGTTAGCAATTAAAGTATATTCTCAACTGCTGTCTGAAGTTGAGAGCAACTGTTGAGTCCTTTACAACCCCAATCTATGATGTAAGGGTCCCTGCAAGGGGACCCCTTGTTATTTAGTATATCTCTATTAAATCCTGTGAGTGATTTATGCACAGTGAGAACTGGCCTCCACTGGCTGTCTCCTAAGCATCAGGGGCTGTACTAGGCACCGATTGATCACTGTTGTTAGGTAATGATTCCCACTTAACGGATGAGAAAACTGAAGCTTAGAAAGGCAAAGCAATCATACTTTTACCTTCTTATTAAAGCAACCAAACCCATCATAACAATAACACAAAGTCCAGCCTTGCCTGTCTGCAAATTTTATATTTAACTCAATAACTATTTGAAACGTAAACCTATATAAGAACTGAACTTAGCCTTGGAGGAACAGGGGAAGAGAGAGGTAATTTAATAAGGCTTTGAAGGTTTGTTCCTAAGAAGTCAAATAGGAGAGAGAGAGACAGAGAGACAGAGACAGAGCCAGAGAGACAGAGAGAAAGAGAAATGTGCCTAGAAAAAGGGAGAGGCAAAATGACCACCCACAGTTCAAAGTTTCTTGAAGACCTAGGCAAAGAACACATCAGTCCCAGGAGGACGCAAGGCTTGAAAGGTGAGTTGGTACTCAAGTGAAATAAATTGAAGTTTGAAACACAGGTGCCCCCATTATTTATATCACAGTCCTAAAGTAGAATCGGAGAATAAGAATGAGAACCCCAAAGTACTTTAATACAGGAGACCAAAGAGCAAGAACACGACAGCTGAGGCCCAGTGTGGAGGAGCCAGGGCAGGAGACATGGCCAACGGCAATGTGCAAGCTCCAGGTGTGTCCTGCCCACATGCCACACATTTATAAAACCAGGAAGCCTCAACACACCAGAGATTTCTCACTGAGCTCCAGATCTTGAAGATCCGCCCCCCTGGGCCTGCAGGCTTGCCCCTTTCCTAAGGTTCTGTTTCTCTGTTGTTACAGCCAGCCACTTCCTGATATCTCACAGCAGCTGACCTTGCTCATTTACATTACTGCCAGGTTCCTGGAACAACTAGGGATGTATCACCTGGCTGGGCATAAGGTGATTCAGAGGACTAAAACCTCAATAAGATATGGGTTTAAATCTTGGCTCCACTATTTTACTGACCATCTGATTTGCCTATTTCAATTTTCTCATCTGTTAAATGGGCAGATCATTGTGCTCAGTCTTCAAAACCACTTAATATATGTAAACTACTTAGCAAAGCACCTGACTCACAAAAACGTCTAAACTCTTTTTATTGCTGTTTTCTGGGGGTTTTGTCAGTGTGTGTACTTGTCTCTCTCCCACTTCTGTGTGTGTGTGTGTGTGTGTGTGTGTGTGTATGTGTGTGTGTTATATGTGTGCATGCAGGTGCATAGGCACATGTGTGCATGTGCCTTGAGTTCCAGGGATCTGCTTCCTTCTGCCTCCCCAGGTCTGTGATTACAGGTGCACACCATCATGACTGCCTTTTTATATGGGTGCCAGGGATCTGAACTCAAGTCTTCCTGGTAAGGCAGCAGGCACTTTTCTGACTGAGCCATCTCCCAAGCCTGTCTTTGGAAACGCAGAACCGCAGTGCCAGTGGAGGCAGTGCCTTAGGGTTTGGGGCTTAGATGTAGGACAGTGGGTCGTGCCGTCCTGCTCTAGGCTCAGCCTGCCCATTTCAGACACACATCATTGTTCCCAAAAGACACCAAGAGATTAGTCTAGAAAAGCAGCCCATTAACAAAGAGGTTGGTTGCATATTTTTAGCAGGCCAGGCAAAACATTTCTGTTTTTCAAAATCAGAACTACACCCAATCTTTATTGGATTATTTTGTGCCACATGCATAATAAACCCAAACGAACAAAACTTGATTCTTCCTAAGAGATTAAGCTGTGGACATCAAAATACCTCTTTATCATAACATTTTAGAAAAGATTACAGAGATGAGAAATGTATTAATCCTTGTTTTATTTACATACATAAATTCTGAATATTCAAAATTATTCCTCAGCTAATAATAAACTGAATTTTCATTATCTGAATAGACAGGGACTGATTACATGATAAGGAGAGCAAGGTATGCTACGGGGCTAGATTATTAATCAACTAGGCATTTTAAATTTGCGCTAAGTAAATTCCACTTGGGATGATGGAAACTGAGAAGATGGCACGGTGGGGATAGATGCTCCTGCATCCTTCCCCCGCTGTTGGGTCAAGGCTGGAAGCAGACATCAGGCTTCTGCTTTTAAATTCTACTTTTCCTACCAGCTGTCTGTCCTTGAAGATGTCATTTAATTGATTTATACCTCAGTTTCTCCATCTAAAGGATGGAACCAATTTACAGATCTTGTAGAGGGTTGTGAGGATCAAATACTCATAAAGGAATTATTACAGTGGGAGATGTAGCAGAGACAGTAGTATTGGTTAGGGGTAGTGATGTAGTGCAGATGGTAGACTGCCTAGCATGTGTGAAGCCTTGGATTCGAACACCTGCACCCCATAAAATCAGGCATGGTCATTCTTAGCTACACAGAGAATTCAAAGCCAGTCTGGGATACATGAGACCCTGTTTTAAGTTTGAAAAAATACCAGTGGGTCAGCCCTTTAATCATAATGCCCAGGGTATTCACAGAAACTGCAGGGAATCTGTCATTCTTGATTTCTGTCAGCTTTGTGCCTAAGACGGGGGAGGAACACTGCTGTTTCTCCTCTGGGGATGAAAGGGGAAGAGGTGATATGAGGCTACCCTGGACTGTGCAGATAAGGGAACTACAAAAACCAAAGAAGTATAACTTTTGCACAGATAGCAATAACATGGGTTGATCTGGGCAGAGATGAAGAAGACAGAGGATGCTCAGCAACTGGGTGGCTGGCCCTATATCCCTCCCTCCACATACCCGGGTCTGCAGTCAGAGCCTAGATTCCTCCTTCCCTACCTAAAGTAGCCTGTTCCTTCCCAGAAAACACAGAAAATGTAATTGTTACTGAGTAGCCATTATATGGAGTATTTTCAGCATTCCCATAGTGAGCTTCATTCATGCAGGTACACTAAGATGAACACATTCAGTGCCATTGTTATGGAAACATTTTCTTATGTGGAAATATCCAATTGGATTAACATTTCAGCAAGCTCATCTAACAATAAACTTTGTAAACAGGTATAGGTTAACCCTACTGAGGACAATTTCCCCTGACTTAGAAATTAGCACTATGTATTTCATCCAGGAACAAGTTTCAACATTCCAATATTTTAAATTTACAGCCAGACATGGGAATAATAGGTCCATGGAGACATTAAGTATTAATAATTCACCTACGTCTGCTTACAGAGCTCCCTCCTTGCATCACAGGGGGGACCAGAGCCTGGAGTTGAAATCTTAACGGGTCCCCTCAGATATGCCTGCTTACCTAATGATTCCCCTCACCTCTCTTTTAACCCATAGACTCCTGGGCAAATCTAAGGGTGAATTTTATGACTCATACTAATTTTCATAAGCTTCAAAGGGGTCTTTTGATGCCTCATCACCGCTACTTGGGAGAGAAAGGCATTGGAGCAATGCCGATAAAGTGTCGACGAGTGAAATGAGTGAAACGCCGGTGACTGTGCCTTGGGAAATCTACCTTAAAACACATGGATGGTACTGGAAAAAGAGCATTATTACAGGATGGAATTAAGCTGTCAGCCACATCGGGTTACAGGCTGTCCTTTCTATGGCATAGGAAGTTGTCCTTCTGCTGGGAAAGAACCAGGGACTCAGTGACCAGAGAGAGGCTGAGGTATTTGCTGGGCCCCAAAGCAGGGGCAGGTGACTCCAGAGACAATAACCAGCAATTAGCAACCGGAAGCAGGCAGGCAGGGCAGAGGTGAAAGCATTCAGGCACTTGATTGTATTTAGCGTTTCCTTTCATATCTGAGCATCTCACTAATGATTACTGTGCTTGAATCTGAAGAGCTTGATTGGCCTATTCATATAGAAACGATTTTGGGAGTGGGGAGGCTTCATACTTCTGTCTTCCTGTGAGGAGCAGGCAATGTTTAGCTGCGGCCTTCTATCCAGCAAGGAGGCTCTCAGAAGTCACCCAGGACTTAAGCAGGATGACTGAGAAAGACAGAAGGGAACATTTTACACAGCTCTGCTAGGAGAGTCATATTATAAATTCATGCCACTGGCTACAAGCTCTAAAAAGCATGTGAGCATTTGCTTATGAACATGCTCTGAAGGAATTAAAAAGTGTTGTAAACCTTGCTCACCCAACATTGAATGCTTTGAACATCTAAGATTCTGTTACCATGAAACTTCAGTAGAACCCAGGCTCTTTTTTCTCTGAATTTAAACCAGGTTGCAGGACACAGAGAACTTAATCTCAAAGCAACCAGGAAACTTCCTCCCTGCTTGCTAGCTTTCATAGTCCTGGAAGGTGCTATGTAGGCTGCTGAGGCAGAAAAGACATCAACCATCTTACTCAGTGCTGGACCTTGCATGCTACAATACTGACCTGCCAGACAAGATGTGCCCTCTGGGGCAATAATGGCATGAGTGTTATGGGTCAACCAATCACTTTCTGATTGGATTTGAAGGCTGCTCAATAGAAAGGAATTCATGGCTGATACAGATAAAGGGGAGAAACAGTGTCCCCCCCCCCTCCCAAAGGGTCCCTAGTCTCATTCATAAGAGAATTTAAGAATGGACTTAAGTTGAAGCTGTAGGACAATTTTATTAGAATTTAAGAAAAAATCCTCAGGGCAGGCAAGTTGTAAATATCAGCAGCTGCCTTGAGGAGGAGAATGAAGGAGAGAAGGAAAAAAGCCATAAAGCCAAGTGGGTTTAGAGCCTGCATGGAAGTCAGACAGACACCAAATGGTGGACTAGCAGTCACATGGTGGGGAGGGGGAGGGAATTTTAGAGAAAAAGGTAAAGAAAGGAAAAACATTGGGGCAACTAAAAGTGTTAGGGAAAGTGTGATTAGAAAAGAGAAATGAAGAAAGAAAGAAGAGGTTGCAGTTTGCTGAAGAAGTCAGAAAAGCAAGCAAGACCCACAGAGACAGTCTGTAACAGGGTCCATAAAACCTGCACCAACAGATGGGGGGGATTCCTGACACAAAAAGCTCACCATCTCATCAACACATGAGGTATTCTGCCCATCTCTTTAAGCATAGCCTAAGGTGAACCAGCCCTCCTAGGGGTGGTCCCATGACCAGGGAATTCGGCAAAACTGGAAAATTGGGTCTTCAGCCCAGCCAGAGATTCTTGCATCCTTAACCAGTTTTAAGGATTTTTGCTGCTGTAGCATTCTCTCACTTGCTTCCTCCCCATAGGCATGCTGCTCTAAAGCATTTGGGAATATGTGCATTCTGTGAAATGGGGGTGTTATTGGGTATATGTTTGTGTTTTTAATTTATTCTAGTTTGGGAGTTGAATGTCTTTCAAAGGTCTGTGTGTAGAAAGCCTGTGTGTAGAAAGCCCCACTGAGAGAGCCTAGTGGGAGGTCTTAGGTTTTTTACCTTCTGTCTGTGAGATGAGTGGTTTTTCCCTTTTGTATCTTCCCACCATGATGTGTCACCACAAAACAGGATCCAAGCAGTGAGGCTAACACATCATGGAGTGGAGTCTCCAAAACTGTGAGCCAAAATAAACTTGTTCACTCCGTAAGTTGATTCTATCAAGTAATTTGTAGTAGTGATAGAAAGCTAACACAGTAAGCATACATTATATGATGTAAATCTTATTTAGGTATATGCTTTTACACTGAAAACTGTGCTTTATTTTGTAGCCAAGTGTGGTATCTCATGCCTATAATTCTAACACTTAGGAAGCTGAGGCAGGAGGATCGCTTCAAGTTCAAGGCAAGCTTCTAGAGAGTAAGACCTTATTGCAAAAACACCAAAAGGAAAAAAAAAATAGATGCATCTGTGATGCTTTGTAAATCTTGCCTATGACTTCTAATTCCTCTTCAAAGCTCAGGATAGTTCTCTCTGAAGGTAGGTCCTCTGGTGTGTGAGCTGCCTGTAAGTGCATATGACACAATAGGTCCCGGGGGAAGAAGGGGCATTTTTTTCAAAAGAGCCTTCCATACATAAGTCGCAATTGGACTGGCATCAATCAGTAGGGGCCCCTAATTCTCTCTAAGCCCTGTGTCAAGCTTAGTCATAGGGCAGAGTTTCTGTCTTGGCTGCCCGCCTCCCAGTATATTCCTACAAGCTATTCTCTACTGGCCATTCCCAACTGTACATTGTCTCTGTTGGGTTTTCAATGAACACAAACTTTGGGCTTTCTAAGATGATGGAGATTCATGTAGGTTGATCTCTAAAAAGACAAGAAGAAGAACCAGGAGTGTTAACAACTGCTGGATCAACTCTACTGGGCCCAATGAAAAGACCAAATAGGATGTGGGTACATTCTTCCACTCCCAAATTCAGCTTCTTACAGGAAGGTACACTTGGCTCATGCAATTTCTCAGCCCTTGAGGCTCCACAAGCTACCAGCACTCCAAGGACAAGTGAGCAGGGGTTCAGTGAATGGATTTGTACTAGACTTAAGGGAAGTTTACTCAACTTTGAGTGTTTATTATTTCCACAAAGTACTGTCAACAGTCTCTTGGATAAAGCCTTTAATCTTAGGTCTTTTGAGAATTCATGCTGCCTTTTATATTGTTTAAAAAAAAAAAGAAAGAAAAGAAAAGAAAGATCAAGGACTTTTGACACCTGCTTCTTTGCCAAATAAGTATAGGCAACAAATCACAGACTGAAGCAGACATTTGCATGCCTACTTATACTAAGGCTTAAATTTTAATGATGTTGATATTGTTGGGGTCTTAAAAGTTTAATCCTGTGTCCTTTCCTCCTTATAAAACTTTAGGGTATTTCTAACTTATCTTTAGGGAAATATCTTGAAAAGAAGGGCCAGTGGTAAATTAAAAGGGGGCCTGATCTACTGCACCATAGGATGGAATAATCATATTTACTGTATATAGGGTAGGATGCCTGGACAACTGGTCTGTGGTTAGATCAGAAAGCGGGCTGAGCATGAGCCTTTATGTGAGCTAGCAATGTTCCTTCAAGGTTTCTGCTTCAACTTCCTGCTTAGATTCCCCTTCTGACTTCCCTCAGTGATAAATCTATGACCTGGAAGTGTAAACCAAATGAGCCCTTTCCTCCCCTAAGTGCATTTGATCAGTGTTTTATCACAGCAACAGAAAGGAAACTAGGACAAGGTTCTACTGAGGATGGTGGTGAGAGACTTCAATGTGGAAACCACTGTCCCCTAAGTTGTCCCTATGAGTTCTGATCAAGGTTGGTGGCAGTTCTAATTGTGTTCTTGATAGTCCATAATCCATTACTTTTGGTTTCCAATCAATACTTCCTTCAACACAATTTCTAAGCTTACAAATGAAATAGAGGACTTAGAATTCAGCTCATGACTATTTCTTAAATACTTTAATATTTTTATTTTGTGTGTATTGGAGTGCTGCCTGCATGTATGTAAGGACACCTGTGTCATTCATTGCCCACGGAGGTTGGAAAAGGGTGCCAGATCGCCTGGAACTAGAGTTACAGATGGCTGTTAGCTGCCATGTAGGTGCTGGGAAACAAACCCAGGTCCTCTGCAAAAGCAGCCAGTGCTCTTAACTGTTGAGCCATCTCTCCAGCCCCTCATGACTGTTTTTTAAACCCTAGCAGTGTCTCCTAACCCAAAAATACAAAGACAAATCAAACCTGTGAGAATGAGCTAACTCAGGCTAACTGTTTACCTTGCTGTTCTAAGTGACTTCTAACCAGCCACCTGAGCAATGCAGGCAGACAGACAAAGCTTTCCAATTTGCAACTGACAAAGGTTAAGAAAACCTGTCAGACATTTACTCTGCAGAAAGCTATTCTTCTAGTTTATAGTTAAAGATATTGTACACTAGTTAAATGGAAGTGCCATCAAGATTAAATCAAGAAGTTTCATGAAAGGAAAAAGTTGTCAATAATGCCCAAAGCACAAACTATGATATCATTCATTAAAAATATTTTAGGACAAACTGTTGGAGCAATGAGGATTTTTCATACAGGGGATCATTTTATAAATCCTAATTAGGTATCTTAACAACTACAACAACAGCAACCAAAAACCCTGAATAGAGGATATCTTCAAACCCACTGCAGAATCAGGCACTTTTCAAATACCTCAGCAGTCAGCAAAGGAGCTTTCTGATGACAGTTAGTCCACCAGAATCTTCCCTTCTTTCCTGCCTTGCTTGTCAGCACACAATACCAAGTTTGCTCTCACTCCTCATAGTTTTCTGGGATGTTTAATCAACTATCTGTTAATTCCTCACCCACATTCAAAAGTTGCAAAGTGTCAGGTGTCATTTGTTCCAGAAAATCAATAAAATCATAACTCTTCATGACTGCTAGGCCTAATGAACTTTTTTTTTTTTCCATGCTGGCTTGAACCTAGGACCTCACACATGCAAAGCAAGCACTCTACCACTGAGTTATATCCCCAGTCATCTTTTTTTTTCCTCCAACCTTGTTCTTTGAGAAAATGTTTCATTAAGTTGCTAAGGTTGGCCTTGACCTGCCATCCTTCTGTCCCAGCATCCTGAGTATCTAGGATTACAGCTTGGACCACTAGGGCAGGTAGAACAACAAACTTTTCATAATTTAAATGGTGGACATTAGGGAAGTGCCCAACAGCATTTTCTTTTATGAACAAACTTCCCATAAAATATGCTAAATTTTAAAATTAAGCAATGCATGCAATCTATAATTATCTCAAGAAAACTATCTTAATTAGAAAATAAAGCCCTAACATACCTAGTCAGAACTTTCATGGCTGTAAAGCTATAAATAAATGCTCCACATTTTCACATTTGCTTTCTCGAATGTACTTACTGAATTTACATCTATGCTTTTTATTATTAATGTATATTGTACAAAATAATGGGTTTCTTTTTAAAATTTTTATTTATTATTTTAATTTTATGTGTATGAATGTATTGCCTGCGTGTAGGTAGATGCACCTGTGTCATGCAATGCCTGTGGCGGTCAGAAGAAGGCGTTGGATCCCCTGGAACTGGAATTATAGATGGTTGTTAGCTACAATGTGGGTGCTGGGAATCAAACCCTGGTCCTCTGCAAGAGCAGTCAGTGCTCTTAACCACTGAGCCATCTTTCCAGCCTCACAAAATAATGAGTTTCATTATGACATTTTCCTGTATTTATTTTGCTATATGATCACATTGGCTTTCCCCTCTATGTCTAATTTTAACACATTATCTGAGAGAAATCACAATCTGTGCTGCCCTTCCAGCTGCCTAACACTTTCGGGTTCTGCTTCCCTTGAGCTGTAATCTCTTAAAAGTTGTGGTGGTTTGAATGAGAACGCTCCCGGAGGCACATGTATTAGACACTTGGTCCCTAGTTGGTGATGCTGTTTGAGTGGGGCAGTGGGCATTATGGAACCTTTAGGATGCTCAGCCTTGTTGGAGGAAGTACATCACTGGAAGCAGGCTTTTAGAGATGATAGTCAAACACTTCCTGTTCTCTCTGTCTGCTTCCTGTGTGTGGTTGAGGTGTGATCTCTCAGGCTCCCGCTGCCATGCCTTCCCTGACATCATGGACAGCATGGTGCTTTGAACCTGTAAGCCAAAATAAACTCTTTAAGTTGCTTTTGGTCATGGCATTTTATTACAGCAACATGAAAGTAACTTATATAAAAGTTGCAAAGACATGTTTCCAGGGGACTGGTAGAGATCAGCAGGCATTACGAGAGACAATAAAACATCTGTATTTTTGTGCATGTGGACATTTCTCAGCTATTCTGTCCTTTCCTCTCCCTCCCCATTCTGCCGTATTCCTACCCAGAACCTTTGTTTCTCTATCATTTCTGAGTTCTGCGTAGAAAAAGTCTTCATCGGAAGTTCATAGACAATGAATGGTTAGTATAATACTTAAAATATATTTTTTAAGTTATATATATATATATGAAGAGGAGAATCATTTAGGAGTAGAAGAAAGGGGACCAGTAGGATGGAGACAACCGAGGGACAAATATGAGCAAAGCACAGTGATGTGTATGAAACCTGCTCTTTTGTACACTAAAATAAGTTGATTAAAAAAGAGCTTATGTGCCATCAATCTGGTCACTGGTAGGTTGGAAATGAGAGGTGGAAGGGAAGGTTTCTTCAAATGGACTTCTGTGAAGAAATACTTGCCCCAACCACAGGAAGATGGTGTGTTTCAGGATTATTATCTGGTAAATTCTCTAAGGGTTCCAGCCATCCAGCCTGAGGGAGAGTACAAATAGGACAATTCAAAGCACGTGTTGAGTTTATAGGACCATTTCCTTTTGATGTTCTCTGCCAAGATTGTGTGTTATTCCAATATGTATATGAAAAAACCAACATCCCTAGCTATCAGAGAAATACAAATTAAAACTAAAGTAATGCCACCTAGTCAGGATGGCCATGCCACCCTAGTCAGGATGGCTATCATCAAGAAAACACCAACAACAAATGTTGGCAAGGACACAGGGAGAAAAAGGAACCTTTGTATACTGCTGGTAGGAATACAACTAGTGAGGCCATTATGGAAACCAGTGTGGAAGTTCCTCAGAAAACTACTTATGACAATTTACATGTCTGAATACATTCCCAAAGGACTCTAAGTCAGCAGACCACAGAGATACTTGCACACCCATGCTTTTCACAACCCTATTCATAAGAGATAAGATATGGAACCAGTCTACATACCCATCAACAGATGAATGAATAAAGAAAACGTGTAACATAAACACAATGCAGTTTGATTCAGCCCTAAAGAAAAATGAAGCTGAGTGTGGCGGCACCCCTGTAATCCCAGCACTTGAGAGGTAGAAGCAGGATGGTCAGGAGTTCAAGGACATCTTCACATGAGGAATGAATCCAAGACCAGCCTGCTCTATATAAGACTCTCTCAAAAAAAAGTTTTTAAAAGGAGAATAATGTCCTTTGAGGAAAATGGAAGGAATTGGAGATCATTATGTTAAGTGAATTAAGTCAGTCTCAGAAAGACACATGTCACAGGTTTTCTCTCACTTGCAGAATCCAGATCAGAATATATATATATGAAGAGGAGAATCATTTGGGAGTAGAAGAAAGGGGACCAGTGGGATGGAGACAATGGAGGGTCAAATATGAGCAACGCACAGTGATGTGTATGAAACCAGCTCCTTTGTACACTAAAATAAGTTGATTAAAAAAGAGCTTGTGGGCAATCAATCTGGTCATTGGTAGGTTAGAAATGAGAGCTACCTCAAAATACTACAATGAACACTCCTTTCCTTGGAAATCATTGCATTTCATGCCATTGATAACTAAATGGTAAACTACCTTCAAGGTTGGTAGACTCTAAGCTTCAGTTGGACGGAGATTGTTTGATTGTTCACCAACATGTCCCAAGAGACCAAGATAGTGCTCTACACATCAAGTGCTCAGTACACTGTTGTTGGTCGGATGAATAAGAAAGGTTGAGTTATGCACATCAGACGAATGAGTGTGGGAAGTGGGAAAAAAGAGGCAATTAGAATCAACTATAAGAGGTGCAACTGGCCTTTACCAGATGTTAATATCTTTCATGAGGGTTAGCTTTCCTTCTAGGCGTAGCTGACTCAGAAATGCTGGCTGCCAGAACAGACAGTACAGAAGTAAAAGGAGGAACATTCAATACACTCATACACATAAAATAAAAGTAATATTTTTTTAAAAGTAGGAACATTCTAATTGGCATGCTCTAACTTTACTAATTTTAAAATTCACTTAATTATGACGGCCTTTCCCCTAATTGCAGAAAAAGTTAATGGAGACTATATTTTCAGCTTTTAGTTGTCCTTCAAAAAAATTTTTAACTGTTATTTTAAACCACAACTTGCTAACATGAAGCACTAGTTTGCAATGGGTTGGGTTTTGTTCAATGTGTTCAGCATAAGCTAGTGTTCTAATCATGACTAAGGACCAGAGGTAAGATCCTGAGAGATACAATTCATATTAACCAGTATGGTGACTATGACCTTTGGAAGTCAGGGTCTCTTTAGTTCTTGGTTTAACTGAACTTACACTATGAGGTTAAGCCCATTTTCCATTTACCTCCTGGGGTCTATGAGAATCAATGGATTGCAATGGTTGTACTATGAAAACCTTTAAAAGGTACAAGGCAAACAAAAACTAGAAGCATGAAAAGATTAGTGTCTCCAACTATGTATCTGCACAGTGCTTTGCCCTCATTCCAGCCCTAAAAACGAAAGCAAGCAAACAACAAAAAAGCTTAGGGAAGCCAAAACGTTATGATCATGTCTTCTGGAAAACTGGTGTGTATAACC
The DNA here is from genome assembly GCF_000622305.1 of Nannospalax galili. Taxonomy (NCBI): domain Eukaryota; kingdom Metazoa; phylum Chordata; class Mammalia; order Rodentia; family Spalacidae; genus Nannospalax; species Nannospalax galili. Next base: position 1,938,577 of record NW_008345290.1, read on the forward strand.
ACCTGTTGTGATAGGACCCAAAGAGCTCTACTGTTAGGGGAGGAAGTTCTAGTTCTGTACTGTCTGCTAATTAGTAGTAACAGCTCATCATAACAGTTCACTTCTCAGTGTAGCAGGGGAACAGGGAACACAGATGCCTGCTATAAATAAAGAAGAACAATGTGTAAGTTGTTTCTAACCAGAATATTAACAATATGTACATATTTGTTTTTTGCAGATATTCAAACTCAGGTCTAGTCCTTTTTCCATTGTTAGGGAGTTAGACTTGCTATCAGATAAATTTGATGCAAATTCCTTGTGTATGGAGAAAATATCTGTGCTATTTTGGCATGGTAAGTGGCATGTACCTTGTTAACAACCTTGTTAACATAGCCTGAAGACCTATCCTTAAGACAGTTAAAATTGAAAAGACAAATTACAGAATTCCTTGTATGCTCAGATCTCTTTAGATTAATAGGTAGCCAGTGTTATGGGCAGCCATCATGCCCAGGTCACCATTAGTACATGTGAGGTGTAGCATGGAATTAAATGCCAAGGTCTCCACAATGAGACTGGCCCCTTGTAATGCTCGTCCTGCCTTCTCCATCTATGTCCACTGCCCTGGCTCTCTGCAGAAACCATCTCAGTACTGCTAGCTTCTGGGATCTTGCCCTTCTCCTTGTAGGCCATATCCACATACACAAAAGCTTGAAAGTGAAGAATTATTTTTTTAAGAAGTTAGTACTGGGCAGATGTGTGGGGACGAGAAGCTTATTTTAGTCCTGTCCCTGCGACTGCACCATTCCCCCAAATGCTTTCATAGCTGTGCTTGTGGGTGAAGGTACAATCTACTTTTGCTTTAAAAAATATGTGGTAAGAGATACATAACATAAAATTTACCATTTTAACTATTTTTAGGTATAGAGTTCAGTGGCATTTACCATACTTACATTGTTGTGAAGTTGCCACCACCATCCATCTTCAGATCTTTTTAAAGTTCCCAAACTGAAACTCTATACCCATTAAAAGTGAGTTCTCCATTCTCCTTCTTCACAGCCCCTGGTAATCTATTATCTATTTTCTGTCTCTGAATTTACTACTGTAGGGATCTCATGTAAGTGGAGTCATACAGAATTTTTCCCTTTATCTTTGACTTACTCACTTAGAAAAATATCTTCAAGGGGCTTGAGAGATGGCTCAGCAGTTAAGAACACTGAATGTTCTTGCAGAAGACCTGGGTTTGAATCCCAGCACCCACATGGAAGCTAACAACTGTCTGTTACTCCAGTTCTAGAGGATCTGACACCCTCTTCTAACCTCAACCGGCTTTGCATTACATGGGTGCACTTCCATACATGCAGGCAATACATACATACACATAAAATAAAAATAATTAAAAAAATCTTCAAGATCATACACATTATAGAATGTGTCAGAATTTCATTTCTTTCTAAGGATGAATAATATTCCATTGTATATTTGGAGCATTATATACTTCGTTTATCTATTCATCGCTCAGATTTTCTACTTCTGGTGTCAGATTTTCTACTTTTTGGGTACTGTGAATAATTTTGCTATGAACATTGGTATATAAATATCTTAGATGGACTGTAGATGTAGCTCAGCTGGCAGCCTGCTTGCCTAGCATGTACTAGGTTTGATCTCCAGTACTGCAAAAACTGAGCATGTTGGCACAGGCCTATAATCCCTGCACTCAGAAGGTAGAGGCGGAAGATCAGAAGGTTGGGGTCATCCTCAGCTACATAGTGAATTTGAGAGGACCCTGGCCTGTTGAAGAGCCTGTCTCAAGAAAAACAAAATAAAATGAAACAAACCACCCTACACAATTCTTTCAATTCTGCTTTCAATTTTTTGAAGTATAAAAGCAGTAGTATAATTGATAAATCATATGGTAATTTTATATTTAATTAACTAATTGTTCATTTTTTTAATCCACAGTACACAAGGGTTCCAAGTTCTCTATTCTCACCAACACTTACGTCCTGTGTTTTTTGCTAATAGTGATCATAGTGGGTCTGAACTGCTCTCTTGCTGTGACTTTGATTTGCATTTCCGTAATGACTAATGATTTTGAGTATCTTATTGCTTTTTGACTCAACTAAATCTCCTTGGTTGGAGCGTCAAGGCCCTATAGGCCAGCCTCACCACTTCTATGAAACTGTATGCACCCCCTCTACCTAGTTCTCACTCTGCAAATTCCTGCTGGTGTTCTCACTGTGCCTGTAGGTCTGGCCCAACAGAAGCCAGAGGGTAGAAGGACTTTGGTGTAGAACAGATCAGGCTCCCAGGGTACAGAGCAAGGTAAAGTTATACAGGAGGCTACATCTGGAAGATGAAAAGGAAATGATCTGCCGTCCCAACATTCTATTCACGTATATTCATCACAACATCCAGGAAATCATTGGGCCATGGTAAATAAAAAATACTTATGAATTTGACTTTATTTTTGTTTTGAAGCAAAAGTTGAGGATAAATCTGTGAATATTTTGCTTACTGCTCCAAATATCAGTATGGATAACCAATTACTGTGAATCCTATCTTATCACCTCTCCCTGTCACCATCAGTGAACAGGATGCATAGTGGACAACTGCTGAAGCTGGATGATGGCACATAGTCCTACTTTATGTATTTAGTTTTTGGTACTAGGGATTGAATCCAGAGCCCGATGTAAGCTAAGCAATTGCTTCACTGCTGAGCTACACCTCCAGCCCTACTTTTGTGTATATATGACATTTTTCATAATAAAATGTTTATTCAAATAACAAAACTCAGGCCCTGCTACTGACCATGTGACTGAAGGGATTACCCACAGATTTACTTACCCATTTGTTTTTTTACATTGAGTAATTAATTTGGGGTCAATTAGTAATTGTTTGGGGATTTAAGTATTTTAGTTATATAACAGTATCTGTGATGACCAATGCTTAAGGCATTTTCTATGCTTACGACATATAAACAAATTATATTACAGGTCATTTTAGAGTCATTTCAACTTACATGTATTGATGAGCATACAAGATAACATTTAAATAGCATTTAAATTCCTCCTATAATTGCATGAACATTTTTCCTCCAGTGTGACTGAAATCAGTTGCAATTTTCACTTCCAGATACATAAAGTACCAGAAAAGTAGCCAAAAAAAGAGACATGGACTCAACATGCTGCCAAAAATAATAATAGAACTTGAAATGTTAAGCAGCTTTCTCAAAGCTCTTCTCAGCAACCAAATGCATTTACTCAAGTTATTTCCCTCTGCCTGCTCTCCTGGAGATGAGCCTTTCTGGCTGGCTTCCTGGATGGTTGGTGGGCCTGTCCCACTGAGTCAGCGGTGGCAGCCGTTTGGGATGGATGTGTGGGGTTGATGGGAGCAGCGATGGGGAGTGGAATGGAGACTGAGCACTTAGGGAGATTCTAAGCTGGAAAAAAGAAAATGATCATAAGTACTGTGCTGCTGCTACAAAGGCAACTTCATTTGTCTTCACATCTCTGCAGGCCTCATGAGTACTTGAGTGAGTCCCAAATTGGCCTATTTGCTTTGTTTCCTTGGTGGAAAATGAAAGGACCAATGATTAGCCTCTGGTTTGGCTCCATGACCCTCAGACACAAGTCATTTCCTGCTATGGAGGTTTAAAGGTCATGGAAGAGGGTGTGAATGAGTTAATCATTTCTCCATTATCTCTTTGGAAAGTGCATCAAGACATTTAATCCCAGGCTGGCTCTCTAAGTCTCAAAGAAACCTGGTACAGTGATCCAAATAAAAGTAAAATTAAATAAGACAGTATGCATGTAGTTTGCATCTACCACACTGCTGAGTTAATAAACCTTATCTTTTCTTTATACTTATCCTAGTCAGGAGCAAGGCAAACTTCACTCTAAACTGCACATTCATTCAAACAGCAAATGGTTATTAAGCATTGCCTTAGTTTCTTTTTCTGTTGCTGTGAAAAAAAAAAAAAAAACTACAAAAACATTGAAATCAGTTGCATCCCAACAAAAGCAACTCAAGCAGGAAAAGGTTTTTCTCAGGTCACAGCTCCATCATGGCAAGGTAGTCAAGACGGTGGGAGCTTGAAACAGTATGTCACATCACATGTACATTCAGGAAGCAGAGAGTGATAAATGCGTATGCTAAACTAGCTTTCTCCAGAAAATGGTGCTACTCACTTTCAATGGGGTCTTCCCACCTCAGTTAACTTAATTAACATAATCCCTCACTGGCATGCCCAAAGGCTAAAAAATCCCTCCCAGTGTGCCTGGAGGCTTGTCTCCTAGGTGATTACAGATCCTGTCAAATTAAGTATTAACAGTAACCAGCACCAGCATCTCCCACTTGTGGAGCACTGGTTTTGGTCAACAGGGATGCAGGAGGGTGCAAACAAGACAAGACTCCTATTCATCAAGTGTTTAGGATATACAACAAACTGTTAAACTGAAAAATTCCACTCAGTTGCCAGAAATAAAGCAAAGCCAGATCACAGGGATGGGCAATGACTGAGGAGAATTGGGAGAGAATCTGAGTCTAGATAGTAACCAGGGGAAGCCTCAAAGATAGGCCCCTGACAAGTTGGGACCTACCCATAAAGACTGCAGGGGGAGTGTTATCCCAGGTCAAAAAGCAGCAGGAGCAAAAGCCCTGAGGCCAAGAGCCCCACCAACAACCAATCAGGATAAATTGTCACCTGGTGCGCTGTACTTTGGTGAGAGCAAATCCGTTTATGTAAGTAGTGTTGAAATTTTAGTTTGACCAAGCATGAGAATAAATTCCTTCTGTCAGTATGATTGCATGTTTCACCTGGATGGTTCACCTTAGGTTGGGGATGAGATTCCTAACTCAATGCTATTCAAAGCAGTATCTAAGGTTCGGTGTATGAGCTAGAATGGCTTCTGCTCCAACAGTAACTAGTATTTGCTCTTGAAGAGTTCATTTAGACTTGCTATGACTTTGTTCATTCATAAAACACAAAGACTGGTTGAAACCAGCACATCCTGAACTTTAATGTGCTTCCCATGTCCTGGGGATGTTGCAACTGTCAGTCTCTGGGGCTGTGATGCCAGGTGGCAGGTGAGGCTGCTGCCCCTCCCACCCCCAGCCTATATTTTTGAGTGGCAAGAGTTTAAATGATCTATACTGTGCCTTCTGGTTCTCAACCTCCAAGCTTATGAAGACTTGAACTTCAAGTCCTTGATCTAATCTGAATCACAGAAGATCTGTGATCAGAAAGACAGATGTGACCTTTGTGCAACACCAACCTGTACTGCCTTCTGGGCTGTCCAGCTCTTGCAAATCAAGGCCATTGCCTCACCTCAGCTACCTGCTGCTGACACCTATGCATCCCAGGGCAGGACTGGTGAAACTCCTTATCATATCAAATGTAGTAAGATGGAACAAGGAACCTTCAACTTCACATGTGCAGCACTCCACTGGAATGGAATGATAAACAAGAATAAAGGAGCGCAAACTCTTAATTTACATTATTCAGTTAATGGAATTTAGGCAAGATCTTTGCTTAATTGTGCAAAATTCGAATACAATTCTTGAAGTTCGTATTTTACCTTCATTATTGGTGTTGGGATTCACCTGGTACTAGGCAGGTGACAGACCTAGATTCCTCCAAATAGAAAGTTCTTCAGCCCAGTCTTTATAGACTTTCCTCAGCTCACTGACCATGGTACAGAGGGAACAGAAGAATCTATCCTGTTCAGTTGACTCAGATTGACATCCTCTGCTGCCAGCCCCAGGCCCTGTGATTATTCTTGTCAGGTTGTTAAGACACACAATCTATATTTCCCATCAAATGGGCTCTCCTATAGAGAGTCCTCTGGGGACACATTGAACCCAGCCAGGAAGTCAATAAATGGTATAACAGAATTAACTGATATTTCATTTATCCTTCAATATTTTTTTCTCCCAGATATTAGTAAAGGATCATAGTGTCATGGGGCATCCACTAAAGGGGAAGGAAAAAAATGAAATTGAACCCATCCTCTCTCATACTTTATAGGCTATGCAGGGTAGTCTCTGGTGTAAAGCTGGCCATTTCAGAAAAGATAGCACAAATACTTGTCAATGTTCTATCATCTTATTTTAAATGTTTGCTGTTAAGGAAGATTCTCTAACTGGCTTATGTGAAAATACATTTCCAAATAAGTGATACTGCTGAACAGTACTTACCGAGAAGGTAACTCTTTCATACAGTGCTACTAGGAAACAAATACCAAATCACATTAAAATGCTCCTGGCCAAGAAATGAGATCATTCTAGGGCAATAACAAGGAAGAGAAGTATTTAGATGTGGTTTCCATCCATTGTAGGTTCTCTATTATTTCATAGGAAGCACAACAAATATTTAGAAGTGACCTCGATATACAGATAAGCAGCAATATTAATAGATAGCAAAGCCTGAGCTAGCTTGACTTTATTAGCATCCCAGACCCAGCAGGGACTTGTAACTTACTATCTTGCCCATAGGTGGGAGTCTCTTAATGCTCTTATACAAGACACCCACAAAATTAATTACAACTTAAATAAACCAGAGCAAATCACAGGTCAATATCTAGCACATTAACAAAAGTAAGCACCTCTGATCTGGACATAAGGAAAAGTCAAGTGTCAGTAGAAACATCCATGATTTCTTTTTTTATAATTTCCCTTTTCATTCTTAGTTTGCCCCTTGTTCTTAGTAAGAGAACAATGACTTTCATAATAGGCATGCCAAAGTGAATGAGGCTTTCACAAGAATTAAATTGGCCCTGTCCACCCATCCCTTCTCCTCTCCTGTCCTGATGACAGAGGAAGGGGTCACATCCTAGCAAGGTAGCAAATTCAAACAAAAGACAGAGAACACACCATTTGGATCAGGCACTGTGTTAGCTACTTTTCCTGTCACTGTGACAAAATACCTGACAGACACAACTTAATGGAAGCGAAGTTCATTGTGGTTCATAGTGTGGATACAGTTCATCATGGCAGGAAAGGCAGGGTTGCTGGTGTCACTCCATTGGTAGTGGTGGGACTATGAGGTGACAGTGCTTTCCATCTTGCCATATCAGGAAGCAGAAAACTAGACAGACCAAACTGGAGGTGAGAGGAACCGTCAAAGGCCTTCCCCTAGTGGCCTATATCTGCTACCTAGCTTCCATGTCCTGAGAGTTCTGTAACCTCCTCAAACAGTGTTGCTAGCTGGGACCAAGAACACAAAACGTGGGCCTGTGGGGATATTCCAGATACAAACCCTCATCCTCCCACAGCTTTCTCCTTGTTCCTTCAGAGGCTATCAATTACTTTCTGGGAGAGACTGCAGAGATGTGGACCTCCAATGCTATTCACTCTCCAAATGACCAATGTGTATCCACGGCCACAACAAAAAGGGCTGAAGGAAGGAGCTCCTGCTCCAGAGGGATGATCTCCCACAGGCAGGACTTGGATTCCATTTTTTGTCCTTCCAGTCCAGCCCCTGGCTCTCTGTGAAAATACTTTCCACAGGCGCAGCAGTTGGGGGGATGCTACTCGACACTTGGCCTTGCTGTCTGGGTTATAACAATGGACAAAGGGCATCTCACACCAGGTATTCCTCTAAGGCCCAGAATAGATCTAGCTTGGCCAAAAGGGCTTCTTTCCCTGCAGTCACAGAAGGATTCTGGGCAGTCCTACCACCTCTCTGTGCACTTCCTAGAAACTCTAGACAAGAGAGGAAATGTGGCTGGAAACACCTGCAGCCAGCCTGCCAGAAACAAGCCACTTTGAATCCCCACTGGGATGTTTCACGTGGCCTGGCTACAGGCTGTTGGCTGCTGGCTCAAGTGCAGATCAGAAAGACTCGACTCTTGGCCTAGTGGGATCTGACAACCCGTTTGAGTTTGTTCAGGCATCTCTTGGCCTTTATGCCCAATTTTACTCTCTCCCTTGCTTATTGTGGGTAACCTAGAAGATTGCTGAGAGATGTAAATATTGTTTACCAGAGAGTGGAGATCTGGAACTCCATCAGCAAGGAGGGGCGTGGTTAAATCCAAGTTGACTCAGAGATGGCAGGCATGGATAGCAGGAGAGCACAGACATCTGCAAGGGCTTGGGGAACTCATTAGGGAGGAATTTGAGGAACAGCAGAGGGAGAGACTGTGGTGCAAACTGGCACCAAAGAAGAATCATTCCCCACACCCACCAACCTTTTCCTGCACGTAGCTGTTTAGAGCATGCAATTAATGAAAGCCCATTCCTGGGTAATTGAAAAAACAAAACCACCTTGTGCTTGACTCTCCGTTCTTGGGGAAAAAAAAGAACTAAATTTCATTTTCAACAAACGTTCATTTCAATCAGCAATGACTAATCACCTATCAAATTCCAAGCCCCACGATCAACGATGACAGAAATGAGAGCAAAGCTCCCTCTGCTCCCAGCCTGGAAAGGGAATTTGAGATGAGTTAGTGCGAGATCCCTCTATGAGTTCCTAACAAGTTGTCAGTGCCCTTCCCTTAAACAAGAAGGGAGAGGAGCATTATGGGCTGCTGAATGCATAGCTGTGCTCAGGAGCTGCCCAGAAGCCTCTTCAGTGGAAACTCAGCTCAGGCCCCATCTAGCATCACCCAGGGACCCCAGGAACCTGGGGCTATACTTAGAGTTATTCTATCAGCCAGCGACAAATAAGTATTTGGGATGTATCAGTGGACAAAATAGTGAAGCACAATTCCACTCTGCCTCACGGAATTGACATTCATGGGGAAGATACTGTCCATAAATATCAGTCATAAGACTAAACAAATTAGATGCTAGATGCATGTATGGGAATAAAAAGACCAAGAGAACCAAGGATACTATAGGATGCTCATGTATGCCCCTTGAAAAGTGGCTCTGGAGCGAAGACTTGATAGGATGAAGTCCACTTCCATGTGAGCCCTCCTCGTGATATGACCACTTCCAGGCCCCAGGAAGCAGGTTCAGGGTACACTTCTGGTGCCCTCTTACTATGCTGTGCCTAGTACTTAGCCCATCATTTTATGCCACTCTGATAAATGTTTAAGGTTGGATTTTTACTCATATTTATTTTACTTATAAAATAAATTATTTATATTTATATTTATTTTTAGATTTATTAACTTTTATTTTATAAATGTGTGTGCCCATGTGTTTGTATGTGTACCATGTGCATACAGGTGCCTGCAGAGTCCAGAGGAGGGTTCCAAATCCCCTAGAACTGGGATTACAGGCAGTTGTGAACTGCCTGATGTGAGTGCTGGAAACTGAACCTGGCTCTTCTACAAGAGCAGCATGCACATGTGCTCTTAACCATTCAGCCATCTCTCCAGTCTCCACTGGTAGTTTTTAAAAAAATAATCATTTAGTTCACAGTCTTGGAGGTCCAAGGGTATAACACCAGCATATATCTGCTGGGTATCTAATGAAAGCCTCATGATAGAAAAACCAGAAAGTCAAGTGAGTATGTTGGGAGAATCTCATATGAGTGAGGAAGCAAAAGAGGGCCAACCAGAGAAGCCAAACTTACTTTATACCAGCTTGATCTCACAGTGATTAACCCACTCTCCTGGGAACTACATTAATCCTTTTATGAGAGTGGAGCCCCCATAAACTGACTACTGCCTACAAATGCTACCACCTCTCAGTACCATTATTTTGAGGATCAAACCTCAGCATGAATTTTGCTGAGGACTAGACACATACAAACCATAGCACTTAGTAAATTTTCACATAAAAACCCATGGTGAGGTATATGCTAGAACAGTCTCAGGCCTGCTCAGTTTAGGGATCCTTTCCTAAGGCTGAACAAGAGGCTGGTGGAGTTCTAGACATAAGAGAAACTGATGTTGCAGCATAATAACAAGAGAGGACATAAAGGCATAAGACCTTTAAAATGATGACTGATCTTCATACTCCGGAATTACAGCACTGAATACATGTTAAAATGGAACGATCTATATGGAACCCAGCCAGCTAAGGGAAACACTTGCAACGTTCCATCCTGCCTGAAGTGCCACTCAACCTGGCCAGAAGAACAGGTCTCTCTGATAACCCCTGGGTTCATCTTTGCTCCTCACTCCATCAGACCCATTTTAGATGCTTCCTCAGATACCCTGTACTTCACCCATTTCCCTGCCCTGAGGGCAGTAGACATTACTAAGGTTGATCACGTGATCACCTTCAGCCTTGCCACTTGAGCCTTAGCTGTGGGTTAGATGGTCAGTGTCTCTACCACTTCTGAATTCCATGAAGCTTTGAACCAGTGCAAGAGCTGTGTCAACTGGCCAGGAGTTAAGACTGGAAGTGCAGGGGGTTACAGAGTAAGCAAGTGAGCGTCCACTCAGTTTCAATGCCCGTGGTCTAGTCCAAAACCAAAAAGCACACAGCAGAAAGGGGTAAAACAGGATTGCTGCACATTCCCTGAGCCCCTCAAATGTATTTCCGATGTCTTTGTTCTGTGTACAAGACGTAGCCATAAAAACACGATTGCTTCTTACCTAAGATTCAATGCTTGAACTTTTGAAAAAATAACAAACACGAGGGATGTGGGTTCCTCCCAGTAAAAAAGACCATCCCATTTTTTCACTCCTAAAGTCTATTTTAAAATTCATGCTTTCCACTTCCCTCTCTTGTACAAATGAACAGTAAATGATTACTCCCTAGATTAGTGGCACTCTCTTATAGAGACACTATTAAGACATAAACCATCATTGCCCATGCACGCCCTTGTGTGTGTGAATGTGTTTTTCCCTAACTTACAAAAAACAGCTAATGCTTTTAAGCTTTGCTTTGAAAGCTCTTATCTGCAAATAATTTCCCAGAATTTTATTCAGCTGAGATCATCAAATATGCTTTGTTTCTTCCCCATCCTAGATCAGCAAAAGCAATTTTCAGACTATCCCTGGAGTGATTGTTTCTAATGTTTTCTTCCCTAAGACCAACTCACCCGTTTGCCTCCATTTTAGCTGATCTGACTATTGACTAACTCATTCCTGTGATATAAAGAGTAAATACTGTGTCTTTGTCCCAAGAAACTAACAGGAAATCTACTCTTTACCTCTTTCTTTTGATAGTAGGGGCTCCTGGGTTCATGTTTAAATGGTGCATGGAATGATTTGCAGTGAAGCTTCGATGTCTGGAGGCTTAGCAGTGCACTCCTGCAACTCTGCCTAGACTCTATTTATTTATAGAGCAGAAGATGTAGGAAGAGCCTCTCTATGCTGGAAGATGTACCTTGAAGGCCTCTGCAGGCTGATTCTGATGCCCTGGTACATGGGTCTCACCTCCTGGCTTGCTCTGGGCCAGCTGATTAGTGGAGGGATCTGAGAACGGAGGCTGTGTACCACAGAGGGCTTCAGAGATATCTGGGTTCCTTTTCAGCACATAGAACTCTGTAGGTGCTATATCCGCAATCATATTTATAGTTATCTCCATTGTATGATGAACACACTTAAACTCCTTAGACTGACAATCAAGACCTCTTGCAGAAGAGCTGCCAGTCATCCCTCTATTAGTCTCTCCCATGAGCTGTACTGTCTCAGCGGACTGCAACCCCCCTTCCTTTGCCCACCTCTGGGTCTTTCCTTACAGACTTCTCACCATGACAAAACCCCACTCTCCCCTTATGAAATCCCACCCACCTTCCCAGGTCCAGATTCAAGATTATCTCCTGAAGAAACCTTCTCAAATAATCCTTCCCAACTGTAATGCATTTCTTCCTCTTTACTTCTCCAGGCTTTGTACCCCTACTTTGTGTGGCTGATTAGAAGGCTGAGCAAAGGAAGGTTAGCAGCAGATGAGGAAAAACTGGGAAGTCCTGTAAATGTCGTTCCCCATTTGCTAGGAGGGAAGAATGATGTTGTGACATGGAAACCTAGGGCGGATGGTGGATGTTAACACTATGAAGTATTCTCGAATATTCCAACATGAGGGAAGCCAGGGATGGTGGCAAGGCCTGAAAATCCAGGGCATGAAACAAAAGCTGTAATCTAATCTCTGTCTATGCTGGTGGTGATTAGTGACTAGCAAGAGCAGCAGGCTGATTTGCCTCTGAAGAGCTGCCCCAAATTCTTCATGTCACTGGGGTTAAGGCTATCAGATTGGGTGACCAGAGTTAACAGGGCTAGAGAACTTGTCACAGCTTGCTGGCTCTTGTTGTCACATTCACTTGGCTTTGAGCATCTTGAAGACAGGGATCAGGTCTTATCCCACATCCTAGTGCTGAATTCATAATGGTTGTAGGATTCACTTGAGCTCAACTGAATGAGCTCTGGTAAAGATTTCAATCCTAATAGTCCCTTAATAGCATCCATAGTAAAACTAGACTCAATTCCATGTGGCTTTAAAGCATTTTATTTAGACAGAATCAGCTTCAAGAAGGAAAATGTTTCTTTCAAATAGATCTATTTATCTGGAGCTTTAAAATCACCCCGTAGAAAACACCTTCTGAAACATCGTATAAGCCCTGAGCAGTTCAGTCCAGCTTTGATCCAGTAGTGTTAAGGTGTTTCCCTATACTCTTTGCTTCAAAATGTAGAACCTTATTCAAATATTGAAAAAAGTGCCAATATAGACATTCATGTCAATTTTCTAACTGGGGGAAAATAAATGTATCAAAAAGGAAATACATGTATTGATGGCACCTGAAGGTCAGTGCTTTTTTTCCCCAACCCTTCTCAAGTATCTGTAAGTTTCCCTTAGGATTCAATAACTGTAAGAATCCTGAAATCTGTTCCAGACCTATGGCCGGCATCTTCTTAACTTGTTATCACCTGATGCCCTCTCTTGAATTCTTGTCCGTTCATTCTAAGGTTCTCCTATTCATGCTTTCCATACTGCTAGGTCCTGCTGTGAGGAGAAGTTCTAGGTCATTCACAGGGAAGTACAAATGGCAGATAGGCCTTTATGAGTTACCTAAGCCAGAAGTGTTTGCTTTTCGCTAGAGAGGAAAATCTTAACTTCCAATTCTAAGGTATGGAGTCGTAATAAAGTACTCCTTTACTTGTAATCTCCAGAAGCAGATTCAGATTCCCAAGACTCGTCTTGTGCAAAAGAAATAAAAATTCTGAATGTAAAATGAAGTACACAAAATACTGATTTAGAAGAAAGTCATGTAGAATAAGGTATGCTCAAGTTTAATTTTGGGGGTCTTGACTATAAACTCACTCCTGGTTTTTCATTGATTCTTGCCCATTTAATGAAACTGACAAGGTAGAAACCATTAGCCTACTTTACAGCAAAGGAAGACCCACAGAAGCCACACTCAAGAGGTAGAATCAGGCACTGGCAAACACCGGAAGTGCTCACCCTAGTGAACCAAACCAAGGAGAGGTAAAAAATGAATTTTAACAAAGAGAATGAATATCAATGAAATCTATGTCCGAACGGGCTCCAAGCCTACAGTTCTTTTGTTTGTTTGTTTTTTGAGAGAGGCTCCCTGTAGTCACTCCCCCACCCCCGCTGGCCTGGAATGCACTATGTAGACCAGGTTAGCCTTGATTTCACAGAGATCCACCTGCCCCTGCCTTCTGAGTGCTGGGATTAAAGGTGTGCACCACCACACCTGGCTTTTTATTGTTGTTTTTGTTGTTCTATAGTTCTTTCTAGAACCTGCCATTTCTCAAGTGGAGGGGACAACTTGTAGCCACTGACCCTTTGTCCAACATCTATCCACACACCCTCCACTCATGTGGACTGACTCTCTAATAAGAACAAAAAGACATTCTTGTGGCAGATTTGGACCATTCACATATATAAACAGTGAAAAACAAAACTAAGAGTATTCTTTTAACATCTTAGGAGTCCACAGAGAAATAAGGATGTGAGGTGTTTTACATGATAGGAGTGCCCAGAAAATTTTCATGTCAAATTTGTATGAGGTAAATTACATGGTGAATACAGAGCTCATTGTCGCACAGAACTTCACAATAAAACCTTCTATTAAAATCCAAAAGAATTCTTGTCAATCAAAGAGTAGTATCCTAATTTCTCTTTTGACAGCTTTAATGTTCACCCAGAGCTTTTGGAACACAGGACACAATAGCACATACATGGAAAATATTGGGATTTGAGAAGGCTGGAAATGGATAGAAGCAAAACCTGGGATGTGGTCTCAGCAGACCCCACATTGTGCAAAGCCCTAATCAATCCCGCTGGTGGTGTGTTCACCTCAGCCACTGAATGAAGTCAGTAATCGGGTTTCCTGTCCTGCCTTTGAAATTATTTTGCCTGTTCTCTCAGAATCTGTGGCAGGTATATTACAGCACTGACCATGTCTGTCTATGCCTTGCACTCTTCCCAGGAGGTGCATTCTGTTTCCCTACCCTGAGAATAGGATCTGGTCTCACTGCCTGCTTGGGTTCACAGTGGGTACGATTGTGTTCTAGTCATGAGCCTGGGCTACAGAAGGACTCTAGGCCTCTGAAGGTTGATTTCTTGATTTCCTGGGACTGCAGGGAAAACACTAGTTTGCTGGAGGGTGAGAGCTATGAGAGTCATAGTCCCCTCTGGTTGCCATTGCCTTAGCTGGCAGCCATTTACTTGCTAGATGGGAAAGGCCACCATAGTATCAGTCTCCAATCTGCCAGTCAGCTGACTTCAGACTCTGAACAAGTTTATCTATCATTGAAGCCTGGCCTAGCCTGAAAGAGTCACCTGGATGATCCTTGGACCCATGAACTGAATATAATTGTGATTTTAAAGCACTGAGTTTGGGGGTGTTTTTGTAAATTGTATGCACATGTGTTTTTGCCTATGTGGAGGCAAGAGGCCAGTGTTGTATTTTTCTCAGTTGTTCTCCATTTATTTATTTATTTATTTATTTATTTATTTATTGATGTATGTATTTATTTACTTTTGAGACAGGTTCTCCCTGTAGCCCCAGTCAGCCTAGAACTCCCTATGTAGGCCAAGCTGACCCTGATCTCACAGAGGTCTACCTGCTTCTGCCTCCCAAGTGCTGAGGTTAAAGGCATGTACCACAATGCTCAGCTACTCCGCTTTATTTTTTGAAACAAGGTCTCTCACTAAACCTGGACTTCACTGATTGGCTAGACTGGGCCAGCCAGCCACCTAGGTACTGCCTGTCTTTACCACCCAGTGCTAGAGTTACAGACATGTACCATCATGTTAAGCTTTTATGTGATTGCTTGGGATCAGAACTGAGGTTCCTAATTAGACATCCAAACTGCAAGTACTTTGTCCACTAAACCATTTTCCCAGTCCCCTGGAAGTAGTTTTTGTTGTTGGTTTTATTTTTTGAAAGAGATAAAACAACCACAATACTTCTCCATAAAGAATTCAATATTCCAAGAGCAGTTTTAGAAAGACCAAAATTTTAGCATTTGTGGCTGATACTTCACCCTTCATCTGCTTGAATTTCTGGAGTTTAGTCTGAGTTTGAATAATCCTGCCTGTGGCTACTCTCCTGTGGAGTCACTGATGCATACATCTGGCAGGAATACTATCCCAGCCATCATTAAAAAGCAGAAAAAGAGTTTTCAGAATCAATTCGATTCTTTTGATGAGTAGACCTGACTACACACTTACTCTTGAGATTCACTGATTTCACTTTCAATGAGATTCACTGATTTCTCTATACATTTTCATCAAATGTATTAAGAGTTTTAAGAAAGGCCATGATTAGGAACAGAATGGGGGTTTGGCAAGCTGGTTGCTATTTCTGTAAATAAAGTTTTATTGGAACATTCGTGCTCATTTATTTATACTATTGCCTATGGCTTCTTTTTTCAAGCATATGGCTTTAAAATTTTTAAGTTCTTATTTATTATGTGAGTGCTTGAGTTTGTGCCTACAGCACTCAAGTGGAGATTGAAGGACAACTTTTGGAAGTTGGCTCTCTTCCACTGTGTGGATCCTGGGGATCAAACTCAGGCTGTGAGGCTTGGTGGCAGGTGTCTTTACCTGTAATCTATGTCCACCAGCCTTAACTATGACTTCTTTTGTGTGTCAGTGGCAGAGTTTAACAATTGCAATAGATACTGTATGGCTCATAAAACTCAGAGTGCCTGACTTTTACAAAAAATTTGCCCACACCCTGTAGTATACCACGATAACCACCAAAATAGCCATTGTTTAGGTACTCCAAATTATAAGCTCAAACTTGACCAAACAGGAGGCAATAGTAAGAGAGAAAAAAGGGGTGATGTCATGTAAAGAAAGAAGACAGCCATTGTTGGTCCCCAGTTAAGCTATAGGAGCAGGTAAGCCAGGAGTCCTGAAGGAATTACAGCAAGTCAGGACTACTGAACCTGGTCACCTGCTTTTCCATAGCCTATTCATTAATCATGTGCCTTATAAATCATTTGGTCCTTTTGCCAGGGCCACAGTTAAGCTTCTGAGATATCAGAACTCACCACCAAGGAAGATGGATAGGTGGATGGACCTTTCTGTGCTCCAGTCTCCTTGGGCATCAAATAACCATCAGGAGATCCCAAATGTCCTAAACTCATGCCAGTGGCTATGGCATAGCTCATGGGACAGTAGTTGTGGCAGCTGGTGCCATAGTTCCACCAAACCAAATCTCCTGAAGATCTTCAGACTTCAGCCCTACTTTCTTCAGATATCAGCTCCGGCAATAACACATTATTGAAAGAGTGAGGCACCCTGGGTGGTGCTTCTCTGGGTGAGGTCATAGGTACACAGGTGGCAAAATGATGTGCCACTGGCTTATCCTAAAAACATATAGGACATTTCTTTGCAGGAAGCAATTCTTCATATCCAAGTGTGAGCAGAGGGATGCCAGTATTTGAATTTCCTCCCTTTTATTGATAGGCATCTTCTGCAAGGATGTGTGTTAAGTAAAAAAGAAAAGGAAACAATAAAGGGTATTTTCAAAAGACCCAAGTTCCATCACTAGGGCTATAGAAGACTCATAAACAGATTCTTCTCTGAACCCCAGTTTTCCCCTCTTGATGCCCAAATACACTGCCTCTTTTAATCATACCTCCAGTGAACAAACAGTCCTGGGCCATTTGTCTTGGGCTACCTTCTTCTCCACAGCCATCTGTGTGCTAGTGGACACTTTTACTCTGCGATGGCATGGACTCAAAGCCTGGTTACCCACTGGAAACACCTGAGGAAGTTTATTGCAATGCGACTTTCCCTCACTTCACAGAGAGCTGCAGATGGCTGGAACCGGCGTCTGATCTGTCTGACTAGGCAACCTCAGTTTTCCTCTGTACCCTACAAAAGTCAGCATGGTAAACATGGCAAAGGGATGAATAAGGCACCACTTTTTACTCATTTACATGCCCACTCTTGTTTTCATCATCGGTTGCCAAATCAAACTTTTCCACCATTCTACCAATGCCTAAAAGTTCATTCTGTCATTCTCTTGCTAGGAGGCTCAGGGCAGGTTGCTCTACCTCCTTCTGCTTCACAATACCTTATCTGTAAAATGAAGATGATAGTGGAACCTATTCCACAGAGTTGTGGGGAGAAGTCAAGGAACTGAAAGAGTGCCCGCACACAGGAAATCTCATTGAAGGTAACTATTTTCAGCATGTTATTTTTCTCTGGTCCAGTGTGCCATCCTGTCCTAGGTTCTCTTGACCTGGGCTCCTGAGGAAATCAGCTCTTTGGAGTACTGTCACAGGGCCAGAGAGGGAAGTACAAGATGGATTTATCAGTATTCATACAGATATGCCTTTTAACTGAACAATCTGGCTGTATGGAATGTTGTGAGTGCCTCACAGGGCACAGGATGAAGGTCCTACAGAACCTGCAATGGCTCCTCCAGGTCCTGTCAATGCCCTTGCTGGGGCTGGCAAACATGAGTAGAGGCTTCCCATCCCAGGTACATTCATCTTTCTATCTGTCTGCCTGGCTGACTTTACCTGCTGTGTAAACATCCAGGCAAACATGAGTAGAGGCTTCTCATCCCAGGTACAGTCATCTTTCCATCTGTCTGCCTGGGTGACTTTACCTGAAACATTAAAATGCCATTATCTGCATAGCTCATGCCAAAAATAATTTATTTCCTAGTTTTGGGAAGTAAGCACTCTGTATTAGTCACTTTTCTGTTGCTGTGATAGAAACATTGACCAAAGAAATTTATAGAAGGAAGACTTTGTTTGAGCTATGTTTCCAGGGGAATTACAGTCTATCTTGGCAGGGAGGCATGGCAGCAGAGGTGGCTGGAGGAGGAGCAGTGGAAGCTCTCACATCATCACACAGGCACAGGAAGCAAGAGAGCAACTGGAGATCTGGCAAGGCTTAAGAACTCTCTAAGCCCATCCCCAGTGATGTGCTTCCTCTAGGATAGCCACACCTTCTAAGACCTCCCAAAACAGTGCCATCATCCGAGGACAAAATGTCCCAAATACTTGGAGCCTATGGAGGACATTTTCATTCAAATGCCCACATTCTACCACCTGGCCCCCATAGGCTCATGACCATATAAAATGCAAAATGCATTTAGTCCAACTTTAACAGTCCCCATAGTCATTATGTCTCAATGATGGAATCAAACTAAAGCCCCGCAGGTTAAAGTGGATTCAAACCAAGTCCCCCAGACCAAAGAAGAATATTCAGAACAAGGAAGTAAGAAGTAAAATAATTCTAACTGCTGAGAAAGAACTGACCTTTTCATGCTCCGTACACAAGCCAGATATCACCTGAAACTTCCCCCTTCCTACTGCTGCTGGCCCCCTCCCATTGCTGCCGGTTGCTGCCGGCCCCCTTCCCACTGCTGCCGGTTGTGGTTTGTGGTTTTTGCCTTTAAAAATCGCCTGTAAGCTGAGCTCGGGGCTGCTGTCCTCTCTCTCTCTCCGAGTGAGGCAGGGGCCCGTCTGCGCAAACGATTAAATCCTCTTGCTTGTTGCATCTCCTGGTCTGAGGACTGAATTATTGGGGTGCGGCCTCCTGTGGACGTTGGGTACCCCAACCTGGGGGGTCCTATATCAATACTATTCAAAAGTCAACAGTCCAAAGTCTCTTCTGAGACTCAGGTAAATGTCTTAACTGTAAGCCTCTATAAAATCAAAAGACAAATTACATACTCCCAACATACAGTGGAATCCAATACACATTACCGTTCTAAAAGGGAGGAATGGAGGCATAGTAAGGAAATACCAGACCAAAACAAAGCCAAAAGCCAGTAGGACAAACACCAAATCCAGTAGTTCTAAGTCTGACTTCTGGGACTTTACTTCCAAAGGGCTTAGATGGCTCAGCCTCTCTAGCTTTGCTGCATGCAATACACTTCTCTCTCTTGTGTTGGTACCACTCCACATTTGCAGGTCTTCTTGGCAGATGCCTCACAACTATGGCATCACGAAGGTCTTGTTGGGGTTTCCATTGACAACCTGGCTTCACCTTCAGAGTTTCACGCAATGGCCTATTGAGGCCTTCTCTAGGCAGAAGCACCCCTGTTTCATGCTGCCTGCCCTTGAGGCTCTCTGAAACCTCACAGAAAGAATTGATGAATGCTTCACTCTTCCACCTTTCATGCCTTTAAAGCCAGCACCAGGTGAGCAACACTGCCAAGTTTGACTGCAAGTTTGGGATGGACTCCAGCCTGCTTTATCCATTTTAGAAGGTTTTCTCTTCAGTGGTCCCTGCAGCATTTTCCTTTTACAAGTTGGAGGCTTAACTGGGTGTGGTCTTGCCCTGGAGGCACTCTCCATTGTTTAAGTTTGAATCTCTAGGCCCCTCCTTAATCACTTTAATCTCCTTATCAAAGGGATCCTCTCAAGCACATGCTCAGGCTCCAACATTCTTCCTAATGCTCTTTTCCAATCCATCCTGTATATTCTGTATTTCTTTCTGCCCTATTTGCTCTTTTTCACTGTAAATCTGTATAATATTCACCATTAATAGCCATGCCACCATTTCTGCATTAGGCTGTCTTGAAATTTCTTCCACCAGAGAAATTAGTCCATTGCTTTTCAACTTAGCCTCAGGCAAGCTTTTAGGTTGAGGGCAGACTCCAGCCAGACTCTTTGCCAAAATGTCCCAAGTGCTGCTTAAGTCCTTATTTTCCTCTGGAACTACATTGTTCTCAGCACTGCTTTCTTCCAGGGATTTACTAGAATGGCCTGTTAAGCTTCACTTACAGCAGTCAACCACTTTTCTAGTCCATACTTCCAAAGTCTTCCACATTCCTCCAAAACCCCACATGGTCAGGTTCTTCACAGTCAATAGCCCACTCTCTGGTACCAATTACTGTATTAGTCACTTTTCTGTTGCTGTGATAGAAACATTGACCAAAGCAATTTATAGAAGGAAGAGTTTGTTTGAGCTTACAGTTCCAGGGGAATTACAGTCCGTCTTGGCAGGGAGGCATGGCAGCAGAGGTGGCTGGAGGAAGAGCAATGGAAGGCAAGCTCTCAAATCATTACACAGGCACAGAAAGCAAGAGCGCAACTGGAGATCTGGAAAGGCTTAAGAACTCTCAAGAACTCTCTAAGCCCACTCCCAGTGATGTGCTTCCTCTAAGATAGCCACATCTTCTAAGACCTCCCAAAACAGTGCCATCATCTGGGGACAAAATGTCCAAATACTTGGAGCCTATGGGGGACATTTTCATTCAAACCACCATACAGTCCAAGGTCAAATCTCTATCATATTCAGCAGTGATGGCCCACGTTCTGGGTCCATAGACAGGGTCTTCTGTCTGTGTCCTCACATGGTAGAAAGTGTGGGCTACCTCTCTTGGGGTTTGTCTATACAAGCAAAATTCTTATTGTTGAGGGCTCTACCTTATTTATTTAATTTATTATTTATTGTATGTGTGCATGTGTGTGCCTATGCACAAGTTCCACAGTGTGTGTGTAACATAACATTTGAGAGTCATCCCTCTCCTTTTACATGTGGGTCCTGGGATAGAACTCAGGTCATCAGGCTTGGTAGCAAGCACCCTTACAGAGCTATCTTACCAACCTATAATACTATCACATTGGTGATTAAACTTCAATATATAAACTTTAAGACTACAAACATTCAAACTATAATGATAGCAAATCATAAGAATGATCATTTGGACAATGACCAGTATTTTATGATACAATTTAAAAAAAGGGGAGGGGTGCAAAGCAGTGGTCTAAATTTGAGAAATGTTGAAATGGGGAGAAAGAGCATCCCCTAGGGGTTCTTAGTCTCATTCATAAAAGAATTTAAGGATGAACCCAAACAGAAGCTTTTAGAACAATTTTATTAGAATTTTAAGGAAAATCCTCAAGGCAGGGGAGCTGGTAATCTCGCTGACTGCCTTGAGGAGTAGAATGGAGGGGGGAAGGAAAGAAAGTCATGAAGCCATGCAGGTTTAGAGCCTGCATGGGGGTCAGACGTGACTAACTGGTAGCCACATGGATGGGAGAAGGAAGCTTTAGAGAAAAAGTGAAGAAATACAAGCTGCTAGGACAGCCCAAGTGTTAAAGAAAACATGTTTAGAAAAGGGATATGAAGAAGAAGAAAAGGAGAGATTATGCTCTTCTGAAGAAAGAATTCAGAAAAGTGGGCAGACTTACAGAGAGCTACATGTCTGTGGCCAGGTCCAGAAGCTCTGTACTAGGAGGCAGAATTCCAAGTTGGAAAAGTTCACTATCTTATTAACATACTTGGTATTCCACCTATCTATTTAGCATGACTTAAGGTGGACCCACCTTCCTAGGGGTGGTCCTATGACCAAGTGATTGACCAGTGAAACTGGAAAGGTGGGTCTTCCAACAGACTAGAGATTTTTATAGTCTTGACCAGTTAATCTAAAGGGGCTACTTGCTACAATGTCACTTGGCAGGTTTCAGTAACAACCGTGGGTTTTCAGTTTGGTGATCTCCTTAATAATAGCTGCATGCTGTGGGTTAATAAACAGCTTAAAGGCAGACTGATAATAGAAAAATGCAAGATTCTGCCAATCTGTCAACTCTGTAACTGTAGCCATGGCAAAGTTCCAGAAACTGCAAAAAGCTGCTGTTAACAGTGTAAATGTAGTCTTTCACAGGCTCATGGGCTATGCTACTTGGTGGATGCTTTAAAAAAACAACAACAACACACTATTAGCCACACACAGTGTATCATCGGTCCTCTATTTTAGGTATCAAGAATGATTCTTTCTAGTCCCAAGATGGCATTAGATATTTCACCTAATGATTTAATAAGCACACTTCATAAAAACAGTACAATTATCTCTATTTAGAACCTGGAAATTCCTGATGTTGCATTATGTTTGATGTTGATGCTGAGCATTTAGTAGATGCCCTCCAGATAAATAAATGCTAAATGGTTAAATGGTACACAGCACACTCCTTCAGTGCTTACAGCCATTCACAGATGAGGTGGAAAAAGCATAGGAATTCCAGGGGGAATTTCCTGAATCTGAGGCCCAACTCAAAAACTGTGCCTGTGTTGGTGCATTGTTTAGTCCCTGTGAGATGGTGGCTTGAACCAGGATTAAGAGCCACCTTATGGATGATGGTAAAGGACTGAATGCCTATGAGTGTTCTGGTTCTCCCCTATATTTCCCAACCATTCACAATTCAGCAGGGTCATGTGGCTAGTCCAGCCAGAGATACTCTGAAATGCCGAGTATCAGGTGCTTCTGGTTGAAGTAGAAAAGTTCACACGTAACCCTCACACCTCTCTCTTCCCTGGTCCCAGGGATCAAGAAGGATATATTATTTCAGATGTTACAATTTACAAAATGCTGAAACCTCCTTCATCCAGCCCCTGAGTGACTGTATGAACCTGAATATTCCTCTCACCCTCAGCCTACTCCGATTCCCTCATGGATCCTTAAAGAACAGACAATAAGGAAATACTCTTCTTATGTGAAGAGATGCCCAAGTTACTTCCTCTGCTCACTATAGCCCCACTAGTGGCCAGGGTTTTAGAAGGTGGTAAGATGCAGTTTTAAAGAGCATGAGTTCTGGAGTCATACTGACCTCCATCACATTAGCTTTGAGACTGCTTCATGCCTCAGTTTCTCCATTTGTAACATAATATCATTTCTCAGAAGACTGTCACAAATATGAAATTAGTCAATACACAGAAAATTCTCTGTGTGTGTGTGTGTGTGTGTGTGTGTGTGTGTGTATGTGTAATGCTAGGGATCAAATCCAGGGCCATATGATGCTATGGCAAGCACTTTACCACTAAACTACACCACCAGCCCAAATAGAAAATTCTTACAACAGTATCTTACACATGGTAAGAATGATGGGCCAAATTAAATGCCCCCCTCAAATTCATATTAAGTCCTAACTCTTAGTACCTCAAAATGTGACTATATTTGAAGATAGGGCCTTTAAAGGGGTGATGAACACTAAACAGAGTCATATGGGTGAACCCTAATCCAACATGTGTAGTGTCCCTAGAAAAGGAGATTAGAACACAGACAGGCACTGAGAAAGGAGTGCGTGACAACACAGGGACAAGAGGCCATATATAAGCTGAAGAGCGAGTCTTCAGAAGAAACCAACTCTGACATCATTTTGTCTTGGATTTGGCACCTTCAGAAACAAGTTTCTGTTATTTTAGCCTTCAGCATACAGTATTTTGCATTGGTAACCCTAGCAAATTAACACAGGAAGCATTCATCAGGACTAGTTGCTATTAGGTAAAATTTCAGGCACACAATAGATGTTGTACCTCATCCACTGGACCCCAAAAAGACCACCAAGGATCCAACACACCAAAATGCAAAAGCAAAGGTTTATGGTTTATTCGGGCTTAAGCTCGGGCTCTCAGACCTCACGAACTCAATGGATCCGTGCTGAGAGCCCAGAGTAAGGGAGAGTGGAGCCTTTTATAGGTTTTAGACAAAGAGAGGAGGGGGATACCGAAGATACATTTTGGTTGGTTCAAGGAGCCTGCGCGTGCCAACATAATTTTAAACTGATTGGATGTATAAGATGCAGCCCTGGAAGTTTCTTATTGGTAGGTGCTATTCTCAGGGATATGGAATGTACCAACTGCTATCTGTGGGACCTGGAGTCTCCGTTTTTACCTTATAGGGCAGTATTCCTGCCCGGGCTTGCTTAATCTATAGTTTCCTGGAAGAGGGGGGAATAGCAGGCAGGGGTCAGGGCATGCCAGGGCATGTCTAGGCATGCCTAAAGCAGCAGCCAAGCATTTTACAGAAGCTAAAAGAGCAATTATTTGGGGTCTGGAGGGATTGGGGGGTAGCGGGTGAATGAAGAAGATCTCAGGGTCCTATATTCCCCCCTTGTCTTGTAACTGGGGAACCCAATCATGGGTTCTGGTCTGTCAGCTCACAGGTATCTGGGGGGATCGTGCTAAGGGGCATATGGGGATTTATGTTACTTGCAGGAAAGGTGCCATCAGCCAGTAA
>NW_008345290.1:1963112-1963758 GCF_000622305.1 Nannospalax galili
GGTGGCACATAGACCACCCTGCTGTAAGAACAGGAGGTCTAATCCCCTACGATTTTGCAGGGCTAGTTCAGCCAGCGAGCTCAGGGAATCTTGTAGGTGAGTAATTGACTCCTCGACTCGTCGGAGGTCTGAATCTAAGCTGGCTCTTAGCTGGGAATAATGCTGATCGTCTTGCCAAGGCTGTGGCTCCTGTCCCTATCCCAGCAGCAATCCCTGTCCCAATGAGGAGACTTAAGATTACTGTGGTTATTGGCTCCCTTCTAAGTCTAGTGAGGCTGGTAGTTCTCGGGCCTTTTAGACTAGTATAGAGGGTTAAGAAATCTTCATGAGTGTGGTAGGTGATTCTAGGCAGGAGTCTGATAATAACAGAAACCAGTTATTCTCTGCAGGATTTCCTGATTTACACAGGCTGTTAGTCCCATGGTGCAGGCCCACCAGGTGTCATTGTGAGGCAGGAGGAACTGCCCCCTCCCTGTGACATTAAGGGGGAGGGTGGTGTTGCAGAGGCTAGTATAGGTCAGTGGGACCTGTGTTGGCCAGTTACCTGAGATAGGGTAAGAGAAACATTTGATAGCCATCTGCATTCTATGTAATCCACGAGGGAGAACGTTCCTTGTACAGCAATTCCCCCATAATATGGGGGGGG
>NW_008345290.1:1963827-1964328 GCF_000622305.1 Nannospalax galili
ATGGAACTGGTAAAAGAAAGGAGCCAAGGGCTCCTCCCAAGCCCATGTGACCCCTGAGGAACAGATCCTCAAATGACCTTAGAGTAAAAATGAATTAGTTTATTTGGGCCAAATGTATGGTCTTTTTTTATTTTTATTTTATGTGTATGCTTGTATTGCCTGCATGTAGGTAAGTGCACCGGTATCGTGCAATGCCCATGGAGGACCGAAGAGGCTGTTGGATCCCCTGGAACTGGAGTTACAGACAGTTGTAGGGTTATTAGATCCCCAGTTGATGACCCTTTCCACCAGTATGTGCTGGTGGTCTCACAGCCCCAGTCGGCACAATAATAATCCCCAAGCCCCCCACATTTGTTCTTAACTTGTCTGCTGCATCGTGGCCTGGACAAACGTAGATGGTGAGGTTTTGTGTGCATGATCTGGGGCCGGGGTCTTGGCAGCCGAAGGGAGGAAAGGGGGTCTGGTCGTGAGGTTCCCTTTCTCCTTCAAAGATGTCACAGA
>NW_008345290.1:1965371-1966898 GCF_000622305.1 Nannospalax galili
TGGAGGTCAGGGCTATTTCTTTAGCTGCCTTGTCAGCCAGATTATTTCCCTTCTGGTGGGGTTGTTTCCTTTTTGGTGACCTGGGCAGTGGATTATGGCTAGTTTTGTTGGGCCCCAGAGGGCTTGCAGGAGGTCTAAGATCTCTTGTTTATTTTTAATAGTCTTTCCCTCTGCAGTAAGGAGGCCCCTCTCTTGATAGATGGCCCTGTGAATATGGGCAGTGGCAAAAAGCATATCTGCTATCTGTGTAGATGTTGAGTCTCTTTCCTTTACCCATCTTTAGGGCTTTGGTAAGGATGATCAGTTCAGCTCTTTGGGCCGATGTACCTATTGGCAGTGGCTCGGCCCAAATGACTCTCGAAGTGGCTGTGACGGCTCCCCCAGCATTCCTTTTACCATTTCAGATGAAGCTGCTTCCATCCATGTACCAGGGTCCTTCGGCGTCAGGCAAGGGAACATCCTTCAGGTCAGGTCTGATGCAATGCACCTGTGCCAGAATTTCAGTACAGTTGTGGAGTGGGTCCCTGAGATCGGGATCTGGCAACAGCGTGGCTGGGTTCAGGGCTGTCGGTACCTGGAAGGTGATCCTGGGTGGATTTAGGAGCAGAGCCTGATAATGAGTTAATTGGGCATTGCTCAGCCATCGATTGGGGGTTGCTTGAGCACCCCCTTGAGGGCATGAGGGGTTGGCACAAGCAGGTCCTGTCCCAGAGTTATCTTGTTAGCATCCTTAACTAGCAGGGCCACTGCTGCTATAATTCACAGGCAGGGGGGCCATCCAGCTGCTAAAGGGTCTAATTTCTTTGATAGGTATGCAGTAATTCTCTTCCAGGGGCCTACTCTCTGGGTGAGGACCCCTTTCGCAATAGCTTTACATTCATCCACATATAGACAGAAAGGTTTACTTATGTCTGGTAGTCCTAGGGCAGGGACCTCTAAGAGCTTGCGTTTTAGGGTTTCGAAGGCCTCTTGCCTTTCCTGCGTCCAATTGAAGTCCTGTCCTTCTTTGGTAGCCTCATATAGGGGTTTTGCAATTTTGGCAAATCCCAAAATCCAGAGGCGGCAGAACCCCGCGGTACCCAGGAATCCCCTCACCTGTTTTCTGGAGGTCGGTCCAGGTATCTTTAGCACAGTCTCTTTGCGGGCCTTCATCAACCACCGCTGCCCCTCCTTGAGGATGTACCCTAGGTAAGTCACTTCTTGCAGACATATCTGAGCTTTTTTTGCTGAGGCCCGGTATCCCAAGTCCCCAAGTATGTGGAGTAAGTCCTCTGTCCCCTCCAGGCAGGACTTCTGGTCCGGTGCCATGATCAATAAGTCATCTACATATTGTAACAGGCTTATGTTGGGGTGTTGGGCTCTGTACTCACCCAGATCTTCATGCAGGGCCTCATCAAATATAGTTGGAGAATTTTTAAACCCTTAAGGTTGTCGTGTCCAGGTCAGCTGGCCATTGATTCCTGCCTCTGGATCATGTCATTCGAAGGCAAAGTAGGGCTGACTGCTGGGAGCTAGTGGCAGGCTGAA
>NW_008345290.1:1967377-1968326 GCF_000622305.1 Nannospalax galili
TTGTGAAGCAGGGTGGCTCCTTTAGCTGTGAAGTAGATCTGTGCCCTCACTTTTGACAATAAATCTCTGCCCAGAAGTGGATAAGGACATTCTGGAATTACTAGAAATGAGTGGGATACCCAGCCCTTCCCTAAATCTACTGTTCTTCAGGTAGTCCATGAATAGGGCTTTGTTCCTGTTGCCCCCTGTACCCATTTAGTTCTGGAGGACACTGGTCCTCTTGGCTCCAATAAAACCGAATTCTGGGCACCTGTATCCACCATAAACTCAATTGGTTTCCCCTCTATTTTCATGGTTACCCTGGGTTCAGGGAGGGGACCTGAGCCCTGTCTCCCCTAGTCACTTTCTTCACCCCCAATTAGAGCCGGTAACACCTTAGCTGATTGCTTATTCTTCTTGGGGTAGTCCTTCACCCAGTGCCCTTCCTCCTTGCAGTACGCACATTGGTTTTTCCCTACCTTATTTCGTGGTCTCGATCCCGCCGATGAGCTCCCTCCATACTGGGGGTTGGTTGCCAATAATATCTCTCTGGGGTCCTTCTTGTGGTGGGCCTATTGTCTCTCCAGGACCCTGGTCAGGCTTGCTTCCTGTCTTTTTTCTTTTCTTTCCTCTCTTTGTTCTGCTGTCTCCCTTCTATTACAAACCTTTTCTGCCACTGCTATTAAGTCCCTAAGGTTCTTTTCTCCTAGTCTATCTAAAGACTGTAACTTTCTCTTGATGTCAGGGGCTGCCTGGTTAACGAAAGCAAACATCACAGTTTGAGCTGATTCCTCCACTTCTGGGTCATACAGGGAGTGAACAGCCAGAAGGCATCTTGTAACCTCTCTACGTATGAGGCTGGGCTCTCTGTCTGACGTCATAAACCTTAGACATATTGGTGGGTTTTCGAGCTGCCATTTTGAAACCTGCTAACAGAGTCTGGCGGTAGACCAGGAGTCTTTCCTTACCC
>NW_008345290.1:1968354-1969830 GCF_000622305.1 Nannospalax galili
GGCTAGGGGGAAATCTGGCATTAATGATGCCTGGGTCTGTGGTAGGGTCCCTGGTGGGACCTGGAACCAATTTCCGGGCTGCCTCCAGGATCCTGTTTCGCTCCTCAGTAGTGAACAGGACACTCAGGAGCTGGTGGAAATCATCCCAGGTGGGATGGTGAGTGAAGAGAACAGTTTCCAATAAGTTAATCAAGTCCCTGGGGTTTTCAGAGAAAGGCACATTCTGTGAGTGCCAATTGTAAAGATCACTGGTGGCAAAGGGCCAGTAATGAAAGGGCTGATTGCCCTCTCAATCTGGGGGCCCAGCCGGCCAGAGGGGGAGGACAATGGTGTCAGGCTGGGGGGCTGCCCCCCTCCTGCTCCGTGTGGCCTGCGCAGGTCCCTGTGGAGGCGATGGTGGCTCCTCAGGGTTAGGAGGTGGGGCCTGCATTTGTGGCGCTGTTGGCGGGGTGCCCATCTGAGAGGAGTAGGGCGGGGGAAAGATGTCGTTCTCCTCTGTGCCTCCCTGGAGAATGGGTTTCTCTTCTGCCTTTGGTCTGAGAGGGAGGACCATCAGAGGTGGAGCAGTTGATTTAATTGGGGGAAGGAAGGACTTGACCCAGGTGTGGGGGCATCGGGTCATTTGATGAGGGCTTGCCAGGTCACGATGCATTGGATCTGGTCCTGGTGGCCCATCTGTGGGCGGAAGACATGGTCCTCTACCCTGGAAATCAAACTTAGGTTAAAAGTCCCTTCAGGGGGCCATCCAACATTGAAGGAGGGCCAATCAACCAAACATAAAGTTGTCCATTTCTTTTTCTTTACATCTACACTATTGTTATGGGCAATCGTCTTAACGTCCCCCGCAGTGGACTAGTGTAAGATCTAGAGGGGAAGATGGGGTGTTGCCTATAGTATTTATCAGTCCTGTCCATTTCGTCAACAAATAG
This sequence comes from Nannospalax galili, assembly GCF_000622305.1. Taxonomy (NCBI): domain Eukaryota; kingdom Metazoa; phylum Chordata; class Mammalia; order Rodentia; family Spalacidae; genus Nannospalax; species Nannospalax galili. The sequence continues at coordinate 1,969,284 of NW_008345290.1, forward strand.
AACAAAGATCACAAGACACAAGAATGACACAGACAAGCAGAAGGCCCAGAATAAACTACTGAGGCTTTCAGATGATCTGAACTCTTGGCCGTGTGAGTTACCCAGCTTGATTATGCAAAAGACTGTACGGATAGGACGCGCGTGTCCCAACAGTGTCGCGACGTCCTCTGAGGTTTCAGGTGGACTAGTGTCCTGGTGGGGTGTCCAATGAGGAACACCCACCCTGACAAGGATGGGGATGTCTCCTGAATCCTCCAGGTCGCCTCGCTAGCGTTTCAGCGACAAAGAAAACTGAGATTAGATGGCTGCGACCAAATTGAAAGCATAGAAAAGACAGGCACAGTGTAAACACACAGTTTTACAAAAACTTACCCTGCCGGTTGATCACAAACCTTTTGGGGTCGGTTCCTCTCGGGGGTCTCTGGGGGAATCCCGGATGAGCCCCCAAATGTTGTACCTCATCCACTGGACCCCAAAAAGACCACCAAGGACCCAACACACCAAAATGCAAAAGCAAAGGTTTATGGTTTATTCGGGCTTAAGCTCG
>NW_008345290.1:1970155-2002536 GCF_000622305.1 Nannospalax galili
GCGGGGGTCAGGGCATGCCAGGGCATGTCTAGGCATGTCTAAAGCAGCAGCCAACATTTTACAGAAGCTAAAAGAGCAATTAGTGGGGGTCTGGAGGGATTGGGGGTAGCGGGTGAATAAAGAGGGTCTCAGGGTCCTACAATAGATACTGTAGTTAGCAAGTGCCTGTGTCCTTTATCCAAAGATCTTTCCTTTTCCTGGGAATAGTGACATTCCACCCTGGCAGCACATGGGGATCTGGAAAAGTACCCAACCCAAGCTCCACCCTCACTTTGGGATTTAATTGGTTTAGGTGTTATCCAGCCCTGATAGATTTAGAAGCTTTTCAGGTGAGTCTGCTGCGAGCAGCCAGGGTGACACCCCTCTTCTACACTTGTCAGCAAATTGCTGCTTATCTGCTTAATAAAGTCTGCGTGCAACTTGGTAAGTCACAACCAAACATAGCAAAGTTGGCCCCAAACTTGATAAGTCACAAACCAAAAGTATTCTAGGATTTCCTGTGAGCCAATATTCTTTCCCAGCTCCAGGAGGATGGCCTTTAAACCACAAAGAAGAAAACCAAACCTGTGTCATGCTGACTGGGCAGTCAGGATGATGGTGTATATTTTTCATTCCAGCTGTGGTATAGAAGTGCTGATCTGCGGTAGTGTTTACTGCCTCTGCAGGGGAGGAGATACCACGTGCCAGCGTGGAAGCAGCTTCATGGTGGTTTTATATTAACAGAACAAAGAAAAGTCATAAATCAAGATACTTTCAAATACATTGGTAGATACATTCAGTAAGCAGCAATCACAGCAAAGGGGATTCAGATGCTACATGATGACACTCTTAGCCTTTTGATTGGTGGGAACTGTTCTTTTGTTAATACATTTTGTTAGTCACAAGAATGTTAACTCAGAAACAGATAGGAAAGAGGGTAGCTGTTTGAGAGACTTAATGAGGACTTAGATAAAATGAACAAAGGCTCTGGATTTGCAACATTCCAAACACTCCACAGTCACTGAAGTACTAAGCAGTTGGTCGGCCTTGCAGGAAGTTCAGTCCAAGATGCAAGATTTTCTGGGAACTTTTTCATTCACACAGGTAAGACATTAGTTGCCTCTTGTGCTGGTTAGTCAAGGTTGGGTACAAAAAATAGAACCCTACTTGTATGGCCCCAAGCCAGGCTGGAATAGAAAGATGCATTAGGCAAGATCATGGAATTGGTAGGGCCAGAAGCCAACCTCAGATGGCCACTTACCACTCAGGAATTGAGAAGACTTCCCACTTCTACCTGATTCCAAGAGACCTCCCAACTTTGTGCTCTTTGGATGTAATGTGCATCATCTCTCTCTACTGTTCCTCTGGCTTGCTTTCCCTCACACGGCCATGAGTCCCTCTGGCTTTGGGACGCCCTGGCTTGAATTCCTGCCACAAATTGGAGACAGTAGATTACTTTGTTCATATTTGCTTACTCAAATTTGATCATCTGTGTAGGTTTATTTGGTCAGGAACACCCAAATCATAGGACTTTGGTCAATTTATAAATTAATTTACCTTGGGTTAAGAATTCACTCCTGGGGCTGGAGAGATGGCTCAGTGGTTAAGAACACTGATTACTCTTGCAGAGGACCTGAGTTCAAGTCCCAGTACCCTCATGGTGGCTAAGAACCATCTGCAACTCCAGTTCCAGGGGAATCTGACACCCTCTTCTGACCTCCTTGGCATTGCATGACATGGGTGCGCACTCACGTACATGCAGGCAATACACTATACACATAAAATAAAAATAGTGAAAAAGAAAAAAAAAATTCACTCCTGACCATCATCTGTGGAGGAGGAAACAAGGCCATAACTCTAAGTTTCACCTGTGACCCCAAGGAAGTACGAGTTTTGTTAGGTTTTATGAATTATAACAGAGACAGTTATACAAATACTTTTAACATGTGGCTAGCTATCATCCCAGCCTGACACTCAGGAGTCAAAAGAGGATTTTTGAAGTTCATTTCTTTGAGGACAAACTCCCTGAACCACACCATACCCCAGCTTGAACAGTCCTTCTGAGAAAGACTATCTAGCATGTGACCTGTGGCAACAGAGTGAACAACTGCATCTAGAAAGTGACTTTCCCTAGAAATGTCAAGGTGTATGAGTCCTGGGGATGAGATGTGGAAACCACAGTAGGAATGTGAGCTTGTGGATCTTGTCAAAGAATGGGGGGTTTCAGGCTAAGAGCTTTGGGGTATAATGCTAATGGTAGACATGGTGAGGGATGGAGGTGGGAAGATCATGAGGGAGAGTTGCCAGAATCAGTGAGGCCATATTAGGAAGGGCCCAGTGTGTGTGTGTGTGTGTGTGGGGGGGGTGTCTGGGGATGAACATAGGACAGGATCTATAAAAGAAAGGTCTTGAGTATATGATGTGTCTTACAACAAAGCCAGTCATGGATGAACCTACTGTCTCCTGGCCTTCTCTCTGCTTTAATGGTGAAGACAAGCAGTGTGGTTCAGGAGGAGCAGTCAGCCTGAGAAGGAGACACAGAAAGAAAGGAACCACCATGCTCCTTCCTGGACCATTAGGGGGAATCCATATGCAAATTGAGACTGCTGGTGGCAATGTAACTGGAAGGTTTTGTTGTGGTATTGTGATGGTTGGTCTTAGTCAACCTGATAGAATCTAAAATTACCTGGCTCTGGGTATGCTTGTGGGGGAATTATCTTGATTGTGTTAACTGAGGTGAGAGGACCTGCCCACTGTGGGGGTACCTTTCCTAGCTGGGATCCTAGACTGTACAAGTGGTACAGGGAGCTGAGCAGCCACATGCATTCACTGCACTCTGCTTCTTGGGTGCAGATATAATGGGACCAGTTAGTTCAAGCTCCTGTTGTGATTTCTTTGCCACGACGAATAATACCTCAAATTGTGAGCCAAAAAAGACCTTCCTTTTTTAAGTTCCTTTTATCAGGGTACTTTACTGTAGCAACAGGAAAAGTAACTGAGGCAGGTGTCATCCTGACTTTTCATCTGGGAATAGAGAAAAACAGCCCCATGAAACATATTTTAAAGGATAGGGGAAACAAAAGAAAAATTGTTTTTATGCTTCCCTCTCCTGACTCTTATGTCCCAGTTCTGTACAGATGGGGCATGGGACTGTGGGCAAGAAAAATTAAGTTAGAAGATGCCAGGTAAGTTAGGAGACAATCAGCTATTCCTTCCCTTAAAATCAACTCCTAGATTCTCATGGCTACTTCCAAAGAATCCACTTTCTCTGAGCAAAAATGTCTCCCTGGACAGATGATGCTGAGTGATTGAGATTCAGTTTTATTTTTCAGCTTACTCCCTAGCCTGTCAGGCTCACCTACTCATCAAACTGAATGGCTGAAATCTGCTTAATAGAAAAGTTTGTGCAATGATCTTTCTGGAATTTCAGGTGGTTGAAGTGGCAAGATACTTTCATTTATGATCACTCATAAGTGAGGTTTGGGGCACCAGGTTGCTTTTCTGTTTCCAGTCATTAATTTCCAAGTGCAGTCAACTGAGCTGCAAAAGCCTGCACACTCCCCTCCCTGCCCCCCAGCAACTCACCTGCTGGGCAGGGCTCCTGTCGAGGGGCCTGTGCCTTATAGCTCATGGACTGTAAGAGGGTGAAGCCAGTGAGTCGCCACAGAATGATTCATTTCTAAGTTTAAAATTTTAACCACAGCAATAAAACTATTTCCTCCTAGGGAGTGGGCAGTAAGTTTGGATTATAGAGCACACAAAGACAAGACGATATCTCCTGATAGTGTGTTTACCTTGTAGCCGAGGGGAAACTCATGTCTTTAACAAAGGTACAAACAAAGTGGGAATTTTCAATAGTGGCCATTCTCTTCTGAGCAGATGGAGACACAGGGGATGCAGAGAAAGGATGCATGACTCTGGGAAGGTGTGAAGTCTGAGCTGATTTTCAAAAATTATTTTATGTGTATGATTTATTTTTTGTATGCATGTATGTAAGTATATCTATGTGTGCAATGCTCATGGAAGCCAGAACAGGGCATTGGATCCCTTGGAATTGGAGTTAAGGATGGTTGTTAGTTACCATGTGGGTGCTGGGAACCCAACCTAGGTCCTCTGTAAGATCAGCCAGTGCTCCTAACCACTGAACCGTGTCTCCAGCCCCCTGAACTGATTTTGAATGAGAAGAATTTCAAAGAGGTAAAGAGGGAGGGGAAAGGAAAGGTAAGGAAATGTTACTCCAAGTCCAGGAGACTTGACACACTACCTGGTCTACTATAGGATATTTTCCTTCCTACTAAGATACAGGAAGTTGGTCAGGGAGATAGTTCAGTGGAGGGAAAACTCCAGGCTTGTAAGCCTTACAACCTGGGTTTGATCACTGTAAACCAAAAAAGGCTAGATATGGTACCATGCATCTGTAATCCCAACACTCTTACCTCAAGATGGGAGGCAGAGATCAGGAGAATCGCCCAGAAACTTGGGGTCCAGTTAGCCTGGACTACACAGCAGCAGAAACAACGAGGGGATAAGATGAGAAGACTCTTCAAAGTTATTTGACATTCACATACACATCATGGTACAGGCCCATGCACGCACATACATAGATACACACACATACATCTAAGATAGGGGAGGCAAAAACTTCATCTTTTTGTTATCATTTTGTTTTTGAGACAGGGTCTCCTTGTAACCCCAGCTGGCCTGGAACTTGCTATTTAGATCAGGTTGGCTCCAAACTCACAGAGATCTATTGTTTCTGCCTCCTGAGTGCTGGGATTAAAGATGTGTGCCACCACACCTGGCAAGACTTCATGTTTCTGTTGTTGTTGCCTATAGCACCCTAAATAGGGGTGAGCAAATATGAGGAGTGCTCTGTACACTTAGTAAGCGGGCAAAATGGCTTGAGGTCTGGTTGGGATCTCTGCTTTTCTCTCTGGGAGTTCTTAGGCCCATCCTTGAAGGACTGTGAATTTAGAAAATCGAAGACATCCAGGCATGCATGTGTTCCTGTACATGCATGTTCTCACACACACACACACACACACACACACACACACACACAAATAAATGTCAAAAAACTGAATACAGAATCTCATATTTTGGTGAATTTTTATGAGGTTCAGGGCCAGGTATATCACTATATTCTCAAAGAGATGTATGACCAGGAAAGGTTCAGATCACATGGCTAAGAGAAAGAAGAAAGATTAGTGAACTGAATCAGGTTGCCTTGAATACTTATAATAGCCAAGCAAGGTACTATACACCTTTAATCCCAGCACCTGGGAGGCAGAGGCAAGTGGATCTTTGTGAGACTGGGGCTAGCCTGATCTACATAGTGAGTTCTAGGTCAGCTGGGACTACAGGGAGATTGTGTTTCAAAAAGACTGAAAAAAAAAAACAAAAACAAAACCCATCCAGTTACAATACAGGAAGGGATGCTGCAGACTTGAGCATTTCCAGCATGAAATTCAGAGTGCCTGGTCGAAAAAGAGGAAAGTTCCTTGAATACTTATAATAGCCAAGCAAGGTACTATACACCTTTAATCCCAGCACCTGGGAGGCAGAGGCAAGTGGATCTTTGTGAGACTGGGGCTAGCCTGATCTACATAGTGAGTTCTAGGTCAGCTGGGACTACAGGGAGATTGTGTTTCAAAAAGACTGAAAAAAAAAACCAAAAACAAAACCCATCCAGTTACAATACAGGAAGGGATGCTGCAGACTCGAGCATTTCCAGCATGAAATTCAGAGTGCCTGGTCGAAAAAGAGGAAAGTTTTCTGGAAACAGAGTGGGGAGCAGGAAAAATAATTTTCTGGCATTTGTATGGTCATTGCTAAACCGAGTTTCAACTTTTCTTTCTTATGGTGGAGGCAGGGCTGTGTTTACAGGCAGATATAGGAGAACACCATTGAATTGCCTTCCAGTGTTCTGAGTATGCTCCCTGGATCCACCAGAAGACATTTTGCTTTATGCTGAGGCAAGGACTACAGAAAAGACTTCAACTCCCACACATGCTATTTTTAGTCGTTGCCTGTAGTGCCAAGTATAGAAAGAGCCCAGACTAAGACTGACTCTGAGGAAAGTGTTTGCCTTGTCTGGTTCAAAGAATTCTCTCCAAAAGGCTCATACTAAAACCTAAGTGTTCTCTGGAGAAAGTTGTTCAGATTCACTGAGTCCTCTGATTAGGGATTGAGGGATTAATATGGCAGGTTCCCCACCCAAGGTCCAGGTCAGAGTCCTGGCAGACCTGAATGGTTGATGACAAAGAGGGTAGGAGAATCTGGGCACACCCAGAAAGGCTCTGGGTGGACCATGGCATGCATCCAAGACAAAGGTAAGGCCCTGACGATTGGGAAGAAGAAATTCTAGCACAGGATTGGTAGCCATTCCAGACTCCATGGAGCAAAGCCTCACTATGAGCATCTGCTTCAGAAAACAGCTCCAGGAATTCTTAACTTCTCAGAGCACATTTTCTGTTATTTCTGTACTTTAGAATCACCTGGAAGCTTTACAGAGATCTCAATGTCCACTTCTCCCATGCAAATCAACTCAGTGCATCTTAACCTGGGCTGTACACGAAAACCACCCTGGAGCTTTAGACACTAGCAATGCCTGGAACTTCCCTCACCCACACCCAACTAGAGATACCAAATTAATTGGTCAGGGTACAGCCTGGACTATGGGTCAGCTCCCCCGGGTAATCCTAATATATAGCCAAGGTTGAGAACTGTTGCTTAGGGCAAATTTAACAGAGATTCTGAGCTGGAAGTCCAGGGTCGGGACCCAGAGATCTCTCCTGATATAGCCTTTCCTCCAAACCAGTGACTCTTTCTATGTAGAAGAAAAAGAACATAAATTTTATTATGCCAATTCAGGAAAGTCATATTTATTTGGTCTTCTAGCTTTGCATAAACATAACTCTTGGTTGATTGGTTGACTTTGCCTTTTTCAAGCAAATACCTTAGTAACCTATTAAAGTGTTGTCACACACTTTACTTTGGAGTTTGGGTTTAGTTGACTGGTCCACTCCATTGGTGCTCATGATACCTTCATTTTATATCCCGTGGGCCCATCACAATGCCTGGGACATACAGAACCATGAATTATCAAGTGGAGGGAAACCAGTAATTACCTTGATGCCCTTTAACAACTACCAGGTCATAGCCTGGACTAAGTAAACTAAAAAACTTGGTATGAAGCCCAGGCATTAGTCCTATCAACTGGGGATGAATGCACCTATTTTTAGACAAAATAACCAAGCAGATATTTGTGTGTGTGTGTGTGTGTGTGTGTGCACATCTACAAGTACGTGTACGCTGTACCTCAGTGGTTCTCCGGTCCCAGTCTTTTTCTGTCTGGGTGAGGGGTAGGCCTGGCAGCCTGGAGAATGTGCAAACTTTTCTCCTCAGTCTCCCTTTTCTTGCTAATCTACTTAGACAAGTCAAACCAGGGAGCTTTTGTGCTTGGGAATTTGCAGCTCTCTGGAAAAATCCCCTTCCCTCCATTACCAGTGGGCTCCTCAGGAGAAGACCTAGCCTCCCATTAGCATGTCCAGGTCTTGCCTGAACAGCACTCTGTAAAAATAAGAGCTTAGTCAATTTGACATGGCAGCAGCTGATGAGGCTCAGAATATTCATATTGAATTTAGTCACTGGGAATGGGCCATCAGCAAGTGCTTTCTGGCCAGTCTTCATCATGGGTCCAGGCAACCACATTGCTCTCTGAGATGGCACATTTGACCCTTCCTCCAGAGCACATAGGTGTTTATGTTGTAGTTCCTATGTGGGCTCACTCAGTCTTATAGGGCTTGCTCACAAGTATGTGAATAAGAAAGCAATTCTTTATGTTATGATCTTTCACCTACTTGAAACATTCTATCCAGAAATTTGATAATTGAAGGTTTTGTTTTAAAAAAGTTGTGTATTGTTTTGTTGGCTTTCCAGACAGCCTTCACAAAGAAATTGGCCATTTACATTCAGAACAAACCCTCCCCTTTCTGAGAGGACACACTGCCCACAGTCAGTCTGTGTTGTCTACCTCTCTTCTTTCTGCCAGGGTAGACAACAGGATCCAAGGCTAACATAGGAAAGAGTACCATCCAACAGTACAGGGATTTCCAAGATTTTGCCCAGTGTGAGCTCAGTGTCAGCTTCCACTTGCTCCTAGCCTGGCTCTGATGTGATGGTTCAGCTCCACATCTTGTTTCTGAAGCTGAGTGCTATGGTGTTCCTGCTCAGCCAGATCCTAGATCTGAGATGTAGCCAGTGAATGTGCTGTCTGATGGTTGCCTGAAGTGGGTACTTCAAAAACCTTGGTACACCTAGAAAATAATGGGGATGTTCTCTGGTCAGTAAGAACTAGGATGGGGTAAAAGGAATGCATCTCAGTGAGCAAGCGAGGAGAGCACAGGTATACAGGTGAACAAGGGGGAAAGGGTAGGCTGGAAAGTCTGTACAGTGGGGCTCTGAGCAGGAACCCAGAACAGAGCCTTAGTACACAGAAAGCATGCTGCTCTCTGCATCTGGCTCTATATTGGGCACAAGCATTTGGGGGAATAAAGGAAGTCTAGTCTTGGTTCCTCAATCTTCACCTAAGTCCTGATGCCAACTTCCTGCTTGAGTGAGCTGAGCTTGGCACTGGTCCCTGCCAGACAGAGTTCAAGTTCATCTCCTTCCTGTCAGCCAGCTCTGTGTCACAGACATCCTGCACACAGCTGCCTGCCAAGGATCTCCACATGGTGCTCAGAGAAGGTCACATTGGAGCAGAGACCTGAGAACGAGGTAAACAGTGTGGATATGTGTGAGAGGACATTCTAACAAAAGAAACAGCAGGTTGCAAAAAGCCTTGGGCAGGCATGCTCTTGCCAAGGAAATCTGGGCAAGAATGAGCCAAAGTTCCGGTAAGAGATGCAGCATCAGAGGAAGCTGCGGTGCTGCAGGGTTTGGCAGAGTCTGGATTTTACTCAGTGAAATAAACAGACAATCAGAATTTTCAAAAACTCACAGAACTAAAAAGCAGAGGTCATAGGGATGGGCAGAGAGAATCTGTGGCCCAGAAGAACCAGGATGTAGTCCTGGCTCTGTCTGTGCTTGGTGACAAAGCATGCTGGGAAATTCTTTCTCTATTCCTGCAACTGGTTCCTTCTGTCCAGAAGCAGATGCCCCAGGGAGGATGCCACAGTCCTTCCCCTCTCTGCCTGCATTGCCCACATAACATTGATTCTATCTTGCCATACATCTCCAAGGAAAAGTGTTCATGTCCCCCCTTTTCCTGGGCCCAGAAGAAAGGAAAAAAGAAAGCACAGAACAGCTGAGTTAGTCAAGCCTCTTGGGACATGCCCATTATGTGGACACTAGGAAGGGAGCCAACAAAACAGGAGGTTGCTGCCACTTTCAGATGGAAGGGAACCAAAGGACTGGCCCAAAGGACCATCTTCCCTGCTTTCCGTCTGACCTCTTTTCCCCCTCCCTCTCCCACATATGTTCCTGGTGTCACTGTCCATTTATTTAGTCAAGCGGCTCTTACCTTGTTCAGTGACAAAGAATTTTAATGTGATTCCTCATGTGTGGCCACCTCCTCTTATTCTTCACTGGCCGCCTGTAATCTGCTCTGTACATCTTATGATTTAGTCTTGAGACTTCATCTGTCTTTCTCCAGTTTCTAGAAGATCAGATAGTCTAATATACCAATTCAATCCAAAGAAGAATCTGTAGCAAACCTCTGTCCAACACATCCAAAATCAATACAGTTAAAAGACTGTAACAGTGTGTGTGTGTGTGTGTGTGTGTGTGTGTGTGTGTGTATGTGTATGCATGTGTGTGTGTATTATGTATACTAAGGTCCTCAATAGAACAATAAGGACACTAAAGGCAAATAAGAAAGACAAATGATAGAAAATTTCAACTTTTCTGGGACTCAAAGAAATGTTTATTGAAAATAGAGAATGTGGAGAGAAAGCAGTGTTACTTAGAAAATGGGGAAGCATGCTCTCTCCAATATCCCTGATGGGAATGTAAGTTACCATTTCTGGAAGAGAATCTGCAAGAGGCAGAAAATCTCTCAAAAGGTTTGTGCCACCAAAGCCATTTTATACCCAACAATAAGTTCCTAAGAAATTATCAGACAACTCCACAATGACACTTATATGAGGATTTACAGGGAAAATACATCAAACTGTTCATAGATCAAAATTGGTAGAATAAATTGTGCTATGTGCAAGACAGGGGACATTTTTCGGCTATCATAAGTAATGTACTAATTGACACAGAAATGGACTCCTAGTACAGGAAGTGCAAAAGTTAGATTAGTGAAGCATGTAGTGTTGGACGCAAGTTTGGGGAAATAGTTCTGTGTATGTACAGAAAGATCTGGAAATTTTATATACGAAAAGTAAATAGTTTCAGTTTTCCCACAGATTAAATGATTTTGTTTAGGGCTGAAGAAATGGCTCAGCAGTTAAGAGCACTGGCTGTATTGCGGAGGACCAGGTTAGGTTTCCACCACCCACATGGTGACTAACATCCATGACTCCAGTTCCAGGGGATCCGATGCTCTCTTCTGGTATCATGGGTATCACATACATGTGGTGTACTTACATACATACAGGCAAAGCATTCATACAGATAAAATTTTAAAAATAAAATATATTTTAAGAAAAGAAATATTTTGTTTTTTTTACTTCTCATATTTTCCATATTCTCTGAATTTTAAATGCTGAACATTAGTGATTTTTCAGAAGTCAGATAAAAGCAGCATTGCTGTGAGAAGTGAAAGCCATGCCCAATCTGTAGCTCTCACCCCACAAGAGCTCTCCTTGCCTCTCATTCCCCTGCTACCATCCATCACACCATCTCCAGACAGGATTATGCTCCAGCTCTCTCAGGCAACATCTATCCTATTTTCAAAAGCTTCCAAAGAGTCTTCAAATTTTCCCTTGACAATTCATTCCTGAGTTTATCAAACCCTCATCTGAAAAAGAAATTTCTCTCGCTTGTCGCTAATCTGAAACACCTGTTCTGCTATTTCAACCATTGCTTTTCTCCTCCAAATAGCATTGAAAATAGGAAATGGTGACTGTCATTTGTCCTAATCAAGAGCAATTTTTTTCCAGAACATCTAAAACTCCATATGTACTGCAAGTTAAACATGCATGTGCGTGTGTACACAGGCACATTTGCGCACACAGTGAAGACTCCAGCATTTCATGAACAAGTACTAAATTCTGGGCCTGAGGCTCCATGGATGAAGCCCCGCCTTGTCCTTGCCTGCTCAGAATTGAAGTCCAAAGTCCTCTGACTTATTCTTTTCAGTGATAGCACCTCTGGGACCATGTATGAGCAAGAAGGAGGGCTGAAGACACGCAGGAAGCTGTCTTGGACTATTCTGGTTGATTAGGGAGCATCCTGCTCCAGGCCTTGACAGAATGAGTAAGAACGACAGTTGCCTGATGCCCACTGCTCATGTGAAGGACACAGGGCAATAAGAGCCCGAGTTGTAGCTTCTTGGACTTCTTCTGTCTTTCTCTCCCTCTCCCTATTGCTGTTCCTCCCCTCCACCCTCCATACTCTTTCCCTTCACCCTCTGTGGTTCACTTTGTTGTCTTTAGCACCATCCTGTCTGATGTCTGACTCTTTTTGTTTGTTTCGTATGTGCTAAACACTGTCTTAAGACAGAAGGTTTCCTTTTAACTCTCAAGGCAACCCTATGAGATGTATACCATGCTTCCTGTGGGCAGTGGCCTTCTCTAAGAGCTTGCCTCTCTACTTGCTGGGCACCAATGGCCTGTTGATGCCACCCTGCAACTCAGATCAGAAGGTACAAATAGGGGTTTTATTCTGAAAGAGAGCTGAAGAGCTGGTTATCTGATAGACACCAACATAGGCAGCTTTCCTTCTCCCTTATTTACATACAGTTGACTTTTCCCACATCCTCTGAGTGCCTTATGGGCATTCCCCAATCTTCCAGGACATGAGAGCGTTTTTGAAGAGACAGGTTCCGCCTTAATCCTTTGGGAAGTTCTTCCCTTCCTGGGTGTAAACCTGGTATTTACTATTTTCCTGGCATCATTCTCACTGCTTACATGTACAAATTCTAATCCTTAGAACAAGAACAAGAGGAAGGCACTGCAATTTCACAGATATGATACTGGGGCAGTGAGAGTGGTGACTTATCCTAGGTCACAAGGCAAGTTGGAAGTTTAAGTGGGATTTGAACCCAGCACTACATGCACTGCTTCCCTCTCAGAGTACATAATAGAAGAATAGGAAAAGTTTAATTAATTAAAATAGGGGCCATGGAGATGGCTCAGATGGTAAAGTGTCTTCTGTGTAAGCAAGAGAACCAGAGTTCAGAATCCCATCACCCATGTAAAAAGCTGGATGCTATGGAATGCACCTGTAATCCCAGTGCTGTAGAAGAAGGCAGAGACAGGTGGATCGCTGAAGCTCACCAGTCAGCAGGCATAGCTAATCAGTGAGCTCCAAGTTTAGTGAGACACCCTGTCACAAAAATAATTCAGAGAGCAATCAAGGAAGATATCTAACATCAATCTCTGGCCTGTACCTGCCCACACACACATATGCATACTCACAAATACTACACAAACATGTACCCACATGCATTACTATTTTTCATTTTTTTGAACATCCAGGGTCAGTTATGTCTGGCAACCATGCTGCTAAAGTTGAATTCTTCACTCTTTTAACATTCGTATATTGAACTGGCTGGGTGCCATGCTCTGTTGAGTAAGGAGAAACAAGGATGTTGCTGATGTGAAATACTATTTGTTGTGCTCTTCTGAATCAGACTCTGCAGTGGATGCTGAGGATATATTCAGATGGTTATGATGATGATGGTAATGATGACGATGATGATTATTATATTATGTGACTGCTGTTTGAATGCTTAATTTGCAACCCATGCTATACAGATCACCATGGCATTTCAACTTCCCCACACCCTGTAAGATAAATATTTTTCATTTTGTGCCTGTTGTATGTTTGAGGAAACTGGGACCCAGATAGGTGTTAGGAGCCACAGAGCATGCCAAAGAACTCACAATCAAGGCTGCATTCTCTGTATTCTGTCCACAAGATCATAGAGTTAGGCCCTGGGTTGCCTCTACTACCTTCAGACCACAGCTAAGCTCCGTCTTTGTTCTCATTTTTGTTTTCTTGTCATTTGAGACAGGGTCTCCCTGTAGTCCTAGCTGGCCTGGAACTCGCTATGTAGACCAGGCTGGCCTCCATCTCACAGAGATCTGCCTGCCTCTCCCTCTTGAGTGCTGGGATTAGTGGTATGCGCTACCCACCCTGCTTCCATCTATGTTCTAATAGAGTTCTGCAAGTTATTTTCAGCCTCTGCAGAGCTTTGCTAGTGAGAACCCAACATGCATTTTGAACCAGATGTAATGAGGGTATTCACTAAATTAAAAGAAAAAAGATATTTTTTCAAATACTTCCATAAGAAACATGACTCATTAATATTCTGAGGATGCCTCCAACAAGCACAGATATGCTTGATACTTACCAAGTTCAACATGTAGTGCCAATGAGACAGGAATCTCATTATGTGCTCAGCAGGAAGCTTAATGCAGAAGCAAGGACCTCTTCTTCCAGTAGGAGAATCTCCCATGGGAGCACTATGAGTGAGAATTATCAAAGCTAACTTTGAAATTAGCTCTCACAATCAAATGGATGGATAAACTTTAAAACAAGTATGCTAGAATTTGCACGTCTTTTGAGTGTTTTCATCTTTAAACATGTTACTATAGAAGGTTATTCGCTTTTACAAATACTAATGGCCTTACCATTTAAAAATATTGATAGGTTAGGCCATCAAGATGGCTCAGTGGGTAAAAGTGCTTGCCACCAAACCTCATGGCCTAATCCCCAGGGCCCACATATTAGAGAAAGAGAGCTGACTCCTGCAAGTTTTCCTCTGATCTCCACATGCACACTGTGGCATGCATGCACACATATATACACACAGTAAATACATTAAAATTAAATAAAAATAAATTCAGATGTTCATAGGGACCCAGGGCTGTGGTTCAGTGGTACAGCACAGGATTAGCATGTATAAGGCCCTGGGATCAATCCCTAACACCCCTAAAAATGAACTTTTTTGTTTTGTTTTTTGGGACAGGGTTTCCCTGTAGCCCCAGCTGGCTTGTAATACACTATGTAGACCAAGCTGGCCTTGATTTCACAGAGATCTGCCTTCCTCTACCTCCAGAGTGCTGGGATTGAAGATATATCTCACATTTTTGAAAATATTGTGATTTGCTCTAGGAACACTCAGAAAGAGGAATCCAGTGTGTGCACATGTACGTACCTGTATATACATGTATGAGCATGTGGGGGTATTATCAGGTAGTACATATTTCTGGTTCACTCTAATCAGCCACATTTCTGAGTAGGTTTGGTTCCAAATTATTTCATGCTCTTCCTAAAAATGAAATTCACCTGCTATAAACATTGTCACCACCAAAGAGAGCCAAAATAATATGGCACAGGATCAGCAGGCAAATTCCAAAAGTATAGTTCACAAAACACTTTGAGCAATAGCTAGAATACCCAAGATGCATGCTTGCAGGATAAACATACTCACTTGTGTGATTACTTTTTCAAGGACTTTATCCTTCTGTTTCCAAAAAGGCCTGAAGTAGTCCCTAATAATTTAAACCAGTCATATTAGTTTATTATAGCTTCTCATATGACAAAAATATCTATGAAATTTTTCTTTTTGCTTGGATGTGAAGGGGAATATAAAGCTTTTGGTTGAAGCATATGAAAAGGAGATATTTGGTAATAAAACACATAAAAGTATTTTATTTAAATTTAATATAATAAAATGACATCACAAGAAAATGGGACAAAGAGAAATTACTTTAAATCCTTGCAGAATAAAAGAGCCGAGTGAAGGAGTTCCATGAAAAGAGTTGCAATTACAGTGCACAATGCTGGCCAGGATGTGGAGAAAATGCGCACGGAGACTGTGAAAGGCTGCAGCTATGTTGGAGAACAGTTGGCTAAAAAAGTGAAGCATAAATTTACCTTATGACCCAGCAATAGTCCTGCGTGTTTTCCCAAGAGAAATAATAATAAAGTCTACACAAAGACTAGACATGAGTGTCCAAAGAAGCGCTGTGTTACTAACAGTAGAAGGTGGAAACAACTCAATTCCATGTCTGTCAGTGGATGGATGGATTAAAAATGTGGTATAGTCATCAGCAGATAATTATTTTGTAATAAAAAAAGGTATGAAATACTGAAATATACTATAACCTGCAGAAACCTTGAAAACATTATATTGAAAGGAACTAATCATAAAAACTACACATTATAGGAGTCCATATAATATGGACTGTCTAGGACATGGGCATCAATGGAGACAGAAAGTGGCTTAGTGTTCATCTGAGGGGCTGAGGTAGAAATGGAAAGTGCCTGAAAGTGGGCAGAAGGCTGAATTGGAGACGATAAAAAGGTTCTAAAGATTGTTGGGAAGGCTTGGCATGATGGAGCATGCCTATAATCCCAGGACTGTAATCTCAGATGGGCAGGAGGATCATGAATATGAGAATCTTGAGACCATGTTTCAAAAATCTAAATGATAGGACTGGGTGGGGTGGCATAAGACTTTGATCCCAGCACTCAGGAGGCAGAGGCAGGCAGATTTCTCTGAGTTTGAGGCCAGCCTAGTCTATATATTAAGTTTCAGGCCAGCCAGAGCTACATAGTGAGACTTTGTCTCAACCCTCCCCCTCAAAACACCCTAAACAACAACAATATAGATTGTAATGAGCTCTTTACAACTTTGTAAATTCACTAAAACTCATTAGACTGTATACATAGAATAAATGAATATATGGTATGTATGTTATACCTCAATAATGCTGCTAAAAACAGAGATGGGCTGGCTAGATGTCTCAGTGGGTAAATGTACCTTGCCACCAAGCCTGAGAACCTGAGTTCTATCCCCAGGTCCCACATGGTAGAAGGAGAGAACTAACTTCTGAAAATTGTCCTCTGACCTACAGACACACACACACACACACACACACACACACACACACACACACACATTAAAATAAGTAAATGTAATAAAAAATTAAAAACCAAATAAGATGGACCAAACCCTCAAACTGTGAGTCAACACAAATCCATCCTTAAGTTGCCTTTATCAGGTGTTTTGTCACAGCAGTGAGAAAAGTAAGTGACATATGCTTATAATATTTGACCAAATAATTTTGCTATAATTCTAAAATATTAGTTTAAGGAAATAATGTAAAATACACAAAAAGTAATGTACAGAGAAGTTGTTGAGTAGTATTTGTATTTGTAAACAACAATAAATTGCTTAGCTGCCCAACAAGAAAATGTTTTAGCAAACTAGTCCACGCTCACCAATGGAATGCCACAGGATTCATTACAAACATTTATGAAGAGTTGGTAATAAAGACACTTGAATTATCATATATAGTGGGGGTGCACAAAATATTAGGATGTAAATTGTTTTTTTTAATTTTTTTATTTATTAATTTTATGTGTATGCATGTATTGCCTGCATGTAGGTAAGTGCACCAATGTCATGCAATGCCTGTGGAGGACAGAAGAGGCTGTTGGATCCCCTGGAACTGGAGTTATGGACAGTTGTTAGCTGCTATGTGGGTGCTGGGATTCGAACTCAGGTCTTCTGCAAGAACAGTGTTCTTAACCACTGAACCATCTCTCCAGCCCCAGGATGTGAATTGTTAAATGAAAAAAATCACAATGGGATTCAGTATCATCTCAATTAGTAAAATGTAGAAGAGACTGGAAGTAATTATATATTACATATAGTATACATAAAACACACCATTATGACCTTTGTATAGGAGAGATTTTCATTGCAATAATACAAATGTAATCATAAAACACAGTCTAATCCATGCTTAAAAGGAAACTTTCAAAGCAAAGGGCCAAACATAAATACTGCAGAGTAAGCTCATTGCTCTGAGATTGTTTTAACTGTACCTATCAGAAGCTTGTACTAACTTAAGGGACACAATGATTTGGTATGATACATTAAAATTTTGATTTACTGAATAGAATGCTGTTCTCTGTACAGTTCCCATGCTTTATAAATCAGTTAACTGCTAGATTGGCAGCAGTAACTTATTTTTCAAATAAAAAGTTAACTACTAACATCTACTAACAAGGGCTGTCCACTGTTATCCCTACTATCCATGGACTATTCGTTATATTTGATCATGGCCCAACAGAGCAGTTATTGACTGCCATACATCATAAGCAACTACACAATTAAGTCAATTCATTTCAGGCCCAAAGTCAGTCAATTCAATGAGACAGACAGGTTTAAAAAAAAAAAATGTCAGTTTGGCATGGCATGAAGTGGAACTGATTGATTGACTGAGCTTCGCAGCTTTCAACTGATTTGCATAGTGTTCTGAACACTCCAGCCTACAGCCATGTTGCTTAAAATGCAGCCTATTTTCAGCTACACTATCTCATCAGAGCCAATAATAATTTTTAAGATTTCCTATAATTATCAAAAGGCCAATGTTTATATACCCACTGACAGTCACCCAGAATGCAGCCCAGGTGAGCTGTAGGAATGAAAGGCAGATGACCGTTAGGCTGGGGATGGAGCAGAAATTCTCAGGAAAATGGCTTTCAACTTGATTTCTGGAGAAACGGCGAAGGGGCAGCTCCTGACAAGGCTGCTGCAGACATCAGCCGTAGCCTCCAGAGTTGATGCCATTACACATTTGTAAATTGCTATAACCACTTCTGTACAAGTCTGAAGATGCTTTACCGTGGTGGTGGTGGCTGTTGCCTTTCCTTGCTTCTGTTCCATCTGTCTAAGGATACTGAATAAGCCAGGAAAATCTATGCCATTAGACATCTAACATGGCAGTGAAATCCAACCTGGTAGTGAGGAATCTCAGGATCTGGTCTCAACAATTTCATTTACAGTAAGATCTTGGCCAGTCAGTCCTTTGGGCGTCAGGGCACTGAACGTAAGATGGAAAGTCTGAAAAGTTTCCCATTTAATAACACGGCAGACCAGATCATCTGAAACATTTCCTAATATACAAAAGAAAATAAAGCAATAATTGGACAGTTTACATATCCAAGTCCCCTAGGAAGCTGATGGGAAATATTTGGAAGAGATGAACTAAGAGTATGAATTCTGAATGTTCAAAGAGTGGTAAAGCTGGTTTCGTTGGGGACATTTGCCAGTATTCACTCAAGAAAGACATGCCACCTTGGGTCCTTGAAAAGTAGGTAAAAATCAGTTCCCTTCCTTTACTCCAACTCTCAAATGGTGCACAAGGCAGAACGAGGGCTCTAAGAAATGGAGAAATAGTCTCCCTGCAAATTTGTAACTAAATTCAACTTGCACTCATTCATTCGTCCACCCATTGATCCATCTATTCATCCAATATTTATTACTACACACTAGGCTGAATTCTAGATACTGGAGTTAAAGCAGTGAACATAACATATCATCCCAGCCTTAAAAGGTTTATATTCTAGTACTGGAAGACAGACAAGAAACTAACAAAAATATATCAAGCTAAAAATGAATGCTAAGGGGAAAAATAAACCAGGGTTAAGATGTCACTGAGCGAGTGAGTGAGTGGAAGGGGTGAGAGTTTATATAGTTTAGAGAAGGAAAGCTCTGGCAATGTAACATCTAAGCAAGAACAGAAAGAAATGAGCTGTGCAGATTTTTAGGGTATGGAAAGCACAAAACTCCTGAAATCAGGCCTGTCTGAGGAGCAGGAGGCGCCTGGAGTAGTGAGCCAAAGAATGTAGAAGAGAGGGTCTTCGAGGCAGTAAAGGCTAGACCTCTGGGGACCCTGCAGGCCATAAGATGACTTGAAACATATTTTCAAGATATAGGAAAATGGGGCTGGAGAGATGGCTCAGTGGTTAAAACACTGGCTGTTCTTGCAGAAGACCGGGGTTCAAATTCCAGAACCCACATGGCAGCTAACAACTGTCCGTAACTCCAGTTCCAGGGGATCCGACAGCCTCTTCTGTCTTCCACGGGCATTGCACGACACGGGTGCACTTACCTACATGCAGGCAATACATGCATACACATAAAAATATAAAAATAATAAATAAAATACTTTAAAAAAAGATATAGGAAAATGTTGTAGACTGAGTGCTATGTGGAAAAGAAACCTCAGGGAACAAGAGGGGATGCTGAACCCCAGTCCTGCACAGCAAGCTTAGCAAGAGGTAACGATGGTTGAACTATGTGGTGAACTGGTTGACTGCAAAAGAAGGAGATGCTCAGAGGTGATGTCAAGATTGTGGCCTGGTCACCAGGAAGAAGTGAGTTAGCTTTTCTGAGACAGGGAGGGTGGAGAGGGACAGATAGGGCAATTACTGGAGGTCTGATTTTAGCTATGGACACAGTCACAAGGCAGCATCATAGCTGAAGAAAGTTGTTAGGAGAACATTTAAAACCTTAAAAGGTTCAATTTAGAACACAAGAAAGGCTGAAAAACAGAAGAGCTACATATTCAACTTCAGGGCCAATGAGACAGACAGCTCAGCAGGTAAAGGCGATTGAAGCCAAGCCTGACCTGAGTTTTGTCCCCCAGACTCTCATGATAGAGAGACGTTCCACAAGTTTCCCTCTGACCTCTACAAGTATGCAATGGCATGTACACACATACACATACACACACACACACACACACACATACATACAATTAAATAAATGTAATTTAAAAGATAAAATAAAAACATTCAGCTTCAGAGATTAAAGCGAAGAAAGTGATTGGAAGTAAATTGAAAACAATAATTTTTTTACAAAGCAATGAAGTAAATAATAAAGGAAACTTCCAGAGGTCCAATAAAGCTAATGTTGATTATTTGTGGGGGAAACTGGTAAACGAACAAACATTTAGCAAGACTGCTTAAGTACCAAGGGAAGTCAAAGTACAAATAGACAACGATTAAGATGAAAGACCACAATGCAAATGAGGTTTGAGTCACTCATGGCACTGCTGATCTACTTCCAGTGAGGCTGATTCTGAGATGTTTACTGATGTGTGCTGAAGAGACTGAACCAGACAGGGCTGCAGTAGTGACCTCTGCCAGTCCCACAAGGTATGGCTGAAGGGCTGGCATGGCCTTACAGAACTGCCTAGAACTGAGGCAAAAGCTGCATCTTCACATTAAGGTGGACCATCCCTATATGATAGATATTGGTAGAGAGAAAGGTTCATTAACAGGAGTTGGTCACCAACACTCCCAGCACCAGCAGCACATGTGCTTTTTATAACCTTAAAAATAAATTCACTCAGTAGTTGTAGGTTCTGTCTTTACACAGGCAGAGCATCAGTAAGTTCTAGCAAACATTCAGAGATCATACAGTCTCATGAGAAAAAGAACAAAACTTAGAAGGACAGAAAAAGGAATGGGAAGATGGAAAGGAAGATGAAAAGATGGAACAGCCAACTAATTTCATGAAGATAATGTATTAAAATGAGGCAAGAACTCTAAAAGTAAAATTATAAAACAATCTCACTCAGGAACACAGCAAAACAATCCTGAAAAAATCAGCCAATATATAACCAAATATAAAAATTAATAAGCTGTGTGTGGTGACCCACGCCTATAAGTCCAGCTGTTGGAAGGCTGAGTCAAGAGGTTTTGTTCTTGAGTTCTTGGCTAGCCTAGGATACATACTGAATCCTTGTCTCAAAAAGCATAGCACTACCAACCCCTCCAGCCCCCAGAAATCAGTACAACCAAGGTTAGTTTGATATTAGAAAAGTTTTTAATGTTATTTACCCCATTAAATGTATATGTATTCTTTTTTTTGTACAGAGAAATATTTTCACCTGCCAGATTGACCAAAAGGGTTTTTATAAATCAGACAATATCAAGGGTAAGCAAGACTGTAGTGTAATAGGAAGATTTATATGCTACTTTAGGAAGTATAAATTGAGAGTCACTTTGGTAAACACCTGGTGACAATCCAGGCACTCCAAGCTGGAGAGACATCTACAACTGGGTGCTTCAACTATAAGTTTAGATCTAGGCCATCTTCTTGCCCATGGTCAGAAAATAAAGAAATGTTTGTATAGACAAAATCTTTAATAAGAAATATAATCCCAGTGTCTGCCACAACAGCAAAAATAAAATGTGGGCCACTTGGAGAAAGAGTTAACACATTTTGGTGAAAAATAAGCAAACGAGAGTTACCTGGAACAAAATGGATGAATTCCCACGCTGCATATTCCAGAAGAATGTGGACTGAGTAATGCCATTTACATAAAGTTAAGAGAACTCAGACTGTACACCTTGCTATACCCTTTAATCTCAGCAGCAGGCGGATCTCTATAAGATCGAGGCTGGCCTGGTGTACATAATAAGTTTCAGGCCAGCTAGGAATACAGGGAGATGCTGTCTCAAATAATAAATAAATAGATAAATGAGTAAAAAAAAATAAATACTACAAATAAAAAGAGAGAACTTGTAAATCTAAATAGTGTTAGGATTAAGAACAGGACTGGTGGCTTCAGAGAACTGACACAGGTCAGCATTTAGCTGTCGTAACTACAGGTGTAGGCAGCTATAGCTGCAGCAAAAGCATAAAATAATGAAGGCAGGATAAGAAAAAAACTTATCCACTGGTTTACTTGAGGGCAGCTGGCCTGAGGGACCACATCGGGACCCACACATGGATGTCTTCATCAATACCTCTTGTGTGCCACTTTCTAAACTGGTTATAGATCTGTAGGCATTCATTACATTATCATATATAATACATGCATATGTATTTATATTATTTTATGTGTATACAATATTTCAGGGGTTTGGGGTTTTAGTGGGACTTTTAAAAATATTTTTTCTTCATTCTTGAGCATTTCATACAGGTATATAATGAAATATGATCATATCCAACCTCTATTTTCCCCTCTAGTTTCCTTCATGTCCCCCCAGCACCACCCCCTCCTCCTCCTCCCTCCTTCCTCTCCCTCCTCCTTCCTCCTTCCCCCCTCCTCCCTCCTTTCCCTCCCTCCTCCTCCTCCCTCCTCCTTCTTCCTAGGTTGCATTCCTTGGTAGCTCTAGTGCATACAGATTGCTCTTCCTCTAGGGCCCCTAGTGTTTATGTCTCTTGTCCTTGGCACTTGATCTGATTTAGGAGGTCAGCCTGGAGGAGCTTTCTCCTTCCCCTCCCTCCTCCTCCTTCACTTTCTTCTTTGCTTCCTCCTCCATCTTTTTTTTTGGATCCCCTTGCCTCCATCTCCCAAGTGATGGGACTACAGGTGTGTGCCACCTTGTGGAGCTCAGTTTTTTAAATAAAGTGGGTAAATCAAATGTTGCAATTCTTCCTTGAGCTTAAAATTCGGCCTGTGAGACCTCTCATTTTCTTCACCACTATTGGAAGAAACAATTTTCTCTGAGGTTTTCATAAAGTTGAAATGAATGGGCACATACAAACTGCCTGGATTAGTACTACACATGTGTTAAGTGCTAAAACAACAACAACAACAAAAACACACAGGATTGACTGTTACAACCTCTTCATTAACACCAGTACTGTCAGGAAAACAGCTTCAATTTTATGACCAAGGAGAAGAATTATTAAAATTCCTAACAAAGGGAAGAGTTGTCAAAGAATATTTTCTGTTGTTGGCCCTTTGCACACCAAGACTGAAATGTTATTCAAATGCTGGAAGCAAACCAAATACCTCATCCTCTGCATCCTGCCCTGTGGCTGGCTTGGTTCTGACTGAAACTGGCCTGAGTCTCAAGGCTTCCCCTCAATCATGCTAGGTAATGCTGAGGACGCAGCACCACAGTGTTCTCTCAAGGAACAGGGAGAAAGCTGTATCTTGATGCTTAAAGAATGTGATTACCTCATCCAAATCTGTCTGTGCAACCTGCTCCAGTCCTTCTTTGGCCTTCGGACAGACACTGACTCAGTCTTCCTCATCTGCAGTTGGCTGGCATTTTCCCATTCCCATCTACACCAGAATTCTTTGCTCTTCACCCCACCCCCAGCCACTTTGAATTTGATCTTATTCAAAGTGTCCGACTAGTGACATCATAATTATTTCATCAAACTAGCTTTTCCCATCCTGTGGCACTCCGTCTTCCGGGGTACTTGATTCCAGGGCTAGTCTAGTGACTCTCTTAAGATGGTTTTGGTTGTAAGTAACAGAAATTCCAAAATTGACATAAATAAAGATGGCATTGGCACGACAATGAAGAACTATAGTGATAATAAGACTTTCAGTGAACCAGTATTTGCACAAAAGGTGGAGTTTCCCTCCACCCCATCTTCTCAACCTCCCGCCTCCCCCACATCTCTAAGTTGAACCTAGGGCTTTGTACATCCTGGATAAGCATCCCACTCCCTGAGCTGCATCCCCAGTCGTACCGGTTCTTTTCTTCTTCCCTTCTAGGGTACCTGTTTTATCCTAGAATTGACTCCCTTTGTGTTTGAAAAAAATGATGGAAGCAGCTTTAAGACTTAGCGTTTCCTCATCTATGTTCTACAGGGATTAAAAAAAAAAAAAAATCTCTCAAAAGTGAGACATCCTCTTGGCACAGTGGCCTGAATTGGGTCATGTGTTTTGAAGAAGTGAGTGATGGAATGTGCTGATTGGGGATTAATCAGAACTTCTGGTAGTGCCCTCTGAGGGGGGGGGTCACATCTCACAGAGCATGTAGGCTGGAGGAGGAGGCTTGCAGCTGCCAAGCCTCACTTCTGCTCTGGTCTGGTCTGAGGCCAGCTCTTCAGAATGTGTCACCCTGTTTCCCTTGCTCTCTGGCTTATAGCTGATTTGATCATGGGAACACCAGCAGATCAGAAGGCACCTTGCTACAGTCCTCACAGCCGCTGTCTTACTCTACAGGGACAACTCCTGCTGGATGACTCCAAGCCCTTCCAACTGTAACTCTTGCCAGGTTCCAGTTACTTCATTCTCCTCATGTGCTACGAGACCCAGAGGCAGTGACAGCTCCCTCCCTTGCCAGTCTCTTGGCATACCATCATTCTTGGTTGGCCCTTGCTATGACCTGAATGCTTATAACCCCATTCCTAATTTCAGATGATGAAATCTTTACTCCATGGAGGTAATATTATGAGGAGATAATTAGATCATCAGGGGATGGGCAGGGCCACAATGAACAGATTAGTATCCTTTTTTTTTTTTTTTAAAGAAAGGCCTGCAAGAAACCATTTGCCTTTCTGTCAGGTAAAGTTAGAATGAGAAGCTGGCTATCTATGAGGAACCGGGCTCTCACCAGACACTGAATCTGCCAGTGCCTTGATCTTGGATATCCAGCCTCCAGAACAGGAAGGAAGACATTTTTGTTGTTTCTAAGATACCTTGTATATGGCATTTTGTTATAGTAACGTAAATGGACTAAATGTGCCTCCCAGCCACACTTCTGTAAGAAGCTCCTTGCCAACCTCTGTGCTTATGCCCACAGTCTCCTTTCTGGACCTTAGCTTTATCATGTGTGCCCAAAAACTGAGGAAGAAAGACTAGATATGATGCATCCAAACTGGCCAATGCCTGCTGTTACCCACTGTTACCCCTGGCCCTCCTCCCTGACTCATCCATGGAAAATGAGGAAGAGACCCTCCCTAGATGATTTCAAATAGACAGTTCTAGCTTGCTATTCTGTACAGATTATATACATGAACAATATTTTCAAAAGCATGTACATTAGGAGTCTTGTCTCCCACAGAGCAAAGGACTTACAGTTGCTTTACTAGCTCATCCTCAGTGAGGCATGTCCCAAACCCTGTAGCCCTTATATCAGCAAACACTGAACATGTCAGTGATTGACAGGAAAGTGGAAGACAAGAAGTAGGAGAAAGTAAACTGACAAAATTTCAGACTGGACTAGAATGTGAATGAGTTATTGTGTAAGAAATGCACATCTCACAAGTCTCCTGGTGATTTGAGCAGACTGGGCAGACTTAGGGATCTCCTCACTAATCACTAACCCCTCTTCATCCTCCACATAATCCCTATTTACAACATCAGAGAGAGGCTGAGGTTTTGTTGTTTGGTTTCTCACAGAGGCACAAGAACAGGTTCAGCCAAATCAATTTTAAGGAAAAGAAATTTGTATAGGAATCAGGACACAAATTATGAACATCAGGGCCTGTCACACAGGGTCCCTAAAGGGCATAAAATACTGCAAGGTGCATACATACAATTAGTGAGAATATGCTGGAAGATAGGAAGAGATGGATTTAGGATTATGGAGAAATTCCATTCCAAAGTATCACTCACTCCTACCCCTTCAGGGAAGAGTAGTAGGTTTACCTTGGGACTGGTAAAACTGGTTGCCAACTAAGATTAATTGGAGAGGAAAAATGGTTGGGTTTTGTCATGATAAATGTGTGTGTGTGTGTGTGTGTGTGTGTGTGTGTGTGGCAGAGAGAGAGGCATAGGGGCGGGGCCCCCACCATTGGCAAAGTTCTTTCTTCTCTCACCAGCACTACAGTTGAGCCTTATGGTAGAGATGCTGGAACACACCTCCAACCATTGGCCTTGATCTGGCTAAGGAAGGATGTGTGCATTCACACAGGGTCTTGCACCTGGCATTTGCCTCACAGCAGCTGTTCTAACCACGTAAGAAGCATGAGGGTCACAGTCATTCTCCACAAGAACAAAAGGCCAAGGATGCAGAGATAATTTTATCAAAGGGATTCAACTTCCTGGATGACCTCATTCCAAAAGATCTGCAGAACCCAGATAAGCATCCCAGGGCTCTGGCCGAGGGCCCAACAGTGAGAGGAAAGGGACAGGAAGCTGGCTTTCCCTAAGTCTACATCTTCCTTAGGCTGACGGACAGGACACCTGTAGTCATCAGAAGTCATGATGTCCCAGGCATGTTCCTGCCAACTCTGCGAAAGAGTCAAGTGAGGGTCTGTCTTATCAGGCCCAAAGAAAGAGTCATGAATGTCACATGAATGCCTTGTGGGGTGTTCCCTTCCATGTCCCCACAATAGCTTTCTTTCTATGTTTCCATTCACATTGATTTATATGTCATTCTTGGACATTTTCTTCCTTTTAAATTCTCAAGAAATACAATATCAGAAATAATAAGAAGGTGTAAAAACTACTGGTAGATCTCAGAATATAATTTATGAGATTAAGAGCTAGAATCATCAGTAAAGAAAATTAAAGATTTTATTTTTGCAGTTTGGGGTCTGTTCCATACCAGACAAAGCTCCAGGCCCCAGAGTTCCTTACCCTGAAGAGCCATAGATTTATTAGAAGTCATAGATAATGAACTAAATGATTATATGGTAAGTGCTACAAGGTAATTTTGTCCTTGGGAATCCTAATATTAGAATGAATAATAAATAAGCCAAAATAAAAGTAATTTCTCAAAACTTCATTATATACTACATGACTTTGACCCTAGATTTTGTTACTTTATTCAGTATTCTCAATCCAACTCATCTGCCCTGTTCCAACAGAACTTTAGGCAGTAATGGAAACTTCGATCCAATGGCTCAATTCCAAAGATGGGATGTCCAATCTTAGAGAGCCTCTAGCCCCATGTGGCTACTGAGCACTTGAAATGTTGTAGGCATGACTGAGGAACTTAATTTTAAATTTTGCTTACCTTCAGTTCATTTAAATAGGCACACGAGGCCAATGGTTGCACGGGGTAGACACAGCTCCAGAGTTCTACTCTAGTAGATGTGGCCAGCTCTATCAAAAACAATGAAATTTAACGAGCTGAGCTTACAACCAGTAAACACTCGTTGGAATGGCCAATGAGACATTAAAGAAAGAATCTCCTGCCTGCCCACTGGACTCATTCAGCCTTGAATGTCTTCAGGAAAATGAGCCTATTAGATGCAGCAGGAGAGAAGGCAGGAAGTGCAGCTATAATGCAAGGTTAAGCAACTGAACAGGGAGCACCAGGCATGAACAAACCAAAGGGGGGGCACATGACTGAACAAAGCTTCTCAGTGTCAAAAAGGATTTAAGGCAGATTCAAAGTCAAATTTTAATTTTTAAAACATTTGAGAAAGTAGAAAATTCATTAAGTCCAATCCAAAACTCACTGATGGACGACACCCTTTCTCTATCAACAAATCTCTTCCAGAATGCTTCCCATATGCTTAGCACCAACTGGGAGACATTAACAAATTTAGAATGATCTCAGATTTATAAAGCAGCTTAACACTTTGCTTTATAGGGTGGAGAGTTGGGAAAAGAGGCCAAGTGTAGGCTGCTCAGCAGGGAGGTCTTCAGAGGGAACAGAAGTTGTGAATCAGGCACTCTGCAAGCCTCAGGCCTCCACACACTTCTAGCAACATCCTTCCTGAGACCAGTCCACCAGTGAATTTGCTAGAATACCCTCAGCTTCATGGTGTGGTCATCAGCTCTCACTCGGTCTGTGGTTTTCACAAGGAGTAAGTCAGATAAACAAAGGCTTATACAGAGCAACCATTTTCTCTTTTTTTAAACTGCTTTTCATACTTCAAAAACTACTTTATTGAGGTATGACTGACATACAAAATGTTATACATATTTCAAACATACAGCTTACATCTGTGAAGGCATCGCCACAGTGTATGCCATGGATATATCTGTCTCATCCAGAAGTCTACTCCCAATCCTATTTTCTCAAGGTGATAAAACAACAACAACAACAACAAAAAACTGTTAAAGTAATAGCTACTCCTCAGAAACTGAAGTCACTGTGCTGTACAGTAGATCTCTGGGACTTATTTATGTAGCATAACTGAAACTCTCTTAATATCATTAACTAATATTTCTTCATTTCTCCCTCTCCCAGCTTCTGGCAACTAGCACTGAATTCTCAGTTCCTACGTGTGACTATTTTAGATTCTTCAAGTATGTGGGAACATATGGCATTTGTCCGTGACTGGCTTGTTTCACTTAGCATAATGTCCTTTAGGTTCATCCATGTTGCCATATATTACAGAATTTTCTTCTTTCTTTAGTCAAACTGTATTGCATTACGTATATGTAGTGCATTCTCTGTACATGTACACATCGGTGGGTACTGCTGTGTCTCGGCTATCAAGAATCATGCTGCATCCAACATGGGAGTGCAGACATCTCTTGGACATACGGATTTCATCTGCTTTGGATATATACCCAGAAGTGAGTTTGCTGGATCATATGGTAGATCTATTTTTAATTCTGGGAATCAAACATACTCTTTTCCATAATGGCTGTACTAATTTACATTCCTACCAACAATGTACAAGAGTTCCTTATCTTTTGCTTCTCTGATAATATTCATCCTAACTGGTCTTCCCAAGCTATCTCTTCCTGGTTAATTTGCATTTCTCTGATTAGTGACACTGAGCACATTTTCATATACACCTTAGCCATTTGTAGGTCTTCTTTGTAGGTTATTGCTTGGAAAATGTCTGTTTTTCTCTTTTGCTCATTTCAAAATCAGATTATTTGTTCTTTTGCTATTACTTGTAGATAGGTGTGTATTATATGTTTCATATGTTAACCCTTTTTCAAATACATGGCTTGCAAATATTTTCTCCCATTCTGTAAATTGCCTTTTCGTTTTGTTGATTTTCTTTTCTTATGCAGAGCTTTTTATTTTACCTGTCAATCCTTAGCCTATCTTGTATTTGCATATATGTATTTGTGTGTGTGGATGTGTGTGTGCAGTGCATATACATGTGTATGTACATGTATGTGGAGGCCAGAAGGCGATGTTGGGTGTCTTCCTCAATTGTTCTCCGCCTTATTTTTTGAGACGGGGTCTCTTACTGAACCTGGAGCTCATCAATTCTGTGAGACTTGGGGCCAGAAGCCTCCAGGGATCCTCCTGTCTCCACCTTGTCAGTACTGGGATTAGAAGAACATGCTGCCACACCTGGCTCTTATGTGCTGGGGATTGAACTCAGGTCTTTATGCTTCCAGGGCAAGCGCTTTACCAAATAAGCCACTTCTCTAGCCCCTTTAACTTAATTTTTATGGTTCTGTGCATATATTCCCTATCCTAAAAATCCCCTAGAATGCCTCCTCCCTTGTTGGGTGCCCTTCCTGAGGCATAGCATGCTTACTTCCTTCATAGCCAGTGAGCCCACATACCTCCTAAAACACTTCAGCTTATGCTTGTGGTTTTTAGTATCTGTTCCAGATTTTTTTTCTTTTTTTTCAAATTTTATTTATTTATTTTTTGTATTTTATGTGTATGAGTGTTATGCTACATGTATATAAGTGCATCCATGTTGTTCAGTGCCTGTTGAGGCCAGTAGAGGGTGTCAGATTCCCTGGAACTGGCATTAGGGATGGTTGTTCACCACCACATGGGTGCTGGAATTTGAACCCAGGTCCTCTGCAAGAGCACCCAGTGCTCTTAACTGCTGAGCCATCTTTCTAGCCCTTAGGTGATTTATTTTTCTATAGAACATTGCTAGTGTTGAGTGTATCAAAATAAGTAAGCTTGGTGAATACATACTTTGCCTTTCCAGCTTCTATTGTGGTCTATAAGTATGTAAGATCTGTGGGCAGAAAGGCCACAGACTTTCTTTCATTTGAACACACACTTAAATCTAAAAGATGACCAGCAATAACCCGTCTCTTTCACTGAGCTTTTCTTGATGTAAACTGGAATGTATAACAATTATCATCACCTTGCTCTTGATACAGAAAGAACCTGTAGCTCCTCCTGACATTGGAAGGTGGCAGGAGGTGGATTCCACACCACTGCTTCTGCCAGACATTGTGTCTTAGCAAGTATAATGGTCTTAAAGATCATTTAAGGCCATTAGGCCTGTAGTCAATGTCATCTGGAAATAAGTAAGTGGGAGTCAGAGATTGAGCAGCCCTGCAATAATGAGTAAGGGGTAATCTGAATTCTCCTGCCGCAGTTTTTCATTTATAATATTGCACAGGCTTCTTTTAATATTTGGTACCTTGTATTTAGCAATAAAAATTTCAGGAGTAACTAAATGAAACAAAGCGTGCATATTAAATGAGCAATTAAGTGCTGGATTTCCACTTATCAAGAAAGCTGGGGTTGGAGAGATGGCTCAGGGGTTAAGAGCACTGGATGCTTTTGCAGAGGACCCAGGTTTAATTCCCAGCACTCACATAATGGCTAACAATGGTCCGTAACTCCAGTTCCAGGGGATCAATGCCCTCTTCTGACTTCCTCAGGCATTGCACAACATGGGTGCACTTACATACATGTAGGCAATACACTCATACACATACAATAAAAATAAAATAGCCCTCTGCTTCCTGGGCCTGCACAGCTGGCAGGCTTGTCTGCAGGGTAAGTCAATCGTGCCCTCCTTGCCTTGACTCCCTGAGCCTCATTCACCCTCCTATCTCCCCCTCCCATTTCTCCTAGCCTGGGTCCAGTCCCATTCCTTGTCTTGGCACCCCAGACACTGGGGGAACCACCACTGCTTCCTTATCCTTTGCATCCAGATCAAACCAGCTCCTTCTGAGACCCTGGGGACCCCTATGGGCCTGGCCCCACCCTCACCCTCCCTCTGCTTCCCTGGGCCTGTATGACCAGCAGGTCTCTCTCCAGGGTAAGTGGATCGCGCCCGCTGCCTCTTGAGTCCCCCAGCCACATTCACCCTCCAATCTCCCCCACCCATCTCTCCTCCTAGCCTGGGTCCTGTCCCATTCCTTGTATTGGTACCCGAGACACTGGGGGAACCACCACTGTTTCCTGATCCTTTGCAGACAGACCAACCCAGTTCCTTCTCCGGTCCCCAGGAGCCCCTGGGTCCTAGTCCCGCCCTCACCTCCCTCTGCTTCCCTGGGCTGCACAACCGGCAAGCTTCTTTCCTGAACACTGGGGCTGACCTTTCCGCTTTCCTATCCTTTGCATCCAGACCAACCCAGTTCCTCAGTGTAGTCCCCAGGAGACCTTGTGGCCTCTTCCCGACCCCCATCTCCCTTTGCATATTTGGGTGGCTCGGCCACCATTTGCCCTAGACCAGTGTCTTTCCTGGGCCCTGCTCCCAGGCCAGTCCAACCCCCAAATTCCTGAGGGCAAAATCTTTCCTGGAGGGATCCAGAACTTAGGAGAAAGCCTGAGAGCATCTGATCCTCATCTGACTTGGGCCTCTGTGGGAACTCAGGAAGACAAAAGCAATCTGGCCACTCCAACATAAAATCAAAGGAGAGAACCTGAAGTTTAGAGGAACCAGCTTTTCATGCCCAAAAAGTAAACCCAAAAGACACATAAAGTTTACAAAAAGAAGCAGACCTAAACTTGAAGGCTTGAGTCTCACACAAGAATCAGAAACTACAAAAGAAATTCACATATCAAAATCACAGAGAAAAAATAATAACATGAAACATGAAAATAACATATCCCCACCAAATACCAATAGTCCTCTAGAGGAGTACAATGAGAACCCCCCCCAGAGATAATGCAGGACATAGAACTCAAAAGAACAATTATAAACATGATAAAAGAAATCAGTGAATTTAAAGAACACAAAAAGAAACCAAAGAACTGAAGGAAAATAGGGATAAACTTCTGAATGAATTCAGAAAAGAGCTAGAAATATTGAAGATTGAAGACTACTCAGGCTGAAATGAAGAAGGACTTGAAACACTCAGTAAGCCAATTAGAAATGACAGGAATGAGTGTAATGGAAAACAGAGTATCAAGACTGGAAGATAAAGTGGATGAACTAGACCCAAGAAAAGATTATGAAAAATTTAAGAAATCACAAGAATGGAATATGCAGGAATTGTGTGTGACACCATAAAAAGCCCAAACTTATCAATCATAGGCATACAGGAAGGAGAACAATCCCAAGATAATGGCATGGACCACATCTTCAATAGAATCACGGAAGAAAAAATCCCAAAATTAAAGAAAGACATTCCCATACAAATACAAGAAGCATACAGAACACCAAGCAGACAGGACCAGAAAAGAAAATCTCCACGGCACATCATAGTAAAAGCACCAAACATAGAAAACAAAGAGACAATACTGAAAGCTGCAAAAGAGAAACAAGTCACATATAAAGGAAAACCCATTAGGATTACAACTAACTTTTCAGTGCAAACTATGAAAGCCAGAAGAGTCTGGACGAATGCATTCCCAGTTTTAAATGACCACAGATGCCAACCTAGATTACTATACACAGCCAAAATGTCTATTATACTCAAGGGGAAAGAAAAATCTTCCGTGACATAAATAGGCTGAAGGAATTCATGTGCACAAAACCAGCCCTTCAGAGAGTTCTGGAAGCAATACAAAGAGCTGAAGAAAGGAATGACTATAACCAAGGGGTTGCGGAAAGAAATTCAATGAAGGTATAACTGTGGAAATCTCTGGGCCTGCAGAAGCCAGAGGGCTGGTTCTTCAGTATTGTCTAGTCCCTCCGAGGCTTCAGGCCT
>NW_008345290.1:2003999-2004812 GCF_000622305.1 Nannospalax galili
TTCCAAATTCCTTCAATGAAGTGAGCATCACTCTAATACCAAAGCCAGGTAAAGATACAATCAAAAAAGAAAACTATAGACCCATATCCTTAATGAACAAAGATGTAAAAGTTCTCAACAAGATACTTGCAAACCGCATACAGACACACATCAGAAAGATCATCCACCATGATCAAGATGGCTTTATCCCAGAGATGCAGAGGTGGTTCAATATACGTAAGTCAATAAACATCATAAATCATATAAAAGGGCTCCAAGACAAGAACCACATGGTCATCTCAATAGACACAGAGAAGGCCTTTGACAAAATTCAACATGCATTTATGTTCAAAGTCCTAGAGGGAAGTCGACTGGAGGGAACATACCTCAACATAATTAAAGCCATATATAACAAAGCCACAGCCAACATCATTCGATATGGCGAAAAATTGGAAGCATTCCCATTGAAATCAGGAACCAGACAAGGCTGTCCACTAAGACAAGAGCAGGAAATTAAAGGAGTAATAATTGGAAAAGAAAAGATCAAATTACCCCTTTTTGCAGATGATATTATATCTAAGAGATGCCAAAAATTCCACCACAAAACTCCTAAAAATTATTAACATGTTCAGTAAAATGTCAGGTTACAAAATTAACCTACAAAAGTCTGTAGCCTTTCTATATACCAATTACAAGCAATCAGAGAAAAAGCACATGGAAACTCTCCCATTCTCAATAGCCTCAAAAACAATAAAATATTTAGGAATAAACCTAACCAAAGACATTAAATATCTCTACAATGAAAATTATGAAACTCTAAAGAAAGACATAGAG
>NW_008345290.1:2004852-2005826 GCF_000622305.1 Nannospalax galili
AAGCCCCGGATAGCCAAAACCACCCTGAGCACTAAGAGCAATGCTGGGGGGTGGGGATTACTATACCAGATTTCAAGCTATATTACAGAGCTGTAGTCATAAAAACAACATGGTACTGGCACAAAAATAGAACCATAGACCAATGGAACAAAATTGAAGACCCAAATATGAGTACATGCAATTTCAGCCACCTGATATTTGACAAAGGGGCCAAGAATACTCACTGGAGGAAAGACAGCATGTTCAGCAACTGGTGCTGGCAAAACTGGATCTCCACCTGTAGAAGAATGAAACTAAACCCCTATCTTTCACCCTGCACAAAAGTCAATTCCAAATGGAACAAAGACCTCAATGTGAACCTGAAACTCTGAAAATGTTAGAAGAAAACATTGGAAAAAACCTACAAAATACAGGTGTAAGAAAGGATTTCCTAACCCGGACATCAATTGCTCAGGAAACACGGTCAAGAATTAACGAATGGGACCTCATGAAACTAAACAGCTTCTGTACATCAAAGGAGGCAACCAGAGGAGCAAACAGAAAACCCACAGAATGGGAGAAAATCTTCACCAGCGACACATCTAACAGAGGTTTAATATCCAGAATATAAAACGAACTCAAAAAACAGAGAATCAAGACAGGAAGTAACCCAACTAAAAGATGGGCTAAGGAGCTGAACAGAGAGTTCTCAAAAGAAGAAGTAATGATAGCTATGAAGGATCTTAAAAGAAGTTTAACATCACTAGTAATTAGGGATTTGCAAATTAAAACCACTGTAAGATTTAATCTTACCCCAGTCAGACTGGCTATGATCAAGAGAACAAATGATACCAAATGCTGGCAAGGATGTGGAGAAAGAGGAACACTCATTCACTGCTGGTGGGATTGCAAACTCATGCAACCCCTCTGGAAAACAGTGTGGAGAACTCTTTAAAAAACTAAAAATGAATCTACCATATGACCCAGTTAAACTC
>NW_008345290.1:2006649-2010244 GCF_000622305.1 Nannospalax galili
GTGCAGGCACCTTAAGTGGGAAAACCATGATAGAGGGGGGAGATGATACAAGAGAGAAACAATGCCTAGCTAGTCACGAAAACCAGAGGAAACCATATGACTCCTACAACCTACTGACTAATTATACACAGCAGATCAAGAAATACGTGTCTAGGTAAGGTTTATCTGAGAACAGTTGGTCTTTCCCCAAGATTTATCTACATGACACACAGTAATTAAAAGTACCATTCTGGTGGAACTAATCTTCTTGATATTTAACAGACATACTTTCAGGCCTATAATAAATTGGTCAGAGGGACATAAAGAACAGTTTTTGCTTCTTGCCCTCCTAAGCTGACTAGTTCCAGTGGATTATGAGCATCTCTCAAAATGTCCTGTGATTGTGGTGGGTCACCTGTCCTCTTGATCAAGGAGGCCAAGGAGACCCCTCCAGATGGACTTGAACCAGTGTTCAGTCTACAAAGAGGAGGGTCAACACAGAAGAATCATTTCCTCCATACTTCCAAGCGAAGCCAGTCATGGTAGAGCAGGACCTTTGACTTATCTTCACATAGGCAGAACTGGTAAAAGAAAGGAGCCAGGGGCTCCTCCCAAGCCCATGTGACCCCTGAGGAAGGAACAGGTCCTCAAATGACCTTAAGAGTAAAAATAAATTGGTTTATCTGGGCCAACTGTATGACCTTAAACACCCAAAAAGAAAGTATAGCCAAAGATTAAAGGGGCCAATTTAATTTTTTAAGAGTCCATATGCATACCTAAAGGCTACATAACAAGCAACAATGCCAGATAGGAGATACCTTCTTTTGGCCAGGGTGTCCAAAGGGACTCCCAGATAGTAACCAAGCATAGAACTGGGAACATGAACAGCAACCCTAATCTTACCTAAAGGAATATTGACAACTGATTGCTGCTAGATGAGGAACAGCTGACCTTCCTAAAACAAAGACCTCTAGATAGACTGACTAGATTCACCAGATGGACAAGTAGTGGGGAATGGCTAGGGGTGCCAACAACACAGCAGACAGTAGCAGGGATATCAGAGTATAAGGGCTCTAGTGGGCGGAGGGAGGGTTTTGGAGGGTGCCATTTGGGAAGTGGGTGTATAGTTGAATAAGATGGTTTGGGATGTTCTGTGTGATATATACACACACACAAAAAATCAACAAATTTTTTAAAATGTACTATATTTGAGGAGGAAGCATGGAAATTTATGTCATGTTAATTAGTAGAGGTGATAAACATTACCCTTGAAATCTACCAGATGACTTTATAGACATACACAGGTGCCAAGTATCCAAGTGCAACCGATTATGACTAGTAATAATCAAATACATACAGATTAGAGACGCATGAGCCAACATCACAGTGTTATTAGCAAAAACAATGAGTCTTTCTGTAAGAAACAGTATATTTTAAAACGAAATGGAGATCTTTTTTAAAGGTTAAAAATTCTTTCAATTTTATGTCTTATAGGAGTCATACCGAGTTCAATATTGTGTAACTGTATTACTTCAACAGCGAACCTAAAAATTTAATAGCCACTTTTGAAAGAGATGTATCTTTGCTAATTCTAATTATGTAGTTATTAAAAATTAAAAAAAAAAAAAAAGACAGCAGGCTAAGCAGGGTCTAGGGGAGCAAGCCAGTACGCAGCATTCTTCCATGGCCTGTGCTCCAGCTACTGCCTCCAGATTCCTGCCCCATGTTCCTACTTTGGGCTCCAGATGAACTGTAACCTGGGATATGTAAACTAAATAAACCCTCCCCCCCCCAAAAAAAATAAAATAAAACAAAATATTTTTAAAAAGAAAGACGAATACATAGCTTATACAAGTATTTACTGTCCACCGTTGAGGGACCTGGTGACATCAATAGCCACATGAAAACTAGACACAGATTTGAAGAAGTACCAACCTCTACTTGAAACATTAGGAAAAGTTTAAGAAGGCTGTGTGGCAAATGACTGTACGTGAGCAGCTACTGAAGATGTATTTACACATCACACCACAAATCATGACTTATTTAAGTCAGACATTTTTCTACATTAATATTGTCCATTTTGAATTCCAGGTCTGTAAATACACAGAGTAATGATAGCTTTACATGTGTGGCCTGCACTAACAGAAGAAGAGCTGCTCAACAGTTGCATGAAGCCCTTTTTATACTAGAGTCCTCAGGTATTAGAAATAGAAACTAGGGTAGTTCCACTGGTAATTTGATATATTTTCCATATAAATCAAGAAATCAAAGTAGAAATTTGGGGAATTTATTCGTGGGGGGGCGTCTGATGTTGGTTGGACACTGTCTTAAATTCAGAACAAAAGCTCAACACTGAAGATAAAATGTGCTTTGTAGTAATCATTGGAACACAAATTTGGGGGGGGACCATAGGTTCATAATGTTCTTACTAAATTAAGAGAACTACAAAACAGAATGTACTTGGAAATGGCTGTAGTGCACATAATTTATAATTGTGCCCAAACCACTGTGGTATGCCACTAAAGAAAATAATGACTGTCATTGCACAAAATTACAAACATTTCATATGAAAACAAAATAACTTAAGCATATAATTGTTGTGACAGACTTTATATTAATTATAAAACAACACTCCCCAAAATAAAACAAAAACCAGCAATCAAGCAACAATTACCCCCCTTCACGCACACACAGACACACACTGAAAATAACAATAGGAACTTCAGCTTGGTAGTGCTATTCTTCTTTCCCAGATGCCCACAGCAATCTGATTTTAGAAATGAAGGAGCCATCAAATAACTACTTTGTAAATCAACCTATAAATCCTGGAATAACGCTTGAATAATTTTGGAATAATTTCTTCAGTGTTACTTTCATTTTGATGAAAATGAGTTGGAATATTTTAATTACTAAATTAGCAGAATACAAAAGATTTCAGGTTGTGAAGCTTTTTATGAATTGCAATTATAGCAAGCTTACAGAGGGCCATATTAAAATTGTCTTTATCAAATCAAGGGAGGAAACGAATTAAACTGTGGGTGCTAGGAAGTATACAATACCTCAACTGGTGGAAATACTCTCTGGTGAAGCTCCTCTTTTAATTGGATCAGTTTATATTCTACACTGAAATGCAATGTAATTGAAAGGGTCTGCAATTTTATAACATTTGGCTCTGGTGAAGCATTCAAAAGAACCATCATAAATAAATCATTTGACAAGGTTGTGCCTTGTAAAATGTTTGTTGACTAAAGAGTCTCTGAATGCCCTCTGAAGAACTCTGAGCAATGGCTCAGCAGTTAAGAGGTCTGGCTTCTCTTGGAGAGGTCCCAGGTTGGGTTCCCAGCATGGCAGCTAACAACAATCTGTAACTCTAGTTCCAAGGACTCCAATGCCCTCTTCTGGCCTCCCCAAGCAATGCGATCATATGAGTGTACTTACATATAGGCAGACAAAGCACTCATACACATAACATGGGCCAGGCGTGGTGGCGCACGCCTTTAATCCCAGCACTCAGGAGGCAGAGGCAGGCAGATCTCTGTGAGTTCAAAGCCAGCCTGGTCTACACAGTGAGTTCCAGGACAGCTGGGTCTACAGGGAGACACAAAAAGACCAAAAA
>NW_008345290.1:2010394-2019220 GCF_000622305.1 Nannospalax galili
CTTGGGGGAGGCAGAAGCAGACGAATCTGTGAGTTCAAGGTCAGCCTGGTCTACATAGTGAGTTCCAGGACAGCTGGGTCTACAGGGAGACACAACAAGACCAAAAAATAAAATAATAAAATAAAATAAAAACTCTTTTCTCCTTTGGTACTAAAACCAACTTACATTAAGTAGAAAATAATTTTTTAAAAAAGATTCAATGAATGGAAACAAAAGATATACCTTGCAAAGTTACTTGGCTGAAATAGTGACATAATTCAATATGAAAACATTAGAATTAAGAATAAAGCCAGGCATGGTAGACCATGCCTTTAATCCTAGCACTCGGAAGGCAGAGGAGGAGACAAGTGGATCTCTGTGCGCTTGAGGCCAGCCTGGTCTACATATGGGGTTCTAGGTCCGCTGGGATTATAGTGAGACTCTCCCCCCAAAAAGTGAGCTGCTCTTTCTGAGTTCACTAAATAATTCAGTACCTGCAGAGACAGTATTTTCTCAAAAATAGTTGGCTCACAGAAAAGGGTCAATTTTAAATTTCATTAATCATAAAATACAATTATAATAGTATGATAGTCAATTTTATTTAAAAACTACAAATGAAAAATACTGAAATAAATATATTTTCAAAATAGCTAAGGCCTTGATGTAGTAGAGGCAGATATGATTAAGATATGGCTAAGAAACTGATTAATTTCTTACAAGGAATAAAATTCTGTGACTATGTACCAGTAATTATTCTGCTTATATACTCTTAATCAGAATAATTTAAAAATTATGCTTCTGCATGTGGAAATATTTTTGTATTTTAAAAAGATTTTTTGCTTTTTGTCTTTATGTTTTGTTTTGAGACAGGTCCCAGTAGCTCTGGTTGGCCTAGAACTCCCTCCATAGCTAAGACCAACCTTGAACTCCGGAACCTCCTCTGGTACCAAGGGCTGGGATCACAGGAGCGCACCACCCATGCCTGGTTTTTATGCTTTTTGTAAGTAGAACTGCTAATAATTTCTATGCTGAAACTAGTTTGTTACCCAATAAATAATTTTAAAAGGGATGCAATTTAGTTATTTTGGATACAGACTACATTACCCAGCTATAGCCCACCAGTCTGGTTTTGGGATCTTTCCTGAGTACAAGGATTTGATGTCACTGACTCCTATCCCTTTAATTACCCTTACTACAAAGGCCAAGTGTTTATTTCATTTCCCATTCATCCCCATTTGCCAAAGAGAAAACTGAGGTGAAGAGGTTGTGTGACTCAAGGGTAGTGGTACAGTCTAGAAAGCCCAAGCTTGGATTTGAGGCCAGGCAGTCTGGCTGCAGACTTTGTGTTCCTAACCCTTTCCCTAAGTGACTCTCTCGGGATAACTGTCCTCAGATAATAATGTTTGTTGAATGAATAAAACCAAACGAAAGGATTAACAAACGGAAAGAAGGTAATGACACTAAACACAATGGTGATGGTGAAAAGAAGTGGCAGAGGAAGTGCCTACCACACCCATCATCATGTTCCTGCCCCAGGAGTCAAGGGCGCTGAGTTGGAGCCAGGACTTCCCCAGGGAAAGTGACTTAAGTAAACAGGTTTGTTTACACGGCACACAGCTGCCAGATGCAAGGAATCAAGAAAACAAAGGTGTTTTCCCCAACATGCCCATAACAGAAGTTTTACTTGGGCTGTTTTCTCAGACACCAAGCCGGATACCCTTCTGGGATCAAGCTCAGATGTTCAGAGAAGGTCCTGTCAGGACTCAGATTAGGTGGGCTGCAGCTGGTGCTTGAAGAACAGGAGTCTAGTCTTGAAGACTCTTACCCAAATGTCTGGGGTAGCAGTGAGGGATAGCTGTGTCTGAGCTCTCAGCAGAGGAGTCCAGCTAGATCTTGATCTACAGGACCGGGATCTGATGGCCCAGACCTTAGGAGAGAAAACTGTTCTCCCATGAGGTTTGGCCTTATGGAATTTGAGAGATTTGGAAAGAGAGTGTCATTGCGTCTTGAGCTGCCTCCCTGTGAAGAAGACTCAGCACTACTTCTGCAAAGGAAGTAGAGGGGGTGAGGGAGACAATTGTCCTCCACACAGAAAGAACATGGGATGAATATTTTTTTGGAAAAGGAAAAGCATGACCATTATTACACATAATGACTCTATCCTGGCAGCCATAATGCCTGGCAGCTCCCTCATAAATGGGAGCCCATGGAGCCCTGACTGTCGTTGCTCTTTCCTGCCTTTCCCACAGCAGGCTCAGCTCTGCTTACTGAGCTTTTCCTCACAGTCTTGTTTCTTGTTTCTTCTGCTGACGTCTTCTGTTTCGGTGCCTGCTTCTGGTGAAACCTGAACTGACACACGTCCCATCTCTCCAAAAGTGACATTGTTTTTTAAGGAGCCAGAAGAAGTCCTAGTCCTATTCTCTGGTATCTTCAGAAATCCAGCACCCAAGGTAAAATGGTTGATTGACTCAATTATTGGGTTAGGTATTCACCTAATCGCTTACTTCCACAGATATTAATTAAGCACACATTTGTACCCTGGGGATCTAGCAGTAAACAAGTATGACATAAGTGAAAATCTTTCTGGGCAAGTTGGAAAATGAAGGACTGAGAGGAGTTCAGGGAAGAAAAACTCTGTGTGGGAGTGGCTGGCTCTGAAAGTCAAGCATTCCACCTGACACAAAGATCTAACTGTGATGGTCCCAGCCTGCTGCAGAGCTCTTCAGCTCCAGACAGAATAACTTCTGTTTCAGCACTGCTGTTGCTAAGTCCCTTCCATGCAGTACTGATCAGCAATTCCCAAGGGCAGCAGCCCCCATAGCAAAGCATCATGTGCTCTGGTGGATTGGTATTGACTAGCCACCTTCTCATCAGTCTCAGGTCAGCCTATAAAACGAACTAAAAGGAGGTGCTGAAACCCTTCTCTAGTCTTCCCACATCTCTATGATGCAAGGAAGCCAGAGACCAGCATAGCATTGCCAGCAATCAGAGAAGACCAGCTAGAGAGGCAGGGGCTATGTGACATACTAGAGCCCAGGTGACAGCCATGGGGGGTGGGGGTTTCTGGAGATTCTAGGGCTCCAATCCCAACAGTGCTATCCTCACCTTGTGACAGAGACAGCCTTACCTTCTGTGGGTCTAGGCTTCCTCTGCTACTGAGGGGAGGGCAACTGGACCTATCCCATCCTCTCTGCACTGTGCAATGGGCAACACAGCTGGGAAGGGCAGGAGAAAGGCTAGTAATCACTTTTTACTCGTCTGGCTTAACCCCCATACCCTAGCCATGTACCCTACTTTTGCCTACTTTGAAAAAAAAGAAAGAAGAAAAAGAAAGCAAAAATAAAACATACATTTCCTTCTGCTTTCAGGACAGGGTTGTTGGAAATCACACCCACCCTGAGGCTTGGCAGCTACTGTACTATGTAGATGCTGATGAAGCCCACTGAGGCAAGGTGCCACCAGCCCAGGAGTCTGCCTCAGCATCTCACCACAATCCAGGGCCCCAGGCAGAACAATAGGAAGGATTGTGCTTCTCACAGGAAGTTCCCTTCTGATTCTGAGTAACAGGTTTTGATCTCAGGCTGGCGGCCAGGTAGGAAGAGAAACCCTTCAGAAACACTTGCTGTTTTGTGAGATTTCCCTGGGGATTTAAGGATTTCACCTAGAAACTTTGTGCTGATGTACATAACATTGTCTCTGTAAAAATGGACAGGAAAATTCATGGTCCTGAGTGGGGTCACTGTGGCCCCTTCCACTAAGCCAAACAATTGGACACCCCTGAAGGCTTGCATTTCCTGCTGAGTGGACGTGCTGGCCATCCATACGGCCAGTCTCTGTAACCCACAGGCCCAGGGCAGAAGGAAAAGGGGCCCTTGTGTCTGCTGGCGGGTTCTCCTCAGGAATCTCCACAAGAGTTAATTTCACTTTGAGGATTTCTGGGCAGGGCTGAGGGAACTTCTAGACGATATCCCCATCTTCATTTCAAGCACAGTGATCCGGTCAGTTATGCAGATGGCAACACAGACCCTTCTATGGTCTTTTGGGAAAGCAGGAGAGTTGAGCCAAAGACAAAGGAAGAATCTCCTCATTTGAAACCCAACTGTGTTTGGAACTTCAGGTCAGGGCAGTCTTCAAGGAGGACAGCTGGGCCATTTCCACTGCAGCTTTCCAACCCTTCCTTGCCCACCAGTGGGACCTCTAGGCCTCTGTATGAGAACCTGGCAGGAGCCAGCCAGCAAAGGAAACTATAAATACTCTCCCTGGAGCTGGCATCCCCCCAGGCCCACAGCTGAGGGTCAGTGCGGGAAACACCTGCATCTTCTCAGGCACCTCCCAGGCTGGCTTCCTGCCCTCAGTGTTTGAATGCTTTTCTGTGACCTTCTCCACCTCTGAGGAAGCCATGCAGTCCAGCCTCCCAGCTGCAAGATTGGGGCACAGGCTCCAACCTGCCAGGCCCGTCTTCTCAGCTGGAGCTTCACATTCACGAGGGCTGGAACCAAATCACTGAGGGTAAAATGAGGGAGGAGAGGAGAGGAAGGGGCATGGCACTTCATAGAATGCTTTTTCTCCTGATTTTACTTGTTTGGGGCAGAATGAAACAGCCACTAATCAATCAGGCTTCTTCCCCCTGATGAGCCAGAGTCTTGATAATTGGAGAGGTTTCCCAAAAATCAATCAATCAGTGAATAAATAGTTCCTTTTTTGCTGTTTTTATTTATGAAGCATGGGCTGAGAGATCCCTTGTGGGCATTTTCAATACAGAAGCAAGTCACAACAGCAGCTAATGGTCAATTGTAAATGGAGGTCTGCTGTGTAGCTGTCATTCAAAATGGGGTACCCTTTAAAAATGAGGCTGCACAAGAGATGAGGGAGAATTTAAAGGCTCATCGGGTGACAGTGTTTATACTCCATTGAGCAGAGCAGCCTGAAACTTATTTAAAAGACCCCCTGCCAGGTGTGGTAGCTTAAGCCTATAAAACTAGCACCCCAGAAACTACAGCAAGAGGACCTTTGAAAGTTCAAGACCAGCCTAGGCCACATAAGTGATCTCTGGGGCAGCCTGGGCTACAAAGTAAGACTCTTATCAACAAACAAACAACCTACCTACCCACAAAACCCCAGATGCCTGATTCCTGCCTCCTAAAATCTGCCTTTGAGTCTGTAATTCCAGTCCAGATTGCCTTGTCAGGACTGTACTTTGGAAACAGTGCTGTCAGACAGTAGTTGAGATCCTTCAAGACCAGCAGGCCAATAAGGGCATGAGGAGGTTATTAGAAATTCACATTCTCAGGGGCTGGAGGGATGGTTCAGGTTAAGAATGTTTGCTGATCTCCCAGAGGACTAGAGTTTTTGCCAGTACCCACCTTGAATTGCTAACTTTGATGTCCTCTTCTGTCCTCTTTGGGTACCTGTTCTCACGTTCACATCACTCACACACAGACATACATACACATAAATAAAAGTTTAAATTTAAAAAGAAGTGCAGATTCTCAGGCTGATTCCAGATATATGAATCACACTTTGGGAACAAGGGCCCAATAATCCGTTTCTAAAACCT
This sequence comes from Nannospalax galili, assembly GCF_000622305.1. Classification (NCBI taxonomy): domain Eukaryota; kingdom Metazoa; phylum Chordata; class Mammalia; order Rodentia; family Spalacidae; genus Nannospalax; species Nannospalax galili. The sequence continues at coordinate 2,015,931 of NW_008345290.1, forward strand.
CCAGATGATGTTGATATCCACTAATGGTAGAGAAACACTGTCCTATACCCAGGGACAGCGCTGATAAAATGTGCAGTCAAGGCTGAGAACTATTGCTTGGGGTCATGAGTGGAAACATAAACATTAGCCTCATCTCCAGAGCCCACCTTTTTCTGAGCATAACCTTTTTGGGCTAGGGTTAGAGTTAATAAGATAAAGTGGGGAAATGCAGGCTGTATTTAAAATGGACAGTGGTTCAAGTGTAGTCCCTTAATTGAAGGTCCCCAAAGCTCAATGTTCTTGTCTGTGGAACAGAAGAATGCTGCTCACTCTAAAGGGGAGCTGTGAAGATTAAAGAGACCCTTCCTGGGGAAGGCCTTAGCCAGTGTTTGGTGCTCAGCAGAGATTCAATTTTCCTATGTCTGCAAGTATTATTTCTCTTAGTTTAATGGGAATCTAAAATGAGATTTTGTTTTTGAGACAGGGTTTCATGTAGCCTAGGCTGGCCTCAAACTTATTTCCTGAGGCTGGCCTTGAACCAGAAAGAGATTTTTAATTTTGCTAGGAATAGAGCTTGTGGCTTTACTCTCCAGAGAGCACCCCATGGCTTCTTTTAAAGTCCATCTCTTGTTTTAAGGTAAATGTAGGAAGAACAGGCCAAGATTTAGAGACAGCTGCTGGCTTGAAATTAGACATAGCTATAACTCATCTTAGCCCGATTCTACCTGTGATATGTCTTCACAATGGTCAAAACTGTGGAGTATTCATAAACACTTCAAACAGCATTTTACTTTCTCAGTTGATCTCTGTTGCTTATAAAATTCCAGGCCAACTTCCACCACAGTTTGGTGACAAAGTTCTGTTGTCAAGTGATATAAAGAAATCACTTCTGTGTGTGGGTACTAGTCAGCTTATAATTCAATTGACTGGAAAATGAGTTAGCACTGTAATGCATATAAGCAAGCAGTTTTAGTAAGTACTTTGGCAAGAAGCTCTGTTATATATGTTTTATATTTTAGATAATAAATGTGTTATTGACCCCAGAAAAACATGTGACAGTGACTCCTTCAATCCATTCTAAAGATGAAACAAGTCTCCTTTGAGAAAAGTAACAAAATGTGTGCCATTTGAAGATCTTACACAGACCACATCTGCAGGAGTGATGTGGGAACTTGGCCATGAGCAAGGACCAAGATTCCACATACCTGCATTAGGTGACAAGGTATTTAGTAAGGTCAAGACCTGAAGTGGTATGCAGCCATAGAGACCACCTAGTTCAATTCATGGTAAAGTAACTAGTAGCCTTAAGGTACAGAATGATGGATGTACCCAAAATGCTTTGCCAAATATTTACTGAGGGCCTATCAGGTGTTAAGCACTTTGACATATGTGATCTTTTCTAAGGCTCAGAAACACTCTTCACTATCTCCTTTTTACAGGTGGGAAGCAGAGGTGCAGAGACATAGAGGTACTGGCTCAACATGCAGCAGGCTGCAAGCAAATCCAGATGTCCACCCAGGGTTTTGGGATCCAAGTCCAAGGTTGTTCTACAAGACAGCTGTTTCTCTCCAAAAGGTAAAATGAATATTCCAACTATTGCTAATGTAGAACTTCTATATCTATTTCATAGATGACAAAATGAAGGTAAGACTCAGGGCTTAAAGGGATGAGTTCTACAAGTCACTCACTCAGACATTGGTCATTTTGAAATAAGGTTGATGGGGAGACTTGGGTTGGCCTGACCCCTGCGCTGGGCACTCTGGTATGTGCCATTTTTTACCTGCCTGTCTCTCCAAAATGAGAAGTTTCCTTAAGCAGGGAAACAAGCTGTTGTCATGGATCCTAGGAGGCCTTTCTAGCTTTCAGCTGCTGCATCATTCACTCATTTGTCCATCCATCCATCCATCCGTCCATCCATTCAGGCTTCATTACTTCTAGTTTATCATAAGTGAGGCAACTTTGTTCATTTGCATATCTCCTAAGATTATTCAGGAAAACTAGACATCCTCTTGAACTTTTTGAGAATGAGATCTAAAGTTTCTCTGCCTGTGTTTCAATAGCTACACAGAATGTAATTCTGTCATGTTTTAATATTGACAATTTAAAATAAAAATGTTGGGTTGGAGAGATGACTTAATGGTTAAAAGCACTGGCTGTTCCTGCAGAGGACCTGAGTTCGGTTCCCAGCACCCACATGATGGTTAACTATCATCAGTAACTCCAGTTCCAGGAGATCCAACACTCTCTTCTGGCCTCTGTGGGCACTACACACACATTATACACCTATGTACAAACAAGGAAAATACTCATACACATAAAATAAAAATAAATCAAATTTTAAACATAAAATGAAAATGTTGGTGCATGTTTTTATATGTGAGTCCAAAGGAACAAAAATATCATAACATTAATATATTTATCATCACCTCGAATTTATAAATATGTTGAAACCCTGTTACTAGTAAAAGCATTATTCATTACTTTTCTTCCTTGAATTCATATTTCCATTCCATTTTCCATATATATAGCATTTATGCTTGAAAATCTTTAATCACCCTATCATAAGTCTATGTAATAATACTTAATATAAATGAAATTGTTTCTATTTAAATTTTTATTTTGTGCGTGTGTGTGCATGTGAATACATATGAGTACAAGTATGTACTCTAATGCACACATGTACCAGAGGTTGATCACTACTTTATTTTGTTAGACAGTCTCCCACTGATCCTGGAACTTGCTGTTTTGGCTAGACTCTGGCTGGCAAGGCCCCAGGGATCTGCCTGTCTCTACCCCCCTGCCCCCCAGTTCTGGGGTTATAGACACATACAGCCTCACTTGGCTTTTACATGGGTACTGGGGATCCAAACACAGGTCCTCATGTTTGCATAGCAAACACTTTACTCACTGAGCCATCTCTCCAACCCCCAATTGATTTTTAATTTCCTGTAATTTTAAGGTTTTATATATTAAAATCATTCTTCTGGATTATTGTTAAATTATTAAAACAAAAAATTCAAAGCAACACAATTATACTACAACTTTATCAATGCAGTATAAATCGAGGGATATAGGATTTCTTTTTGAACATGCAAGGCAGGCTGGAAAAGAAAAGTCCATCTTACAATATCAGACCAATTTTATTAAGAATGCATGTTGAAAGCCGGGTGTGGTGGCCCACACCTTTAGTTCCAGCACTTGGGAGGCAGAGGCAGGAGGATCTCTGTGAGTTCGAGACCACCCTGGTCTAAAAAGTGAGTTCCAGGCCAGCTGGGGCTACAGAGAAACCCTGTCTCAAAAAGACCAAAAAA
>NW_008345290.1:2019307-2041047 GCF_000622305.1 Nannospalax galili
TATAAAAAAAGAGATCCCAGCCCGTGGTGGGAAAAAAAAAACACCCTTTAAAAAAAAAAAAAAAAAAAAAAAAAAAAAAAAAAAAAAAAGATACATGTTGAAGTATTGAAGACTAGGATCTGGAAATTAATTCCCTGAAATATATATCTAATGTAGGTATGGCAGTTGGAAGTCTGCTTCCTTAGGAACCAAAAGTCAAAGCTCCATAAGGGTCAACCACAGCACAGGGCAGGAGACAACCACAGCACAAGGTAGAGGCAGTGGGCATTGCATCTGGTACAGATCAGTGAAGAGACAAGCCCGCCCATTAGTAAACAAAATAGGGAAATCTAGAACGAAGAAGTGCTAATAGAACAGAACTGTTGGGTGCAGTAGAGGGAGAAAATAGCGAGCAGCTGCGGCCTAGAAAGTGGAAGCCGAAGAGGGACAGCTTAGCAACCTCCAGGAGGGCCCAGCAAGGCTGGCTGATTGATGCTCAAAAAGGTGTGGTTGCTAAGAAAGAAGTAACTGTTCTTGGGGGTCACTGGTCACAGTTCCATCTCCACAGTGAGATCTGTCCTCACTGAGAGGAACTGTACATCCCAACTTGCTCCGGGTCTGTGGAGTTACAGCACAGGGAAATGAAATGTTCCCCCTGTTCTTTGCAGTTTGGCGGGCTCTGCAGTGCCCTCTAGTGGCAAAGCCCAATATTGCTGTCAAAGGAGAACCACGGAGACCAGCTCCAGATCTACAAAGCAAGACCAAAAAAGGTGAATTGAAGCTGTGAGGCTAGAAATCAACAACGGGAAAGAATGTCAAGAGAGGAAAGTACAGTTAAAGGGTTAGGCGAGTACCGAAAAAAGGGCAACTGACTTTTCTTCTCTCCGAATTCCGAGGCGTGGAGACTACACTGGATCTTGCTCTGACTCCTTGGGGCTCAATGTTAAAAAGCATAGAGCCAGCAGCAGCTAAGTAGCTCCCCTGCAGGGATGCTAAAATCTCAGCCCAGCTTCCAAATCCTGGCTGTCTCTGTAGCACCCTGGGAGCCGCTGCTCAGGTGCTCACAAACTGGGGACAGGAACCTGGAGGATCCCCAGGGCTGGGGGCTGCTCATCCTGACTCTCCTTAGCAACAGCTTCGCTGCTAAGCACTTCTTCCTTCCATCCCTGTCCAAACAAAGAAGGAAGGCAGGGAGCACGGGAGGAGCTATTCTGACTTTTTATATTTCAGCTCTATTTCAAAGTACAGCAATTTCATACAGCCGCCCAGTTGGCCAACATGTTCCTTCTCACCACAATCCCCCCACCCCTGTCTTCGTAACTGCAGTCAAGAAGATATTACAAGGAGAAATGTGTGTCAGTGCCAACCAACTGTGACAGGATTATTTCAGAATCATTCTCTGTTGGCTTTGCTCAAATGAAACTCTTTGCTCTGTTCTAGAAAACACCCCATTACTCATCTTAGACATGTTTGGAAAGAGCCTCTGGAAGACAGTTCCCTGGCTGGGAAGAGATGGCTGAGGTGTGTCCATCACTACTAAATACATACACAAGGACTCACCTGAGTCTCATCACTTCCTTCAGCAGCCTCCACCCCCCATATCACAATGCAAGGACCATGGTTACAGTTACCAGTCTCAAGGGGGAAATTGTAAAATCCTGTGTCCATGTTGTTGAATACTGTTGGTATGAATAGGAGCGAGAACATTAGCTAATGATATCTTATCTGTGCAGCTCTCACCCATAGCCTTTTTAAAAAAAAAAAAATTTTATTCATTATTTTTATTTTATGTGTATGCATGTATTGCTGGAATTGGAGTTATGGACAGTTGTTAGTTGCCATGTGGGTGCTGGGATTCGAACCCGGGTCTTCTGCAAGAACAGTGTTCATAATTGCTGAGCCATCTCTTCAGCCCCCTCACCCACAGCCTTTTAAACTCTTTTTTCTATTAGAATGGTATATCCATACAGCCAAAGTGCACATAATGATCACTTTGCATATGTGTGAATGTGTGTGCAAGTGCATGAGCCTATGTATGCACATGTGGGGACCAGGCATTGATTTTGGGTATCTTCCTTCATCTTTCCCCATATTATTATTATTATTATTATTGGGTTTTTTGAGACAGGAGGCATGGTCTCTCACCAAACCCAGGGCTTGCTGTTTTGGCTAAAGTAACTAGTCAACAAACCTCAGGGATCCACCTGTCTCTGCCCCCATGCCCCATTCCACCCAGAGTCCTGGGATTATAGGTATGCATTGTTGTATTAGTTACTTTTCTGTTGCTGTGATAAAACATCATGTCCGAGGCAACTTACAGAAGAGTTTATTTGGGTTTATGGGTCCAGAGAGTTAAGGGCCCATCATGGTGGGGAAGCATGGAGGCAAGCTTCAGACATAGTGGCTGGAGCAGGAAGCTGACAGCTCACGTCTCCAGTGGCAAACAGGAAGCAGAGAAAGTAAACCAGAAGTAGAGTGAAGATATAAACTCTAAAAGCTTGCCCCCAGTGACTCACTTTCTACAGCACGGCTACACCCCCTAAAGAGTCCATAACCTCCCAAATAGCACCACCAACTGGGAACAAAGTGTTCAACAACATGATCCTATGGGGCGCATTCTCATTCAAACCACCACAACTGCTATGCCTGGCTTTGGGATTTTACATAGCTGTTGGGAATCCAGACTCTGGTCTTCATGCCAAGTACTCTTCCCAGTAAACCATCTGCCCAGCCCCACTTCTTACATAAATATATTCCTATATACTTACCTTGATCAAAACATGTTAAATATTCTTCAAAAGATCCCCTGTACCCTTTTAAATATCTATCCATGCCCTTACATGTAAGTTATTCTGACTTCTATCACCATGGGTTTGTCTGTTCACATACTTCATATAAATGAAATCTTATAGGAAATGCCCTATCGTACCTTGCTTCTTTCCTTTTTTTGTGCTTCTTTCATTCAATATTGTCTGTGAGATTCATCTCCAGGTAGCTCCCTCCTCCTTGTTGAGTGGTGTTCCATTTAACACTTGGGTGCTTTCCACTTTGGGCTGTTATTGATATTATCACTTTGACAGGATCTAAGAGACAGATTTCTAGGTATACCTATGAGGGAGTTTCTAGATTAGGATGACTGAGATGAAAAGACTCATCTTAAATGTGAGCAGCATCATTTCATGGGCTGGGGTCCTGGACTAAACAGAAAGAAGAAAGTGAGCTGAACACCACATTTATCTTCTTCTTCCTAACTCTGGATGTAATGTGAGCTGCTGCTTCAAGCTCCTCAGGCCATGAAGGACTGTACCCTTGAACTGAGTCAAAAGAAACCCTTCCTTTCTCAAGTTGCTTTTGTCAGTTATATTGTCACAGCAACCAGAAAAGTAATATGACAGCTGTTATGTATGAAGCCTCTATGAACATCCTTGTACATATTTTTGGTAGGGGCGTGTGTGTGTGTGTGTGTGTGTGTGTGTGTGTGTGTGTGTGTGTGTGTGTTTATATTCCCTTGGGTATTATGTCACCCTCCCCCAACAGAAGATAAGATCAAATCTGAATGGTAATTTGAGCAGGAAAAGTTTAATATGGAGAATGTTTATAACAGGAAGTAAAGAGCAATCTACAGAATTCAGAACACACACACAAGCAGGCTCCAAGAGCAGTTAGCCCAGGATGAGAGAGAATGAACAAGAAAAATCATTTCAGTGCCTGCCTTAGGCTAAGATACAGACTTTAATGGAAAGGATATGGCCATGGTTCACAGAATAACAGAGAAGTCACTGTAATGTTTCATTGGTGGAACGTCTGGAAACCTGCCATCCAGGGTGCCAGAGAAAACTGCTTATAGGGCAGCATCCTACCAGATGCACTTACTATAAGACTGAATAACGGGATTGAGCAGGAAGCTGTAAGGCACTAAATGCTGCAGGAGCTGGGCCCCAGGAGAGCTGCTCCTGCCACAGGGCTGCATGCTGCAGAAGTGCACTGGAAGGACCTGGCACCCGAGCACACTAATCAGAAAGCAAGACTCTTCCTCCACAATACTGCAGTAGCAGTCTTTACTGACCAGGCTTCAGGACCAGCTGGAAAAGGGAACAGTGGTTAAAGGGCCAAAATCCATCCTCCCAGCAGTCAAAAGGATTGATTGGCTGCAGAGTGCTATTAGTAGCCAGTGCAGGTATGCAGCAGGGATGGAACTTCTCAGTCTCAGAGTTGCTGCAGAGAGTCAGGATTGGTGTTGATGAAGATATAGAGAAGGATGGTCTAATTCCCTGAGCATGAGAACTATTTGTGAAACAGAAGCCCCAGCACTGTCCTTTTGAGGTGAGGTCTGATGAGACAGAGAATAGTCTGGTTTAACCAAGAAGAGGACAGAGGAATCTCATGAAATAGCAGGAGTGACATCAGGCAGGGCAACTGAGTGCAGGGTAGCAGCCTGGGACCCCTCAGCAGCCCTGGCTAGCTCCCTTGAGGCATGTGAAATTCATCCAAGAAGACCAAAAGTTACACATTTCCAGGTATCACCATGGACCAGCAGTCTCAAAATGGGCATGAGGCAGATAGCTATGCTGTATCTCTTCATAAGCATGCCAGGTGATTCTGATGTATGATTGAGATTCAGAACACATGATCTATACCAAAGCTAGGCTGAGGGTCTTCTCCCAAGCTGATTCTGAGGTTTATGTGAAGAAAATGCTGACTCATGTGAATTCTCTTGGGGGAATCAGAAGATCCACCAGTAGAGATCCCAGTGTTATGGAGTGGGCAGTTTGTCTTGGACATTAGGGGTGAGTTTAGGCATTTGATACTAAGAACTTTCTTTCAATGTGAATAGAAAATAAGTAGCAGGGAATTACAGTGTTGAAGAAAGGATAGAAACAAGGCATTAGAAAACAGAAGGGGTGGCTGACCCTAGGTAAAAAAGCTACAACACACCACCTTGCTCCTGTCTGCTATGGTTGCTACAATTAACTGTTGCACCCCTGTATCCTGTGAGTATCACACTAAAAGGCTGAGACTAGAAGGGAGTGTCATGGTTAGACGGTGATCTACTGGGCATAACCCTATAGACTAGAAAATTCATTCCTGGAACAGGTGACTTCACTAGTTAATCCATCTCCACCCTGTTGTTTTTTAAATTGCATTTATTTATTTAACATATGTGTGTACCTGTGTGTGCATGAGCATGTGCAATGGCACACATGTGGAGGTCAGAGGACAACTTGAGGGAGTTGGTTCTCTCCTTCTTCCAGGTGGGTTCTGGGATCAAACTCAGGTCATTAAGCTTGGTAGCAGGCAAGCACCTTTCCCCAGTGAACCACCTCACTGGCCCCGCCTCAACTCTAAAGTTCCACAATTCTCTGATTTCCACCACTTGCAAGATGTGAAGGAAGAGTTATTTTTGAAGCTGAGTTCTCTTCACATCTATCTGGTTGATACCAACATGCTTGAGTAAGTCATGTGTTTCGTGTGAAAATAACTAGCAGTTGGTGGCAAGGCTTGGGTTTAGGGATATGGGAAAGTTTTAAGCCTGGTAAACCTGAGGTTTCCAGATAAATGCAAAGTCAATTGTAAGGTCCCCGTCTGCCCAGATAATTACATGGTATTAGAAAAAGAGAACAGATGTGGTTAAAAGACATGTAATTATTGGGATTGTTCTTCACTAACGTCTAGAGGTTCTGTACTCCAAAGAACCAGCTGGAGAAACCAGCTCTCTTAGCTGTTTCCCAGCTCAGACAAAGTCATCCAGACAAACATTCAATTTGTAGCAAGTCTGGAAGAGCTATCCCAATGGATTGTTTGGAGAAGGTTTACTTCTAAGAACACGAGACAGCATAATCTAACTGAAGAATAAAAATGACATCATCTTGGCAAGAGAGAGCTTGACTTATTCATCCAATAAATACATATCAAGTGACAGCTATGTGCCAGGCTAGGCTATACATAGCCCAGGTGCCAAAAATCACAAAAGAAAAAACATGATCCTGTCTTTATGGAGCCGAGTGTAAGAAACAGAGAGAAAGAGAAAAGGGTAAGTTAGGATTCCAAAGTGCAGTTGCACAGAACTACACATGAGGTCGTGCACACATAGGAGCTCCCAGACCAGTCTTGGGGTCAGAGAAGTTGCAATCAAGGGAGGCCTTCTATAGAGCTTAGTGCTGCAGTGTAATTTTAAAGGAGAAGTGGAGTCAAGGGTAAATGGAGGCCGTGTACAGTGGCACACAAGAGGCAATTATGCACATTTCTTCCCAACTCTGTATTCATCGACTAGCTTTGTAGGTTGAAATCAGCAAACCTGCTAATCAAGGCATTCTCTTTTTGAGAACATGTTCTTGAGCATTTCAGGCAAAATGCTCAGTGCGAACACTGTGAGCAGATAGATGTCAGAACAGTCCTAGAGGTGAAGAAATTCTGGAACTTTAATAGTCTAGGTTATAATGTACACAACAGGGACTGGGTAGATAGCTTAGTTGGTAAAGTGCTTTATACCCAGGCATGAGGACTGGAGTTTGATTCTCAAACCCCTGTGTTAAAGAGTGAGCACAGTGGTATGTGTTTATAATCTCTGCACCGAGGAAGTGGAAACCAGCAGATCCCTTGGGCTTGCTGGCCAGTCAGCCTGTCCTACTTGGAGAGTTCCAAGCCAGCAGGAGATGCTGTCTCAAAAAACAAGGTGGATGGCTCCTGAGAAACAACAGATTGTCTTATGGCCTCCACATGCACAGACATACATGCACATGCACCTGCGCAGATGTATAAGCTTTCACACACAAGAATAAAACAAACAAGTGCACAACAGTAATGGAAATAAAGAAGGGCAGTCAGAAACTCAGTTGTGGAGGGCATTGCGTGTCTTGCCACACAATTTCAACTGCTGTCCTGCAGAGGGTGGGTAGGAAAAGGTATGTTAAGTTAGTGTGTGATTGGTTGGCACTTCCCTCTTGGAAACATCTGAATTCACAACCACTGGAGCATCTCCTAAATATATAAACTGAAGAGCACTGGCTGCTCTTGCAGAGGACCCAGGTTTGATTCCCTGCACCCACAAGGCTGTAACTCCAGTTTCAGGGGATCTGATGCCCTCTTCTGGCCTCCAAGGGCATCACATGCATGTGCACAAAACACTCATACACAATAAATAAATAAATAAATAAATAAATAATAAATAAATAAATAAATAAAATTTGGGGGCTGGGGAGATGGATCAATGGTTAAGAGTACTGGCTGCTTTTGCAGAGTACCTAGGTTTGGTTCCCAGCACCCACATGGCAGCTAGCAATGGTTCTTAACTCCAGTTCCAGTTCCAGATCCAGTGCCCTCTTCTAGTCACCACAGGCATAGCATGGATGTGATATGCTTATATACATGCAGGCAAAACATTCATACACATAAAAATAATAATTTTAAAAATATTGTTTAAAAACTATAGAGAATGTCTTATACAATCAAAATTGAGATTAAAGAGAATTTTTTTCTAATACCACCCTCAAAGCCAAAAATAAAACAGAAAACAACTTAGAGAAAGTACACCTGCAGCTGCTGCCCCTGACTGCCCTGTTTGTGAAGCCCTGGTAGCTCTGGTGTGCAGCTTCTCATTGGATGCACTGTCCGCTGTTTGCTCTGAAGCAATCTGGCTCAGTGTGGCAGACAGCAGTTCTACAGAGCATCCATCCACACCTTCCTTCCATTTCTCAACTTTATTGATGGAGGACCTCAGCTTGTAATGTTTAGACTGTTGTCCATTTTTGTTGTTGTTGTAAATTTCTCTAATTTTGTAACTGGTAGAGTCAGAGAAGGTTGGGGGCACCTGACAGATCAAAACTGTCACTAGCTTTCTTTGCTGTGTTTTGAACACAGCTTCAAGTTTTAAATTCAACTTTAAAGGAATCGCTTTAAAATTTGATCTTTGCTTCTGGGGGTACAGGTAGGTGCTGCCATAGTTGGCTCTAGTGGGTTTTTTATTTGTTTTTATTTTGGTTTTTCTGAGACAGGGTCTTCCTATAGCCCCAGTTGGCCTGGAACTCACTATGTAGACCACGCTGTCTTCCATCTCACAGAGTTCCACCTGCCTCTGCCTCCCCAGTGCTGGGATTAAAAGCATGAGCTACCATGCCTGGCTGGCCTAGTGGTTTGTGTCTTCACTGAAAGTAAATCATAAACATATCATCAGAATTGAGATTAGATTGAAGAGAAAGTCATTCTAAAACTACCCTCAAAGCTAGAAAGCAAAACAGAACAAATAACTAAAAAGCTCCATTTCAGTATCCACAACACCTACCACAGTAGCATTATTTGGTCTAGCTAATAGCCTGTGGCATTTGTGCCAGTCTGGGTCAGATTGGTAAATGGGGAGTTTAATGATTAACTATGAGACAAAGATTATGAAATGGAAGAAAACTTCGAATGGTACCCTCAGGCCAGGGGTGAGCATTGGAGTTCTTTGGTTAGGATTCACCTAACTGGGAAGCTGTGAGTCAGCCACTAGTTCACACAGATTTGTTATGGGGCTCATCTGGGGTTGTAAGATAAATTGGAGATACCTTCAGAAGTTCTGGGGAGCATCCTTCAGGACTCATGGCATGGGTGCATCTTGGAAGTCACTAGGCAGGAACACTGAAGGCTCTGGTCTTAGTGACAACTATGGGAAGGTTATTGCCAGGTTGAGGCTGCAAGGGTGCAGAGGGACCATGCTTTGGAGCTAAGTCAGGCTCCAGCCTGTAGCAGGAAGCCTCCAAAGATGGCGCGGACCCAGAGCCCTGGAATTTAGGAAGAGTTCACTTCACTTCCTGGCCCGTAAATAGCCCACGAAAAGGAGCCCGCCAAAAGGAGCCCACACTTCTGTACCCTGCTCGTGAACCTAGTGACTGCTGACTCAAACAGACTGTGTAGTGTGGACCAACCAGAAAACGATACACTGACTAAAGGGACGTGGGGGTGGAGAAAGGGAAATATAAGGCCTGCCCCCTCCTGCATTAAATGAGCCTGCAACACCTCGCCTAGTGCTTGCTTCTACCTGACTCCCAGTGTCTGTGTGTTGACTCCACGCCTCTTGCCCCCCCCAATTGGCAGGGGATCCGATCCAGGTCAGGGTCTTCACAGCTGGCCTGAGGAGGACCTGCAACACCTGGCGCCCAAACAGGGGCCCCTGCCCACGGTGTTGGCGACACCCAGAACCTCGGTTCGTTCAGTAAGTAGGCCCCTGGATTTGTCTGTTTCTTTGGCTGCTCGAGGGTGAGCGAGTAGGCCCCTCCTCTGTCCCCTCCACCCTATCTGTCATTTTTATTGTTAGACTAGTTTGTTAGATCAGGGAGGCACACTCCACCACGTGGTCCCGAAGCCCATGTTGGCACCTCTCCCCTCTTGGCTTGTCCCAGTGAGTTCACATAAGGGCTGATCCACCCCAAACTCAGAGCCTAGGCTTCAGGTCACCCTGTTGCCTGTCCGCCCCTCCTCTGTCCCCTCCACCCTATCTGTCATTTTTATTGTTAGACTAGTTTGTTAGATCAGGGAGGCACACTCCACCACGTGGTCCCGAAGCCCATGTTGGCACCTCTCCCCTCTTGGCTTGTCCCAGTGAGTTCACATAAGGGCTGATCCACCCCAAACTCAGAGCCTAGGCTTCAGGTCACCCTGTTGCCTGTCCTGGAGACACCGTGTGAGCATACGGCTGGAGGGGTCACGGCCTTCAGAAATTCCTCACTAAGCACAAGACATTTGGATCCGATATACCTTTACATGTCGGGGCGGTTTACATCCGAGTGGCTCATGGTGCTTCTTTGCTTCCTTTGTGCCCTCTTGGTAGTCACCCTTGTCTTCTACTTTTGTGGTGAATTACCCTTCACGAGACCCTCCTACAATGGGTAATTTACCACCACAGTGCAGGGAACCACAAACAGCAGCACTCAAGGTGCTCCTTAAAACTAGAGGGTTAAAAGTGAAACCAAAAGATATTGAACACTTTTGGGATGAAGCCACTAATCTAGCTCCATGGGTCTCCCCTGAAAACATGTGGGACCCTGACACGTGGATGTGGGTCCTCTTCCTGCCCTGAAAAAGGGAGGTTGGGTCAGGGATCACTCCCCCCGCATCATTTGTACTGATCCTCCTAGCCATCATTGCTAGCCTTAAATCCTCCTCTCCTGAGGAAGTCATCTTGGCCCACAACAAGCACTGCTGGGAGCAATCTAGTGTAGATCTGACTGTTACCTCGACCCCGGACCTCCCGGACCCCGAGGTGGATGCCTCCTCTGCACCCACTTCCAATAAGGAAGGAGCTCCTTTGCCTATATCTCAGGATACTCTCCTAGAGCTACCGTGCCCACAAATTCCCCAGGCCCGTTACCCGTGGAAGGAGTTACTCTCCCCCCCCATAACCATCCTGTCCCTTCCCCTGCTACCATGCCCCTCCCTCCTAGGCCACCCTCCCTAAACCCTCACCTGCCTTTGTCTGCATTTCTGGTTAATGTCAGCCCCGATGCAGTGCAGCATCCATGGCTGCCCACCCCACTCACTGACCTCATTCTTATCTGCAAGGCAGCTGAGCAATCGGGCCCTGACTCCCCATATTTCAAACAGGTTCTTCGCCAGTGGTCCTTACATTTACAAACCCACTATGACTGGTATAACTTACTAAAGGCAGTCTTAGAACCCTCAGTCTTTCTAAACTGGTGCACAGCCTATGAAGATCAGGCTGAGAACCAGGCATGCCTAAATCTCCAATATGGCCTCAATATTACATTGGACATGCTCATGGGGTGTGGACAATATACTGACCCCATCTCCCAGTCTACTATTGGCCTCCATGCCTATTTCCAACAAGTTACTGATTTGGCCTTTAAGGCCCTTGAATGTTGCTCCCCCCATGACCCACAAGTCTTTTTCCGTAATTTGATTAAACAGTCAGGGGAGTCCTTCACAGACTTCCTTACCTGTGTCACTGAGGCAGTAGAGTGAAGGGTGGAGTCTGGACCCACGGAGTCTGGACCCACCCGAGAGGTGCTTATCAAACAGTTAACTTGGGGGGCCTAAACACCCCTACTCGTAATGCTATCGCGCCTGTCCGCAATGATAACATTCACAAATGGGTACTTGCTGCTGGAGACTTAGACTCCAGGGCGGGCCCTATTGAGGCTTTGACTGCCTCCTTGGAAACTCTTTTGTCACAAGGAAAACCCACCCACTTTGGCTCACAGGAAGGCTGCTGGAACTGTGGGGGGCTTGGGCACTTTCGTAGCCACTTCCTCAAAGGTACAGCCTGCCCCAAGACTCGATGCCCCAAGTGCAAAAAAGGGTTCCATTGGGCTAAGGACTGTAGGTCATAACCTCAACCAGACTCGGCTCCTTTAAAGTTCACCCGGGGTGCCCCTCAGCCCTGCCCACAAGAGGGGAAACAAGACAGATATTATGGACTCTCCTGATCTTCAATCACTCCCCACTAATGACCCTGTTCCTAGATGGAACTGCCATAAAGGGCCTGATAGACACAGGGGCTGATGTCACCATTATATCAGAAATGGAATCCCTTAAATTCCCTCATTGGAAATACCAGGCCTGCCAATAAAAGGAGTTGGCGGCACACAAGGTACCAAGCTGGTCACACGTCCAGTATATTGGAAGGACTTGGATGGAAACCAGGGCACAGTTACCCCCATAGTAGTGGACATTCCCTGTAACTTATGGGGCCGAGACATCCTAGAGGACATGGGTGTGGTCCTTACCACAGATGACCATGACTTTTATGATGATATCATGCACCATGATAACTTGTGATTATCAGCGAGAGGACAACACCTTGCCCAACACCCCCAATCCTAACGGCCACTGCCCACCCAGGATTGACTCCAATCTTGGCCCCCGAGCCGATCCCCATTACCTGGCTCTCTAATGACACCATTTGGATGGACCAGTGGCCTATAATAGAACCTAAATTATCTGCTCTCAAAAATTTGGTAGCTGAACAATTGAGGCTTGGCCACATCGAGCCCTCTCTCAGTAAACATAATACCCTGATATTTTTTATTAAGAAAAAAATCAGGAAATACAGACTTCTCCAAGATCTCAGAGCAGCCAATGCCCAGATGGAAAAAATGAGGTCTCTAGAAGCAGGCTTACCACACCCTGCAGCCATCCCCCCATCCCACATATCATAGTACTTGATATCCAGGATTGTTTCTTCCAAATCCCCCTGGCAGAACAAGATAGACCTCACTTTGCCTTCATGGTATGGGAGCCCAACTTTCAAAGAACAGCCAAGAGATACCAATGAAAGGTATTACCACAGGGTATGAAAAATAGCCCCACAATCTGTCAATTATATGTTAATAAGGCCTTAACCAACATCCCCCAAGGACCCTAATTGTCATCCACTATATGGACAACATACTGCTAGCACACAAATCTCACAATACTCTACAGGCTGCAATACCCAGTCTGCTTGCCAATCTAGAATGTCTAGGTCTCCACATTGCATGAGACAAGTTACAATACATCCAACCTTTCACATTCTTTGGCTACCACATAGATACAGTAATTAAACAACTTAATCCTTCCATCTTACAAAAAACTATATATACCTTGACTGAGCTCCAAGAACTCTGTGGGACTATAAACTGGCTCAAGAAATTCATACCAGTCCCTGACTTAGAATTCCAGGTCTTGATCGCCCTGATTGTAGTGCATAATCCTCCAACTTCAAGGATCCCTCTCACCCAGCCAGCTAAGGATCTTCTTAATAAGATAGATCATATACTCTGGTCTGCGTCACTCCGATGTCATGACCCAGCAGAACCATTACTGGCCTTGATCCTCTGGACTAAAAATGGTGTCTTGGGGGCACTATGGCAGCAAGACCCCCTGGTGTGGATCCACCTGGAGACATTGGACCTAACTAGGCTTAGCTCTAAGTATGATATTGCCTTCAAGTTAGCAATTAAGGCCCAACAACAGCCAGACACATATTCAGAAAGGAACCTGACAAAATTATACTGCCCTTTCCTCTTAACCATTCCCAAACATTATGGGAAGACTCTCTGGCTTTCCAGCTAATGATGTCCAGGTTCATGGGGGAGTTGGGTAACCACACCCCCCCAAATAAGCGACTGGCCAGCCTGGCCTGTTTGGAAATCACCACTCAGCCACACGTTTCCCCCTGCAAAAACCCCCTACCTTTAGCCACGCTAGCCTTCTCAGATGCCAATAAGTCCCGTTATGGCGTTGTCATTCAGCGCACAGAAAAGGATGACATTTATTATGTCCAAGCCAATCCTGGCTCTGTCCAGTTGGGGGAGCTCCTGGCCTTGTTAAAAATCTTCCAAGTCTGCCAGACTAAGCCACTCAATATATTCTCTGACAGCCAGTATGTGGTTCAGGCCCTCAGATGTCTTCCCTTGGCTCTGGTAAAAGGCCACAAGGATCCCATCACTAGAACAATGAGAGCTCACCAGATTATCTTAGATAACAGACAATGGCCCTGGCACATCTCCCACATTAGATCACACACCAAGCTCCCTGGGATCTTGGCAAAGGGAAATGACAAAGTAGATAAACTTATTAAGTCTATAGAGATTCCTGTACTAGAACAAGCCAGAGCATTACACCAACAATTTCACCTTTCTCCTCACAGTCTGCACTGCCTTCTACCTGACGTTCCCATCTCTCAATGCAAACATCTGAGCAGATCTTGCATTACATGTGCACCTCTTGCACCTTTAGGCCCCCTCAGTCAATATGGAGTTAACTCGTGTGGTCTCCTACCCAATGCCCTCTGGCAAATGGATGTCACCCATTATAACTCCTTCAGTAATCTTAAGTATGTCCTAATTCCTTTGGTAATATTAAGTATGTCAATGTCATTATTGACACCTACTCCTCCCTTCTTTTTGCCATCGCTCAAACCGGTGAAAAGGCCTCTCATGCCATTAAGGTGGTCAGATCAGCAATGTTGGTAATGGGAGTGCCATGGGCCCTAAAAACTGATAATGGGCCAGCTTACACCTCTCTATATTCCAATCATTCCTGTCAACATGGAAAATTAGCCACTCCCTCAGCATCCCTTATAATCCACAGGGACAGGCCATTGTAGAGCGTGCCAATAGGACTCTCAAAGAAACATTACAAAAATTTTCTACCCCTGAGTCTAAAAGGGACCCACACCTGGCTCTAATTAAAGCTCTATTTAACATTAATTTCCTGGGTTGAGCCCAGCCTACAAACACTGGGCCACCATACCAAGGCCTACACCCCTGCCTCTAGTGAGACGGAAAGACCCCGTAACATGTCAATGGCAACTGCCCGCCCCCTTGTTAACAACAGGGTGAGGCTATGCTTGTGTGTTTCCTCAGACAGAAACAAAGCCAGTATGGGTTCCAGCAAGAGATGTGAGAACAGCAACCGACCCAAGACCCAGAGACCTCGCCGCTATCTGGATAATTGGTTTACTCTTCCCTGCCCCTGCCATGGCCCATGATCTCTGGGCCTTGGTCCCCTCCCCGCCTATACTCTTGCCCTTATCGCTTCATTCTCCAGCCTACCCCACCATCTATTCAACTAATTCTATGCTTGGCCAACCCACCATGGACCCAGTTACTTCCTGGGAATCACTCAATGGCTCCTGGCCCCTAAATAACTCTCTATGCTTCACTACTAACAATGCATCCTCATGCATTGGACTGTTCAACCTGACCGTCGAAGATTATGCCGGCAATGCCTCCTCAGGTTACGTGCTTAAACTCAAGGGCCTTCAACAACGCTGATGTAGCTTCAGTCCTTGCTGCACTGGGGGCAATCATGGTGGGGGAGCGGAGGGGGCCGCCACTCCTCTGCCCCCATTTTGCCCTGCTATTCTACACCCACCACTCCCCAACTGTCCACATATACGCTCCCTTGCATCCTTTTTCCTTGCACTCCCCATACTGTGGCAGAGATGCCTCCCTAAGCCCAACCATGCCATCCCTCCCTTCTGTCGCTTCAGCTGCTCCCCCCCATCACCCCCTAGGATCTTGGAGACAGCTGGCCCCCACCTATCCCTGCGGCATTAAGATATCCCATACCAACCACAAGTCAATACTCAGTAACTGAGACCTCTGTGGCCCGCATGCCTGCATGGACATGAGGCCGTTACTGGCACAGCAGGGCCTTCAGCTTTCCAATGGCACTTACACTAACACCAATCCCTCTACTTGTGCCAAAAATGAAATCCTTATATCCATTGATCACATGACATCCTGGCCCCCTACCCCCATTTGCGTGCGGCCCTGTTTGCCTTACTGTTAGCCAATGTTACCTCCGACCCTCAGGGACAACTCAATTGCTCCGATACCAACACCACCTGTGTACTGGTGGCCTGCTAGAACCATCCCGCTCACATAGTTCTCTTTATGCATGAACCCACAGACCTTTGGGTTCCAGTCACCAATGCAACCCACTTCCATGCTGTCACCCTTATAGAGTGGACAGCCTTGTCACAAGCCCCCCGCTTAAAATGGGATTTCAGGGTCAGTGCCACTCTCATCTCAGCCATCATCCTTGCATTAGGTGCAGCCGCCACTGCTGCGGTGGCTATCACCCAATCCTCCACTACTGTGGAGACACTCAACGAGGCCATGTCCAGAACTTCCTCTACCTTTCACACTCAGTCCCTTATCAATCAGCATCTTCACCAGGCAATTAATGTGTTACAACAACAGATTGATCTCTTAAGCGAAGAGCTGGCAATTACCAAAGACATGACTCTGTTAGCCTGTGACCCTCACTTTAAGTCACTTTGTCTCACCCCCTATAATGTACAAAATATTACTGAAGCGTGCCTACAACTCGTGCACTATATTCACGGCCACTGGAATCAAAAGTTTCTTAATTACTCTATATTATTAACTAATCAAATTATTGCTCTGAATTATACCCACGCCTCCATGCTGGACATCAATTCAGGGTTCTTAGAAAAAATCTGGTCTAATCTAAAAGCACTGTTTGACCCGTCTTGGATCGTTACTTACCTACTCCTGACAGGCATAGTTATTCTTCTCTTTCTACTTCTTAAATGCCTTGTTCTTTGTTCCCACAGTCAAAAAAAATTCAGTCACTCAGTATATCAGGCCCTCAGAGCAATACATGAAGATGATTTCAATCCCCCCATGCAGCCTGACAGACTTGGCTCACACAAGATGTACGAGGCCTCCTACAGATAATTCCCCACCTCGACTGATCCCCTGGGATGATACTCCTTGGAGGGCTGGTAGTCAATGATGGGTAAGCTCCTGTCAGGCTGAATCAACCTAAGCCAGGACATGGATAAATACGCCCATGCTCCAATGACAGGTAAGGTTCATGCCCGGATAGGACAACCTAAGACAGACACAGTCCATAATCCTGGGGTCATCCTGAGGCGAAACTGCCTACAGGCTCTCGATAGACAGTCATTTTTAAAGAATACGAGTGGAAATGTAGCGGGAGGCCTCCAAAGATGGTGTGGACCAAGAGCCCTGGGATTTAGTGAGAGTTCACTTCACTTCCTGGCCCATAAATAGCCCACGAAAAGGAGCCTGCCAAAAGGAGCCTGTGCTTCTGTACCCTGCTCTCTGTACCTGCTCGCGAGCCTAGTGACTACTGACCAAACAGACTGTGTAGTGTGGACCAACCAGAAAATGATACACTGACTAAAGGGACTTGGGGGCGGAGAAAGGGAAATATAAGGCCTGCCTGCTCCTGCATTAAACGAGCCTGCTGCACTTCACCTAGTCCTTGTTTCTACCTGACTCCCAGTGGTGTGTTGACTCTGCACCTCTTGCCCCCCCCCAATCAGCAGGGGACCCGATCCAGGTCAGGGTCTTCACAGCTGGCCTGAGGAGGACCCGCAACACCAGCTGATGTCCACAGACCCATGCCACCAACTCCTGAGCTACCTGGAACAAGCCCAAGACCCTCTCTCTGGTATGAAAAGGCTTAGGACTTCTGTTCATTTTTTTTTTTTATCATATATGTATCTATATATTATAAATAAAATACAACCCCCCTCCCTTCTTGAGGAAGGTTTCACTATGTAGCTCTTCCTGGCCTGAAACTTGCTATGTATACCAAGCTGGCCTTGAATTTGTAGCAGTCCCTCTGCCTCTACCTCCTGAGTTATAGGTGTACCCCACCATGCCTGATCAATACATTTTCTTGTTCATTTTAAAGGAGAAATATTTAGGAGAACGCTTTTCTTTATCCAAAGCATGTATGGAAAGGTGCATCTGGAGCTGAGAGAACACAAACTGATTAATGCCACAGGAGGGCAATGTACTAGTGCAAAGTGACCAGTGTGGTTGCTTTCCTGGCTGGTTAGTTCCACAATACCAAAGAGCTAGCCAAGTGGATGTTCTCATACCTTCGCTGGACTTCAAGGAATTGTTTACCGCTCATTCTAGGTGTCAACTCTGGGCACCAGCTGTGAATTACAACTCAAAAGAGGGACCCTTCAGTTTCCAGTGCAGTGTCATTGTGCTTTGTTTTGGTAGTGATGGGATTGAAGCTAGGGCCTCATGCATGCTAGGCAAGCACTCTCCCACTGAGCTATAGTCCTATCCCTTTAAGACAGTCTTGAGATGAGGGTGCTCTGTGTTCTAATTCTGTACTCCTGATAACTAAATAAAAGTTCTGGACAGTAATTGCCTAGCCTTTGACTGGCCTTCACAGTTCAGCCACTCTGGTCATTATTTTAGGCTGTTCTGCTTTCCACAGGTCCAGACCACAGGGTTATGGCACATGCTGTGCTTACCACTGTGAAAGCAGCAGGCTCTGCCATAAGCTCTCTGCTGCGGGAACTCTACTATAGGCGCTCTGTTCAGGCACTGCTACAATGGTACTACATTTACTCAATGATGCAGACAAGCTCTTATCATCAGAGGCCATAGTTAAGAGCATAGGTTCCCAAACAAGAAGAACCTTATTTCCAAAAGTTAGTCACATAATTTGTTAAGTCCCATCATTTGGGACCTCAGTCTTCTCAGTAGTTAAAGGGGATAGAGACTACCTGCTCCTGTGACCATTAGAAGTATTAAATGAGACAGTTTGTGCAAAGTACTGGAATGTACCAGGTGTATGATAAACACGTGGTAATAGTTATCATGGCTACACTATCTTGACAGCCCAGACCCAGATTCTCAGAGAAACTTCAAGTTAAGCTGTTGCCTTCCTCCTTTATATCTACTACCATTTTGAGTATCATTATTGCCAACTTAAAGGAGAAATGAGTGTTGACAGAATATTTTTCACTCTTTTCTAGATTCACTCCTGGAGCAGAGAATTCACAAAGATTTGCCTATGATTTTTCTTTTCTCTTTTTAATTCAGCAGAGGGTAGTATTCATTATCCACTTGAGGTAGCATTAGAATAAATTAATATTAAAATATTTAAATGTAGAACAATATATTTGAAATGCCATTAGGAAGATTTATCACCTGCAATGAGAATTCGGTGCTCCATTAGCTCCAGAACTTCCCCAGGAAGTTTGGAGACGCCTGTTCAGATCATTAGCCCAGCCCCTCTTCCCCTTTCTGTCCCTAGACTGCTGTCTGGACATCTGGTCTTGGGCTTACAGAAGGCTTGCTCTTCTAACTCACGTTTCAGCTCAGATACCTGCATCTGACTGTGGGCTCTTTAATAACATCAGGCACCGAGCTGTGCCAATGAACAGTACAGGTGCTGGGACTGAACTGAATTGTGTGCCCCTCCAAACTCACATGGTGATATCCTAACTCCCAGTACCTCAAAATGTTGCTGGACTTGGAGACGGGACCTTTAAAATGTGGGCAGATAAGTTGTGAAGAGGCAGTAAAAGGGCCATCTGCAAGCTGGCTTAGATCTTCCGTTATGGCCCTCTGAGGAAACCAACCCTACCCACACATTGATGTTGAACTTCTAGCCAGTGAAAAAAATCTGTTGTTTAAGTTTCACTTTGGTATTTTTGTCATGGAAGCCCCAGAAAGCTAATACTGTCTAGCAAGACTAGGTTTCCAACTTAGAGGGCAGAGCCATGGAGGGAAGCCCACCAGATCTCAGATTCTATGGTGTATTGGTTAAAAGCACAGATTTAGGCTGGAAAGATGGCTCAGCAGTTAAGAGCACACACTACTCTTGCAGAGAACTCAAGTTCAGTTCCCAGTACCTCCATCTGGCTGCTCACAACCACCTGTAACTCTAGCTCCAGGAGAGCTGATGCCCTCTTCTGGACTCCACTGGTACCCGCACTCATACATGCACATACCTTCACACACACACACACCATACACTTTAAAGCAAAATAAAACTGAAAAACATTTGGAAATAGAAGCACAGTCTCTGGAATCACATTGCCTGGGCTCAGGTCCCTGCCCTGCACTAACTGGTCATGAGATCTTGAACAACTCACTTTACCTTTATGTGCCTGAACTGTTACCCCTGCAGCTGGAAAATGGACACAAAAATATCATCTCTCTCACAAAGCGGTGCTACCTAAAGATCATGATAATGCAGGTGAAAGCTTCCAGTGCCCGGAACCTGGTAATGCTGTTTTCTGGCCTCTGAAAAGGACTTAAGAGGAGAGATAATTACAGGTTCTTCCAATCAATTAAGCTATGCTAGCATTCCAGAAGAATCCTTATTTACAAGATCCCTTTCTTTGGTTCAGACTTGCCTCTCTGCCAATTTTATCCAAAAGAATAATGACCCATTCTTAAGTAGAACATGCTCAGGAAGCCATTATGAAAGTTCTTGGGAAATTCCCAAGTAATCTGCTGGGGAAACATCAGTATCTTAAATCTGCCTAAAGGCCAGCCACCTCCCAGAGAGCCACCACAGCACAAGTCAGGAGGGGTTGGGGTGGGGTATAGAGGACTAGGTATGGTCTTGCATTACAGTCTGTCAGTACTCTTAGAATGTGTACACATTTGCATGTGCATGTGTGTGCATACATATACACATCTATATATTCAATTTCAATATGAATTTTAGCTGAAATAGTACCTTACTGAGATATATAGTCCTTATCATGTAAAACCCTTCAAATCTTTCTACAGCTTCTTCACAGGTATTCAAAAATTCCTTTGGTGAAGAGCTATGATCTTGAAATTAAGCTGAGCTCTGAGCAGAAAAGATAACCCTAAATCATCAGAAAAAAGTATTGAAGTTCTAC
Source organism: Nannospalax galili (assembly GCF_000622305.1). NCBI lineage: Eukaryota > Metazoa > Chordata > Mammalia > Rodentia > Spalacidae > Nannospalax > Nannospalax galili. Next base: position 2,039,433 of record NW_008345290.1, read on the forward strand.
AAAAACATCTTATGTAATAATTGGGATATATGTATATTGAAGAATGTCTATTGACTATCTAAAATTCAGACTTAACATGGGCATTCTTTATTCTAAATCCAAATTTCAGCCAAACTTTTATACTCTAAGCAAGTCCCCAAATATTACATGAAATGTGTTTACACTGAAAATTTGTTAATCTGAAATTCAAATTTAACTAGGTGTCCTTTATTTTACCTGACAAGCCTACTCTGAGTACTTCATATATATGACCTCATTCCCAGCACACAGAACTCAGTGAGGAAGCACTCTTATTACCTCATAGATGAGGAAACTGAGGAAAGGGAGCTAAGTAACTTATCCACAAACTCTGACAATATCAAGTACTGATAAAAATGTAGAGCAATTGGAACTCATACACTGTTGGTGGCAACACAAAGTGCTACAACCACATTGGAAGACAATTTGGCAGCTTATTAAAAAGTAAAACATATGCCTATCTACTGATATCCCATACCCATATCCACTGCTAAAACACTTTGGACACATGGACAAAGAACTACATATGAACACCATACTTAAGTTGACGGAGGCAGGGTTTTGCAGGGGTGCAGAGTAGGAGTTCAAAAATCATTTGTACACCAGAGAGGAACAAGTAATATACTGCAGAGCTAGTTCTCAAGGTTGGAAGAAAGAAGTCACTAATAAGGTCTAGAATGAGCTCTTGAGTAATGGATTGGATTCATAGTCAAGGTTGATTCATGATTTATGAAAGATACCCACTTACAGATAAATTCAGAAATGACAGGAGAGATGTCTTCTATGCAGGAGTTGGCATATATTACCCATGGCACTCCAGTCCCACTGAGGACATCTACTACCCACATCCTAGGCTTCTACATACTCCCTCCACTAGAAGGAGGAAAGACTTTCAGTCAGCTGGCTGCTTCTAGAGCTAGAACACAGGAGCCACAAAATGAACAGCAAGTATCTTGTGGAGCCATAAAGTGAAGAAGTGATTTTTTAAAAAAGATACAAGCACATCACAAGGACATGGAAATTACCTGAAGGTGTTACCCAAGGCCAGAGCTGGAGCAACTTGAGTGACAAGACAGATGATTGGATAGAGTGTAATAAAAAAAAAGTAAGACAAATATCATGAGTCCATACTGATACACACTTACAAGTAAATAAATGAGAGAGAGAATTGACAAGGGTTGCTTACAGAAGAATTCCAATGAACAGAAACAGGAGGAATGAGGGAAGCAGAAAGCCACCATTACAACACTGTAGTAAAAATGGCCTTAAACCAGAGCTGTCCATAAGAAAACTAGAGAGCAGGGACTAAGTAGAGACAAGGACTCAAACTCTTTCTCTACAATATTTAATAATTACAGGGGAGATAGAATGTTTATGCCAGAGAATCCTGGCATCTTTGCCATGGAATCAAGGTTAATGTCATTGGTAAGACAATGAAACCCCAATAGGATGTACTGAGAAGGCAAGTTTTCTCTTAGGCCTTTCCCAAACTACCTATCCTCAGTCTAGTGAGGATATATCAGTCAAACCCAGATTGAGGGACATTGTACAAGTAACTGGCTAGTGATGTGCAAAAGTGTCAGGTCACTAAGACAAG
>NW_008345290.1:2041131-2067049 GCF_000622305.1 Nannospalax galili
TGCAGGCATGTATATAGGTGCATGTATGAGAGTGTGTACATAGAGGCCAGAGGTTGATGCCGAGTATCTTCCTTAGTTACTCTCCACCTTATTTTTCAGGACAGGGTCTCTCTCTGAACCTGGGCTCACTGACTCACTGATTGGGTAGAATGGCTGGTCTTCCAGCCTCAGGAATCCTTCTGTCTCTACATCCCCCAGGCCTGGGATTATGGTTTTTTTATGTGGTTGCTGGGGATCTAAACTCAGGAACGCATGTTTGCACTTTGCCAACTGTGCCATCTCCCCTGTAGTATTCCTGGATATTCTATGGTCATGTAAGATATTAACATAACTGGGAACTAAGTGAAAGTTATATGAAAATTCTCTTAATCAGGCTTTGCAATTCCTGAGTCTAAAGGTATCTGAAAATAAAATACTAGCCTCAAACCATACAACACCTCTCATTCCATTCTCCTAATTCCTTATTTTAGCAAAAGGAAAAATGTGGAAAGAGCCAATTTGGGTCTGTAAAAATAGGGTCAGGCTTTCACAATTTGGATTGATAAATGATTTTCCTGGCTTTCTTTTCACCTTTAAGTTGGGATAGGAATCCTAAAGAGCCTAGTTCCCTTAGTTCTTTTAATTTCTAAGTCAGGATTTCCCACTGAATGCAGCTGGTATTCTCCTTCTCATAGCCACTGAGCTGTGAGCCCAGCAGAACCACAGGGTTCAGCTGGGCTGTGCCCTTCCTGGATTCTGTACTTACCTTTTCTGCATGTGGTCTTGAGGACATGCACTCCTAGAGGATCCACCTGCTGTCAGAACATCTGCAATGCCTCCTAAAGCTTCCGAGAAAACTGCTGCTGAGGAATCCCACCCAATGTGAGAGCCACGAGCTCTGGTCTTAGGGTCTCCATTCGCCATATTGTTTGAGGAAAGTAACTCCCATCTCTAAATGTACAAATAAACTATTACTGGGTAACAAACACCTGCCATCTGAAGATGCTGCTAAACTGCAACATTTTGTAGGGTGAGCTGCCTCTTCCATCTTTCTACAAGCAGTTTCTTCTTTTAAAATATTGGGGTTGGAGAGATGGCTCCATGGTTAAGAGCACTGACTGCTCTTGCAGAGGACCTGGGTTCTATCCACAGCACTTATAATGGCAGCTGGCAACCATCTGTAACTCCAGTTCCAGAGGATCCATTGCCCTCTTCTGATCTCCACAGGCATTGCATGACACGGGTGCACTTACATACATGCAGGCAATACACTCATACACATAAAATACAAATAATAAAATATTTTTAAAAAAATAGTGTGTGTGTGTGTACACCTTTAACACTAGCACTGAGGGACAGAGACAGATCCCCAGAGCTCATTGACCAGTTAGTCTAGCCAATTGCTGAGCTCTGGGTTCGGTGGAAAACCGTGTCAAAAGGTAGGGAATGATGAAGGCAATACCTGACATGGACCTCTGACCTTCACATGCATGTGTAGCACACATGTACATCTACCATATCACATGCAAGGGCACAAACATACACACACATACACAACAGACACACACACACAAAAAGCAAATTTCTTTTTCCACTGCTCAAAACTAGTGTTCTGTGACTTACTAAAAAATATTTTTATTATTTTAAAAATTATATGTATAAGTATGTGTCTTTGTGTAGGTATATACTCATGAGTGCAGGTTCCCATGGAGTCCAGAAGAGGGTGTTAGATTCCCTGGAGTTGGAATTGTAAATGATTGTGAGCCACCCAGTGTGAATGCTGGGAATCCAACTCAGGTCCTCTGCAAGAGCAGTAAGCGTGCTTAACTGCTGAGCCATCTCTCCAGCCCTGTTTCTTGACTTTTGTGTAGAATGTCTATGCCTTTTCCCAAGGTTCTGGAGTGGTAAGAGTTCTCTTTTTCTTTCCACATACTCTTTCTCCTTTGTATGGACGTTTTTGCACCCAAACTTCTCCTACAACACTCACACATGGACACCCTACCCTGCCTCCCTCTTTGATCCTTGTCATGGCTATTCCAAAGCTATACAAGAGAACAGAACGAAAGGAGGCATTCAGGATGCCGGGAGCAGGTGATGTCATGACCTGGCATGTCACTTCCCCTCAGTTTCCTCATTAATAGAATGAAGATGAAGATGGTGATAGGCTACCTCAGAGGACTGCTGGAAGAATAAAATGGCCCATGAGAATGAAGCCCTCTGCATACTGCAGGATGAACTACTGCTAGAGCTACGGTCTTTGCCTTACAGAAAGCAGACCCTGAAGCGCTGCCTAAGTACACCTACCCTGAGTTCTAGTGTGGAGTTATGATGGTGGTGATAGCAAATAGGCAATGGTGAGAAAGCTAAAACCCAGCTAGTACATGCCTTTAATCCCAACACTAAGGAGGCAGAGACAGGCAGACTCTAGGAGACCATGTCTTAAAAACAAACCAACAACAACAACAAAAATATACCGTATCTAGGACCTACTAGAAAGTACCCAGGCCCAGAATCAACTCCAAAGGGAGAAGACAAGTGCATCAACCCATTGATCACTAAAGAGTAGTTTGCTTTAGTATTTGAGGTTACCAAAATTCACTGCATTCTGTTGATACAGTTCCAACTCTATGCCTAGCATAGTGTCTATGACTTTGAAGTGATAGATATAAATATATGTGTCTATGACTATCAAAAGGATAGACAGCAACATAACATGTAGCTAGCCCTTTAATCTTAGTACATTTAAACTTATATGGATAGGGATCTGCCAACAATCCCTACATGGTAGAGATGACAAAGCAGCAAAGCCCCTTTACTTCAGTGGGTCTCAGCCTTGACTGTTCCTTAGGATTACTTGAATTTAAAAAACACCACGCATTCTTGAAGCCCGCTCCAAGAGATTCTGATATTACTCACCTGAAGTATTGGCAAGACATTGCAATGCACAATCCAGGTTGAGTATCAGTTTCATTTATAAATTTCTCTGGGAAACCAGAAAGAATCAGCTTTTTTGTGGCCAGTAAGGGCAGCACTGAGAGTAACGTGGTCTGTTGTAAGCAGGAGTCATGTATTGAGGCTAACTTGCCCTGGTACTCATCAAAGACAGTTGAGACTGTGTTCTGTGCAGGGTCAGCTGTAGCTGGGCTTCTCTGGAGAGATTCTGGTTAAGGGTTCAAGTTTTGCCACCTGAGCTCAAACAAGCTAGCATAGTTGGAGAAAACCATATCGGTTGTAGCATCTGAGCATTCCTCAGCTAGGCTAGAGAGTTCTGAACACCTCTGCCCTACACCCTGCTCATCTTAGAGGAAAGACCATGTCCCAAACCACGTGTAGAGACTTTTGCTCCTTTCAGATTATGAACAGCTGACTGCCAAATGATATATATCCCATGAATAAACTATAATATTTGGAAACATGATCAACTCCTTTTTACCTTTGTCTTTGCCCCTTTGGTCATCTAGCATGACTCATGAGATCTTCCTCCATGTGTTACCACAAGAGTTCATAGCCATCAATCCATCTCAATCCACTACACCCTAAGAAGGGGCTTCTCCTGCCCTGTGTGTGCTAAGCAGGCATCTGGCCATCTCTGTCAGCCAGTTGACTCATGTTGGTGGATACATCAGCAGCAACTGCCTTTCAAATAGCATGATTTTCAAGGCATATCAGCCAGGATCAAGGACAGAAGCTCCACACACTCTTACACAAGGTCGCACGGTGCCCTGTAGCACATCACTTTGGTTGCTGTGGCTTTCCTGCCTAGCCTCCTGGCTGTCTCCATATGGGCCTTGAGTAGCTGAATCTTCATGTCCCCTTCATCCAGCTGGTGGGAGAGGGTCGCCCTCTAGCCTCTGGTATTAGTTCTCACTGGTAGACTTGACAAAGGAGGAATCTGCTTCCAAGCCCACTTGAGGTGCTGGTAGAACTCCTCTCCTTGCAACCCTGTGCCTGAGGACCCTGAATTTTTTATATCTGTTGGCACTCAGCTTTTAAAGGCCACTCACATTCTCTGCCATGGGGTCCCTCCGTATACCTGCTTATCTCTTCAAATCTGCACAAGGGGAATCTCTTTCTCTTTCTGATAAGAATGATACCCATGGACTTTGCCATAGGAAGTGACCAAATTGAGAGGGGGTATAAGTAACCTTTATCACATAATGCAACCCAGTCAAGGGAGTGACATAGCAGCCTTTGCCATCTTCTGTTGGTCAGAGGCAGATCACAGGTGCCACCTGTACTCACAGGGAGGGATTATGCAGGGTGCGACCACTGGGGACCACATCTGGGTTTGTCTGCCATACTTAGCCACTCCTTTTTGTGTTGGACCCTGAGCTCAGGATTTCCCCTTTACTGCTTCTTGCCAGGCCTGAGCTGGCCTTAAACTTTTGTCACTGTTCCCAGATTGCTTCCCTTGGTCTTCTCTGCTCTGTCTCTCTGTAGAAGACCTTGAATATAAATTTATTGGTGGCTTACAGTCTTGACAAGCAGATACCCTCTAATCTCTGAGGAACTGATACCCACAAAGGCTAAATGCTTTGCCCAGGGACTCAGATTTAGAGTCTGCTCAGCCTGTACAGTCCTACTGATCATCCCACCCACCAATCAGACTATTAATGAAAACAGTCCTTGGAAAAGCACTTTGTAAATTGAAGACCACTGTGCAAATATTAAGCATTTTGCTCATTAAAATCATGGATTTGGGGTTTTCCAGCAAATAGATCTTCACTTGCATCTGCCCTTTGAAAATCCCATATTGAGGCAAAATTCTGTTTACATAGCTTTGTGGCAAATGACCAAGAGCTAAATCTTTTTAACTGCTCCTTGTGCAATTCAATGTGTAGTATACAAAGCATCAATGAGGGAAAAGTAATCAAGAAAAAATACCTTCAATTTCTCTTTGTTCTTTTCTCTGCACAGTTCCTATTCAGCCCTGTGAGTTCTGAGACCTACAGAGAAGCAGGCTCTCCTCAGACCCCACCTTGCTATCTAAACAATGCAGGGAAAACCAGAGTCTTCTTTCCAACTCCACCTCAGGGTCCCACCTGAACACAAAGCCCCCTCGAACTAGTACTGGGAGTCCCCAAAGGTGAGTGAGGGCTTGGGTCCCCACCAGTCCCTGTTGTAGCAAGACCTGATCCTGGTCACTAATAGACTTCCACTTGCTGCAAAACTGGCACTATTATCAAGAACAGAGGTGAACAATCACACCATTGTTGAGAGACCTGGGGTTTATCTCTGGTTACTTAAGGTGATGAGAACAGACTCAGAGATTCCCACATCCCTCTGGCACTGAGTCTTGGTGCTAACAAAACAGAGATTCCTGCTCATTCCCACAGCCTGCCACTTACAGATAAGCAGCCCTTCCTCCAGTCATGAAATCCTGCCCCTTGGCTGTAATCGCAATTCTCACAGGGTCTTCTGCACATGACTGCAGTGATAGGCATGCACAGTCGCAGAAGGGTTCAGGTTTTCAAAGTGAGGCAGCGTGATCAAATATCAGAGGCTCCTGGGCTCCTGGGCTCCTGGGCTCCTGATTAACCTGGAACTTTCTGGGTTTGCTTCCTCCTCTCTAAAATAAGAGTAATATGACTGCTTACTCCCTGATGCCTTTTAAAGCTTAAATGAGTGAGTGCATGTAAAAAGGGCCTTATCTAGGCAGCACGCACCAGCGGGATGTCCCGGAAGGATGGAGGTGGTCTGGCTAGGCTGTCCTGTAAGCAGCACCAGCCATGAGTCCTTTAAGTATTAAACATGGAGAACTTGGGTCTTGCTCTCTGAATATTTTCCCCTTTCAGTTCTGAAAGATCAGGCTATTATGTGCCCTTATATCAGAGCATAAAGATCACCTCATTTTCTATCTGTGGGTTCAGGAATCCGATGCTCACTGAAGGGTCACTCTGGGAGAACAGGAAAAGCTGTGGTAGAATGGAGAATGGGCCCTACAGCCCCAGAATCTTCACCTAACTCCCCACTGCACCGTGGGAAAAAAAGAATGTCAGCAAGAAGGTGGATCTTGGCAATGGGAGGCTGCTCCCTGCTGCCTGCCAAGCCACCTGAGACCAAGCTTCTCAGTAGCATGACAGTTTGATTTAAAGAAAATAAAGACATGTCTTCACACACCCCCAAGGAGAATAAGTCTTCCTTGCTACGTTATCATCACCATTTCCACCTAAAATGGAGCTGCTTCAAAGGTGGGACTGAATCATAGACTGGGGCTGGGGATGAGGGAGGTAGATGGAAGACACAGCAGGGAAACGGAACACTAGAATGAAGCGAAAGAATGAGTGGAAGGGAAAAAACTGCCTGTGCTAGAGAGAGCTATCCCAGTTGCTCATATCGAGAATTCTTTCTGCCCTCCCTTAAAAGAATCATTATGCAGTACTGTGGTTTACAATTTGCAGCCTTGCTCATTAGTAGCCTTTGAACTATAATAACTAATTCTTTCTGCTGGGTAAGTAGAAAGGAAGACAGATTTTATTCATTACATTATTGTCCTTATGGATAACCTCCCGTGGAGCAGGCAAGTAGGGGAAGCAACTTGCTAGCTGGCCAATATTTTATAGTTAACTTGCTGATTTCAGGCTCCCCCAATCTTCCACATGCTAACTATAAGCCTCCCGAGGGCCTGATGCAAGTTCTTTCTCCAGAACTATGCTGTACACGTTAACAGCCATTAACCACGTGTGGCTGCTTAAACTTAAGTTTAAAAATAATATGAATTAATTAAAATTTAAAATTCTATCCCAAGTCACACCAGGAACATGGGGCTAGCACTGGCTCTAAGGGACAGCACCTGCAGAGAGCTTGTCTGTCACTGTAGTGTATTCCTTAATATAGCATGCTCTAGAACAAAGGGTTAATATACACAGATCTAGAAAAGTGCTTTAAATGATCACTTTGAGTGTTGCAACTTATACTTAAAAAACAAGAACAAAGTTTATCCTATTTCCAAGTCTAAAGAAACATAGGCATCATAACGTTCTATATCACTCACAGCTAACTATGAAAAGCGAAGTCCCATGTACCTGGAACTTATGTCTCTTATGAGAGCATTAAGTGTTCCTCTCCGGGGCACTGGTGATATCCCCAGGCCCTAGTCATAGTCCAGAGTGGCAGTGCCTGTTATGTACTGAGACTTAGGTGTTGCCCAGAGGTGACAAGAACATGGGGATCTGTGCTCCAGGTGGGGACTGGCAATACCCTGTTGCTGAAATGAATTAAATTTAGGGCAACTACAGCTTGCCCCAGGGAGACTCAGTCTGCAGAAGGTGAGTGACAAGGGTAATCTGATGTAAGGATGCAGGTAATGGAGGTGGTGAGCTAACTCAATTGAGGGAAAAATGAGCTTAGGACCGAATTTCCTGGGTAGAGTCTACACCAATGGATTAGCCTGATAATGGGTTGCTGCTCCCCTTCATTTCTCAGCAATGGAACCCGTTTAGATGACACAGGGAGGGGGCGCTGCTACATTTGAACTTTGAGTATGCCGCCTCCTTTAGAAGCCATTACCCTTTTTAATAGGAGCCAGCTGCAGCATGCCCACACAGACTTCTAGAAGCAGCAGGACCAGAACTGAATCATTTCAGTTCCACCCTAAAGAAACAGAAGCTGCCATGTGACAATTAGGTAAAAGCAGACAGGAAGAGGGAAGGACCCTGTTCCCATTCTGACCTGGCCCAGGGCCAGCTGCCTGTCCCTGTGACACAGCAAGTCCTTCACAGTGTATTGCTTTGCTACATAAGAACAATTGTCCCTGAGGTTACATTAATGATGGTTCCCAATTGTTAGGTGTTTGCTGACAGGCTTGCCGTTCAGCACTTGCCATGCCTGACAAAATGGTTTCATGAGAGGGCAAATGCCATGATGCCAGCCATTTCGCAGTAATGTACAAGTGAGGTGACATCAGAAACTGCATGCAGTAGTAGCCTGCCTTAAAACCAGGTAATCTGACTATGGCTGCAGGTTTTTGTGAGTCTCCTGGCCCAGTATCTAGTTAATTCAAGTATTTCCCTGCCCAGCCCCCAGTCATTTAATCAGTATCACTACTCACCTGATTTAGCACTGAAGGGCCTAGACATCAATTCTGCTGCTAGCCACCCGCATGCCTTTATAAAAGCTTCCTGTCTAATTTGTAAAGGAGGTTGTTTAGATGCTTGGCATCCCCTGAGAGCTGCCAGAAGTACAGAACACCAGGCCCTGCCACACACCAGGTCAGAACCTGCATTTTATAGGATCCAGGGTTTGTGGGCACTCTCTTATGCTAGAACATAGTGCACCTATGGTGAGTTCCTTGAGAGATGCCTAAGATCCTCATGTTGGTTCTTTCCATAAGGTCAAGTCATATACCATGTTCTAGCTGCTTCTCTATTGCTGTGATAAAACACCGACCAAGGCCAACTTGGGGAGGAAAGGATTTATTTCATCTCACTCTTCCAAGTGACAGTCTATCAGTAAGGGAAGCCAAGGCAGGAACTTTAGCACAACAGGGACCCTGGGGCAGAAACTGTAGCACAGACAACAGAGGAACACTGCTTGCTTGCTCATCTGGCCTGTGCTCAGCCTGCTTTCTTACATAACCTGGGCCCAGGGGTGCCCCTGCCCAAAGTGTGCTGGGCCCTCTCACATCACTCAACAATCAATAAAATGCCTCACAGATGTGCCCACAGGTCAGTCCAATGGAGGTAATTCCCTAAATGAGGTTCCTTCTTCCCACGTGTGTCAAGTTGACACCTGAGACTATCCAGCACATACCACAAGTTGAGTTACACTTCACATGCGCACTTAGAGGCTATGCCATTGGCAGTACTCCTAAGATGAACACAGCTAGGCAAAGCAAAAGGTTTGTGTGGCAAGACTAGGGGACACTGGGAAATAAATTGCGGCAGTTTAGGACCAGAGTCAACAAGGACATTCACAATGTGGCTGCCCCAGAGGACTGGGAGGAAGCACTTGTTTTAAGTCGTACAAAACCTCTTGCCATGAGTTCCACCTTCCTCCTCCCACCGCCCCCATCAATATTCAGGGAAGCCAGGGTCTTGCCATGGGAGACCGGACACTGTGTTCTCCCAAGACCAGGCAGAGTCTTGTGAGGTCCTCAGAGTTTCAGAGTTCTGCTTGCCGGGGAAGCTGTTTGTAGACATCTCATTAAACAGCTTTCAGTAGAGGATCCCAAGTGGCCCAAACTGTCTGTCCCTTTCCTGCCTCTACATCCAACTTTCTGAGGAGTTTCCCACTGTAGAGCTTGCGATCTGAACCTTATTCACATGATTTACTGTAGGCATACTTCAAGAGCAGGGGTAAAAGTAGATTTGCCAGCTAAGGCACAGGAGGTCTAGTTAAACTTAGACTTCAGATAGCTTATGAATAATTTTTTGTACAGGAATTGTTTGCATCCCAAAGGGATGAGCCTGGCTCTCATCTGAGCCCATGGGAGCCCTGCACCACACAGTGTATGATGGAAGGAATCCCACAGACTCCCCTTCCATGGAGTCAAAGGGCTAGCATCACATGCTCTTGTGCCATTCAGTCATTGGCCAGTGTGCCCTGGGCTAGGGAAAGGGGAGCTGCTTAGGGAAAGAGGGTGAGATGACCTCCACTAGGCCAAGGGCAGTTTTCCATAGGAGAGACTGGGGGCTACAGACAGCCAGTTCTGCATAGCATCCACAACACACCCCTCAAACACCTTCCTGCTGGGTATCCTCAGGCCTTGGGAAATCATAGATGCCTCAGTGGTGGTTTTGAACTGTGTGAAAGGCATCCCTGAGCCTTTCAACTCCATTGGTTCCATTTTACCTGGATTGATCCCCAAGTAGGACTCCCAGAAATAAAACCAAGTTCACCTTGTCCATAAGCTGCCAAATCTGTACCACCAGCATAGTGCCCTGTCGGCTCTGTTCACTGTGAGTGCTTCCAGGAGCTCCACTGAGCACTTCTCTGCCACACTGCTTTTAGAGTCACTTTTACCAGAATGGGAAGGGGTGGGGATGGGGGCTTCCCAGCTCATTTCTCTGTCTCCCAGGCAGTGAGGACTTGGCAGTCTCCTCTCTGGGCTAATTTGGGTGATGTAACTTTAGGACTATTTGAACTATCTCAGCTAAACTAACCTAGACTAAGTTACTCCATTTTGCCCAAAGTAGCCATTTCAGGAGAAGTCCCCTTTACCCTACTTATGAAAGATACCTAGAAGGGAGAAACAACTTTGAATTCTGAGAAATGGCCCGCCTGCATACCACAGGGTGTTCTAATCTAGGCCTGCACTTGACTAAGTTCTTATCTCGCTTCTGTAAACCTGCTTCGCTTACCCAAGCCCATGTCCATGCAATAACAGGTAGTTGATTGGTAAATTCAAAGTTTTCTGTGTTTGAATTTTGCTGTGTTGTGTAAACCTGATTGGCCCACTGATACTCTGTTTGAACCTTGTTTTCTGTAATCTTATAAATATTCTGGCTGACTGGTGTTCGAAGCTGCTTCTATTCCCGACATAGACAGCCCGGTCGGCCGAAATAAAACTTTCAATTTGCTACTTTCATTTAAGTGGTGTTGGTGATTTTTATTCGGAATCCGGCATATAACAACTATAAAATGCCTATGAGAGTTTATAGATTGATCCTAAGTTGTATGTGAGTAGTTAAAGAAATTCCAGTGATGTACTTCACCTGTACCTGTCGGACTAAGGTCCAGTAGAAATCCAGAAATGAATAGAAGCATGCAGGACTGCATTAATACCTCTGTGTCACTGTGACAAAATACCTGAGATAAGCAATTTAAAGGAGGAAAGAGTTGTTTTGGCTCAGCTTCATTTCAGATCGTTCAGCCCATGGCTCCATTGTTCTTGGGCCATGATAGATCATCATGACAGGGAGCATGAGGAGGAGCAGAACTGCTCACTTCATGATGGCCAGGAAGCAGAATGGGGAGGGACCAGGGACAGGGGATATACTCAACGACTGACTCCTTCCACCTAGCATCAGTTTATGTATCTCTTTATTGATCAATCTACTAATTGAGTCAGAACTTGTATGATCCAATCATATCCTAAAGCTCCACCTCTGAACATGGGGATGAAAACTTCAATACTGTGTTTTAGGGGAACATTTCACATTCACACCACAACAAGAACCAGGATCTTTTTCTATTTTCTATTACATTTGTGTGTGTGTGTGTGTGTGTGTGTGTGTGTGTGTTCATGTGTGCCATGGAGGTCAAAGGACAACTTGTAGGAGTTGTTTCTTTCAATCTACTCTGTGAATCCCAGGGATTGAACTCAGGCTGTCAGGTTTGGTGGCACGTGCCCTTACCTGCAGAGCCATCTTGCTGGCCCCAGGACCTAGTTCTTAGAATATGAAGTTGGCAGGAAAAGGATAGTTTTGCTCACATGATGTAACTGATCATGACTGTACCATGTGATGGAACAATATTCTTTTAAAATATTTATTATTTTTATTCTTTTTATGTCTATGAGTATAATGCCAGCAGAGATCAGAAGAGGGCATTAGACCCCTTAGAACTGGAGTTTCTGACAGTTGATAGCCACCATGTGAGTGGTAGGAATTGAACCCAGGTCCTCTGTAAGAACAGTCAGTGCACCTAACTGCTGAGCCATCTTTCCAGCCCCTGAAACAGTATTGTTAAGCCTTAGAATCCTGTATCCCTTCATTGCTGTGGCAATCACTAGCTCCTCATGAGCCATAACTAAAGCAGTTTCTCCAGTTTGGCCCCCTAGTTTTGTGTACGTCCCTTGGGGGTGACCTTCTGGGATTCAACAATGCTGCAATCTGTAGCTATTTCTTTGGAGCTTCCTGGGAACTCATTTGTATTACAAAGGCCCCAAGGAAGTCCTGCAATAAAAAAACTCAGTTTTTTTGCAAGACGAACTTGCTTGTAAAACATCAGACATTCTGAAGGAAGTTGCACAAGGCCCATTATGCATAGAAGAATGGTCAGGCCAGAAGCAGTCTCAGCAGTCCCACCTGAGCAGAGGCCCCTCTCCAACAAGCTCAAGGGTACACTAATCAGGAGGGGAGGGGTTGCTCTCACCGCTTTCAGCCAGTCACCAATACACAACTTACACCACCCCTCACGGAAATCCACGTTGAGAAAATTTTGAGAAGACAAAAACACCAGTTTATCCTGGAAGCCACCACATGGGGGAGCTCTTGGAAAGACGAGGAAAACAGGTCTGAGGGGCCCTGCTGGCTCAGGCACTGGAAGAACAAGGCTCCACCCTCTGTAAGGAGTAATGTCAGCCAACTCCACACCTCACTCCCATGGAGGAGAAAAGTCACAGTGAGCCCTGCTCATTCTGGCGTCTGGGGAAAAGTCATCTCCCAAGGAAGCAACGTATTCTCATTCAATGTGACAATGAGGGGTACGGACAAAAGTCCTCCACTTTTCCCCAACTATGAGAGCAGCAAAAGGGTAGAAGTTGCCCCTGGGCATTATTTGAGGGGCACTGAGTGAGCCTTCCTGTTCTCTCTCTCTCTCTCTCTCTCTCTCTCTCTCTCTCTCTCTCTCTCTCTATATATATATATATATATATATATAAAACATAATTAGCACCTATATTCCACCTCTTGAGAGATGTGTCCATCACCTTTGTGGGCCTCACCTGGAAGTGACTCATGGCCCCCACTGGCCCTCGTGGAAAGACTGCTTTGCCCCGCCCCCAGTGTTTCTAATTCAAAAAGGATCTGAGAATCACATTTTTAACAAGTTCCCAAGCTGTACTGGAGCAGTTGGCTCAGCCCACCCTACTTTGAGAAGCAGGGTTCAAAAGGCTGAGTGAGACAGAGCCGGGAGGAGAGCTCTTCAGAGCATGTATAGCTGTACTCACTGGTTCTCAAGCTCGGCTGAACATGACAATTACCCGGTTAGACTGAAAAAATCTCAAGGCTCACTCTGCACCCTGGACCAATTAAGAGCACAGTCCCAGGGGATGGGTCCCTCATCTCTGTTTTGTGAAGCTGGTTCTGTGCTAGTCATAGTTTGGATGCAGCTTACAGAGGCACCCACCTTCACAGAACATCCTAATTTCTACCGTTGCTGAAGGAAACTGACCAGAAATCCCTGTGCAACTGTGGGGTGGTTCTGCAGCTGGAGGGCTGGAGCAAGCATTTCTGGTCTTGCAGGAGGAGAACAGGGACAGAGAAGGAACATTGCTGGAGAGGTGTGTCCCAAACTAGGTACCAGGACCCTTGCTTCAAACTCATCTCCACCTCCCAAGCTCATCTGCCCCAACCCTCTGGTGGTGTAGGGACAAATAGTTCTCCAGGCCTCATTTCCACCTCTCATAGTCTACAGCTTCCCCTCAGCTCTCAGAAAAGCCCTCTCATCCCTGTCCCAGGGGTGGCTTGCCGGCCCCGGTGCTGGACCCCTAGGGTGTCTTTCCCTTCAATCTCTCAGGAATCTAGTCACCTCTTTTCAATCCAATATACTCCCATGGTCAAGTCCTAGCCAGTTTTTGCTGACCCTATGACTTCTACACTTGTGCCCTGCTTTGTATAATTATCATGTATCTGCTGTCCACCCTCCCTGGGCCAGAGCTCAGCCTGTTAAGGCAAGCAATGGCCACTCTCACACAGACCTTCAGTGGGTACCACCCTTTCTCCATAGCTGCTGGCCATGTGCACTTCCCCG
The DNA here is from genome assembly GCF_000622305.1 of Nannospalax galili. Taxonomy (NCBI): domain Eukaryota; kingdom Metazoa; phylum Chordata; class Mammalia; order Rodentia; family Spalacidae; genus Nannospalax; species Nannospalax galili. The sequence goes on from NW_008345290.1 coordinate 2,054,746, forward strand.
TAGGTCCCTGTTTGCAGCCTCACATAGGCTCCTAGGTGTTACAGGGGAAAACAGGGTCCCCTTTTAGGGTTCTTAGTCTCATTTATAAAACTCATTCACAAAAGAATTTAAGAATGGGGGGCTGGAGAGATGGCTTAGCAGTTAAGAGCACTGGCTGCTCTTGCAGAGGACCTGGGTTTGGTTCCCAGCCCTACATAGTGGCCAACAACTGTTTGTAACTTCAGTTCCAGGGGATCTGACACCCTCTTCTGACCTCCACAGGCATTGCCTGACATGAGTATACTTACATACATGCAGGTAATACATTCATACACATAAAATAAAAATACTTTTCAAAAAATTTTTAAAAGAATTTAAGAATGGACTCAAATGGAAGGACAATTTTATTAGTGTTTGAAAGAAAAATCCTCAGGGCAGGCAAACTAAGTTTCAGAGCTGCCCTGAAGAGAAAAATGGAGGAGAGAAGGAAAAAAAGTCAAAAAATTATTCCTATTTAGAGCCAGCATGGAGGTCAGACCCATGGTGGCCTAGCAGCCACATGGTGGGGTGGGAAGCTTCAGAGAAAGAGTAAAGAAACCCAAAATGTTGGGACAGTGCAAAGTGTTAGGGAAAGCATGGTTAGAAAAGAGATAGAAAGAAGCAAAGGAGAAGTTATGCTTTTCTGAATTGTTTAGACTTAAGGTGAATTGGCCTTCCTAGGGATCATCCTCTGATCAGGTGATTGACCCAGCCAAACTGGAAGGTTGGATCTTCACCCAGGCCACAGATCCCCATTCTCTTAACCAGCTGATGTGATTTTCTCTTCTTTCTGGTCTCACCCATCCTTCCTCCAAAGGAATCTTTCTTACTGTTAGAAATAAAATCCGAGGTCCAAGGACCCCAACAATACTATACGAAGAACACTCGGACAAAGCAGAAGTAACTCAGGCAGATTTTACTTTTGCAAAAGAGTGTGTTGTGTGGTTAGTCGGATCCAGCAAGCACACAGGATCTGGAAACTGGATGGACTTTTATCCCTAACACAAGAGTAATGGGTCTTTTCCCCTTGACTGGGGTCCAACCTTACAGTCTTTCCTGATTGGCTGGTTTAAAAGAATCATCGAGAAGGGAGAAAAGCTCTACCACCCTAGGCCATCAGGTTCAGGAATGCAGCAGGACCTTTCTTAAAGCAAAAGTCTTACAGGGTGTGGTGGGATTAAAAGATTAGAATTCCTTGTCATAAATCAAGTCCCAAGTTCTGCAGGGTTTGAAAGAAAAGACTAATATTTAATGTTTCTTACATTGCTGTAATGTCAGGACAGAAAACATCTGGTCCAACACCTGATTTAGCTTTTGCCAAGCAGATGCTCTAAGGCTCTGTTCCTCATCCCAAAAGCTACATAATGGCTGGAGGAGAGTCATTTCACCACTTGTCTTTCCACACAGATGAGGATGGAATAGAACAGGGTGTGGAAATTCTCACAGATAATAAGAACTATCTATCAGTTGCCTATTCCTTGTTTCTCAATCAGGTAGACACAAACATGAGGACATCCCTGTTCCAAGGGGGCCTACATCTGAATTTACATGGAGCGCTTCCTTCCTAACCTGTTGCCATGGTGGTAGATCTGACCCCTAATAACCATCAGCTTGCAACTTGATATTAGTGTTTTCTCAGCATTATAAATTTTGTTTGAAAATACTTAGAAAACCATAGAAATTAAAGCACATTTTGCTATGCATTCATTACATAATATTTTTCAAAAATGCAGAAAGTTATATTAATATCTCTATGGAAGTAACTGAGATCAGGGCTCTCCCAGGCCACCTCCTCCTGCAAGAATATGTGATTAGTGTTGTTCTAACCCATTCATGAGGTTCAGGGTCCATAAGAACTGACTATCCACCCCCAAAGGCCACCCCAGAAACTGTTGTGGTTGCACACACCTCCACCTGCATCTGAAACAGGTGGCCACACTATTGTCTCTGACCTCTGCTTCCCTTCTGTTCTGGCTCTTCCTCTGTTCCCCCCAGGTGCTGGCTGCCTGTCTATTGGCCTTCAGAGTCCTGCCCCTCACCCAAGCTGCTGCGATTTCCTCTTCTTTCTGGTCTCATCCATCCTTCCCGCAGCTGAGGATACTTTCTCAGATTTCCTGTGTGGCCATGCTTGGCTACCTTTGTGTTTGAGATGGGAGAAAAGAAAGGAAGCGCTTTATTATCTGAGCCATGACCTTTAGGGGTGTGACTCCCTCCCATCTGTCATCTCTCAAGTCAGACAAGGACAATCACCCCATCTCTCCACCCTGGTCCCCCTCTGCCAACCCAGCAGGCTGCATGGTGGATACAGTGGGAATTAGGGAACTTTTGAGTAAATGTACCTTCCCTCCTTTCTACTTCTGTGCTACCCGATACTTTTTTCAAAAGGAAAAATTCAGCCTTGAAATGCAGACCCTGTGGAGAATTTGAACCTTAGTTCAACAAAAGAAGATTGTAAACTCATGTTCTCTGTAAGCTTGGTCATTATTTCACTGGAGCTGCATCCTTAAAGATGATGGTTCCAACAGCACCCCCAAGAGGAAATCGGTGCTGACTGTAGTGACTCAGATACACAGAAATGCAGACTTACCTGAACAGACCAGTTCTTACCTCCCAATCTCAGAGTCCTCAGTTTATTATTCCCTCAGCACACACGGGGAACAGGGGCGGCTGAGAAAGGGCCAGAGACCAGCAATATGCTAGAAAACTTCACATTTTGCCATAGATACATGCCAAATGGACCAGAGTTGAGTGAATGGGATGAGCAATGGTCAAGTCCAGGCCAAAATGAGTTTTCTCAACTGGTAAATGTATCCCCATTTCTTTTGCCCAGGGTGTTTTTGTTGAGAATGAATAATTGGAGCAGGCAACAATGACACCTGCTGTTCAGATCGGCTTCAAAGCACACAAGGAAAACCAGGAACGGAAGCTCTTCCTAGCTGCAACTTCTCCGCTGACTGCTTAGAAATAAGCTCTGGTGTTCTTTGGGGGTTTTATTCTTAACATGGAACAAGCAGCTAAGGCACCTTCTTAGCGAATAACATATTCTGGCTTAGAAGTTATTATAACCTTCTTGGACCACTATGAGATGGATTAGAGGACAGAAACAAGACCTTGTCTCAAAACAGAAAAGTTGTACACTTTCCCCATGCATATGAAACTCACTGTCCCTCTACCACCTGCTCATGGGTAGGTATCTGCTGAAGATGGATCAAATAGCTAATCAGTTATAAGCAGTGGTGATTCTGGGCACCATATGTTGCATTCATCTCTATCTACTGTGCTTAAATTTTGTATGTTAGGCATCTGTTATTATGATAAAGACAAAGAAGGTGTTGCTTTAAAAACAAAAACAAAACACTGCCATAAGTGAGGTACTACCAGGAAAGCAGTGGGATCCTAAGGGAAAGGATGGGCACATTGACAGGTTAGGTTGAAACTCTGAACTGCCTAGTTTCCCTTAACTCAGCCTTGTCCCCCAGATACATCTCCTGCCCCAGGAAGAAGCACCTGTGCCAGCACAGACCCATTTGCTGTCTGCCTATCAGGGGGTGACTCATAAGGAGATGCTTACTCTCTTCCCAGCCCACCACCAACTTCAACAGGAATTGGATCACAAGGCAGCCCAGATACAACACTTCTGGCCCATCTGCCTTCATCTGTCTGTATGGCAGGGTGCAGTTGAGGATGCCTTCTAAGGATGATGGATAGAAGAGGCAGTGTTCGTGTGGTGTGATGCAGATGGCCTGGAACAGCTAGTAAAAACCGACTGACTCAGTTTCAAAAATTTTACAAGATAGTTACTAAAAACAGCTTTTATCAAAATGTAAGTCATACAAATTTACAATTCAGTTTATTAAAGATAAAGGTAATGAATAACAAACTCTCAGTTCCCATCACTGACTATTTTCTAAATCTTTGAGGTAATTTACCTCTACATGTCTACACAGGACAAAGACTATGTAACGGTGGGATGCTGAGGACTGTTTTCAAGGCTGTGTTCAACTGCAAGTAGCTTGAAGTGAGCAAGGTGAGAGTATTTGCAAATCAGAAATCATCAAATGCTATAGATCAGGGATTTTTCTTTTTTGATAGCTGACTATTAAACACCTATCAATATCCCACTGACTATAAGACTTCATAAAGCTAAATTTATTTTCCTGGGTAAATACATCAGCTTCATATGGGCCATAAAGCCCAGGAGTGACACTGATTTAATCTGGACTTGATGGTGGGTCTGCTACCTCCCTATTACTGCTGTGACAAATAATCATAATCACAAAATGGCTTAAAACAATATAAATTTCATTTACAGCTCTGGAGATCAGAGTCCAAAAAAAATGGGTCTCACTAAGCTAAAAATAAGGGGCTGGCAAGGCTGCATCCCTTTCTGGAGGCCCTAGAGGAAAATGTTTTCTTTCCCCTTCCTGTATCTAGAAGTTTTCCTGTCCACATTCCTTTACTTGGGCCCCTTCCCCCAACTAGTGTTGGCAATGGCTAGTTGAACCTTGGAATGACAACACTCTGGCCCTGACTCTTCTAACTCCATCTTCTCTATTTAAAGAGCTTCTGATTAGATTGGGACTTTCTGTATATCCCAGGATAATCACCCTCAGGTCAGTTGATTAACCACCATATGCCATGGCCACTGTTCTGCTAATCACAGTAACCTATAGTTGGAGTGAGCCTCCCTGCAAAGGCTTGGAGACTAGGAATGGCAGAGTGACTTGACTGTATACAGCCTGCCCAGCCTCCTTAGCACTCCCTCAGCCTATCCACATGCCTCCATGGTGATCCTGGAATAACTGTTATGCACAAAAATGTTCAAATACACATTGGGGTCAAGTCAAATGCACAGAGCTCTCTGAGAAGCCATGTGATGGAATTAGGTTCCCTGGTCTCAAGAAGAATAACTTAGTACTGGTGTGGTAGAGCCCAGGTGGCACCACTTATCCAGTAGAAGCAAAGTGACCATAATCAGTGAATGGTACTTCCAGTATTTGTGACTCTAAGTAACTGATTAGGGTATTATTCATAGCAAAAAAAAAAGGGGGGGTTAGCCAACTAAGGTGCTGCTTGGCATGTTTTGGGAGAAAAAAATGTAAATTGGTATAGAAACCTAAATCAAATTGCTATGGAAAAATTCATCAAAGAGTTGAGAGACTAAGTACATCACTCAGGAGTATGTCAGAGAGCTCATTTATTTTTCACGTGCATGCGGTCCCAGAATAAACAACAAAGGCATTAAGATTTTCTGAGCCCAGAGCAAAGTAAAGGTGAGGTTACATAGGACTTTCTGAGTCATCATTTCGTGGCTGCCACCTAAGCCCTCTAGCTCTTTTCATTGATGTGCCATGTTATCTCAGGAAAATTCCCTCCTGGGTTCACCAGATCATCATAGTTTGCAAAGTAGATATATAGGCATGGGTCAGGACATCTGCCATCTTTTGTTCTATAACTAGGCTAGGCTAATTGGGCTAAGAGTCAGTCAAATGGTTATTGGAGTTTAAAAAAAAAAACAGATGTCACAGACAGAAGTTTAGATATTTGCCATGTTTGATCTATACTTTTATCAGAATAATTGGACCAGGTACCTTAGTGGACCATTTGGTGAACTCTATATTTTCTTAGTTTTATGTCTTTATCAGTACTTAGACATGGTTAGATAGAAAGCACCACAGAGCTGAAAGCTGCAAGATATTACAGAGTAATAAATTACATTTACTATAGTGAAGTCATTTCACTATGGTAAAGACAACACGGAGCAGTAAAACATCACTGAGTAGTAAAACATGATACAGTTGCAATTCAAGATATCTACCTAGTAATAAAACAAGAAGAAATTTCAAATGACTAAGCTTACAAGGACATTATATAAAAATATGGTTTGGTTATGAGAATATAGCTTCTCCTTATCAAAATCATCATAAGGAGATGCATGATGGTTCACATAGACCTAGAGTCAGAGAATGACTTTTCAAAACATACCCTAATATATAAGAATTTTCTCCAAACTTCCTCAGAAGGAACAGTGGCCATTTACCATGGTAATTATGATGGAAGAAAAGGAAATATGAAAATCTCTAGAGTTATTGATGCCCTTAACTGACATGAGTCTTCAGAGACATACAACACCTACGATCATCCATCTGGCTGAAGGGAAAGAAGTTCCTGGAGGTCCCAGATGGAGTGTTCTCACCCAGTTTCCTCTACCACTGGGTCTAATATGGACACTTACTGCAGTTATCACCCCAAGCTCAGGGTGTCTAGGTAGAATAAATTAACTTTGCAATTAGCAGAATGTTCATATTGGTACTAGCTCCATGGAATAGGGCCTATTATGGCTGAAAAGACCGTGTAGAATCATAGAACTGACCTCTCTGCCAAGATGGAAAAATCAAAAGCAACGCCATACCCTTGCCCAAACTCCACCTTGTCATTGCTGGGATTATACACATGGGCCACTGCACTCAGCTTTTTAATGTGGGTTTTAGGGACCTCAAGTCCTCAAACCTCAGAGGCAAACAATTGACTGAGCCATCTCTCCAACCCTCACTCCTATGGTTTTTAAATTTTCATTTTTATGACTTTACTCCTGAATATGCTCAGGGGGTATTCTGGATATGAGACAGATTAGTGATTATAATCTGTATACAACAACCGTGCCATCCTTTCTCGTCCCAGTTCTTATTCCTGGGGCAATGTGAGGAAAGCCAAATGGGAAAAATCTACGGCTATGAGAAACACCCATTGCTCACGAAGGACAATGGATCTTTTCTGTGTATACAGACAATAGAGTCAGCTGTCTCTAGCCTTCCTGAAATGAAGGAGAAAGAACCTTTGCTCTTTGGAGATGAGATAGAAAAGATTCTGGGTTCTTACTCTAGCCCTTTGTAAAGCACATAAAATTCCCTCGGGGACCAGATCACCTTGTGTAGTTCCTTACAAATTAGAGATGTCCCTAAGGTCACTTATCCTTGAAGAGAATGTACCTAAGGAACCAATGTTCCACTTCTCATGGAACCTTGGGGTTAACCTAGGGCAATAGTCTAGATGTGACCATTTGGCCTTCGTGGTGGGACAGGAGATTTATTATTCATTTAGAGCAGAGCAGCTAACTAGCTAAATGACTACAGAGCTAATCTTCGCAGTCTGTGAAAAGTACTGTTTGAGTGATGACAAAATTCTCTGCTATTGTATTATACACATTGCCATGTCTTGGGAGGTGAGGATTTTCACAGGAGCACTGTAAAACCTAGGAACATTGTCCATAGATTCAAGTGGGCTTTTTCTGACCAGAACTGCAAGACTGAGAATAAGAAATGAAGGGGGGGTGGCTGGAGAGATGGCTCAGCGGTTAAGAGCACTGACTGCTCTTGCAGAGGACCTGGGTTCGATTCCTAGAACCCACATGGCAGCTATGAACCATCGTTAGCTCCAGTTCCAGGGGAGTCCAACACCCTCTTCTGACCTCCGTGGCATTGAACGACATGTACACTCACATACATGCAGGCAATACACTCATACACCTAAAAAAAAAAGAAAAGAAAAAGAAATGAAAGGCACTTCCAAAGCAAGACTTGGGGACCACGGACAAGAAAACAGACACTAAAGGGGCCAATGGCAAGTGCTCGCATTTTAAAATTATTACTCAAAACAAATCCATGGCCATGTTGAATGGCGAACACTAGATGCATAGTCAGAGCCTGTCTGAAGTGCCCCATCATCACCATTATTAAAGCTTGCCCTAGAGGGGCTTCCAATACAACCAGACAAAAGAGAAGAAAAAAAAAATCTTACACATTGGAAAGAAGAAACAACATTGTTATTATTGATAGGTCTCAATGAACTCCAAAAGTATCAACTGAGACATTACCACAAATTAAAAGAATTAAGCAATACAGTTGAATTATAACAATTGCTGAATTTCCCACATACAAAAAGCAGTCAGATAGGGACTGAAGAGATGGTTCAGTAGTTAAGATACTTGCTGCTTTTGTAGAGGACCAGAGTCATTCACATTGAAAGACTCACAACCATCTGTAATTCCAGCTCTAGGAGATTTGATGCCCTCTTCTGGCTTCCACAGGCACCAACATTCCTGTGCACATACCCAAAGACACGCATGCGCACGCGCACACACACACACACACACACACACACACACAAAAAAAAAAAAAATTAAAAATTAAATAAATCTATATTCAGAAAATCAGGCAGAAGACTCGGGGGCAAAGAAGAAGGTGGCAATCTATAAAAAGTAGCCACAACAAAAGCTAATATAGAATGTGTAAACCTTTAATAAAGAAAAAATATTTTTGAGAGGTATAAAAGCAGTTTTGAATAAAGAAAGTATCTTGTCCTTGGATGAGGAAGAAATACTATAAAGATGTCTGTTCTTCCTCATTTATATCCTGTGCTCACAAAAAAATATGAAAGTAATAACAGAAACTATAAAGCAAAATTATAACGTAGAAAACTATCTTTGCTCCATATTAAAATGAATTTAAGAGCTACAGTAATTGAGCAGTTCAGTGGTTAATAAGAAAATGTCAAGCCAAAGAGAAAAGAATACAATGTGGAGAGTAGGCTGGAAACCAGATGTGATTTACTGTTTGATAAATTGGCATTTCACACCTGTGATGAGGTTAACTGCTTAATGACACTAGGAAAAACACTACTTCCATTAGTTTAGTGTTTTTTATTTGTAAAAATTTCAGTAATTATTATGGAAAGCCACATTCCCAAGTTCTGTTTCTGGCCTATTTTCATTGTTTCATTTGCACAGTGTAGGAATAATAATGATGCGGCCTTCTCCTTTCCAGTGTTCAGTTTGGAAAGCAATTGTGAGAATTCCACCTTACTCCTTGCATGAAAACTGACTAAAAATTTAAATGAATAAATATTTAAAATAACAAGTGATGTTACAAAAGCATTCAATTAAAATAAAAAGAAATCATATTAGTTGAGCATTACTCTTTGTCAGGCTCTACTTCACAATATCCTTATTGTTTGACGGGCTCAAATGATGACTATGAATCCAGAGAGGCTGAGCAACTTAGCCAAGATCACACAGCAGGTGTGATTTATGCACAGTTCACCTAACTCCAAAGCCTACTCACTTAAACACTATGTCATGTAGCCTCCCAATTCCAGAAGAAAACATAGGTGAATTTTTCTACACGGATGTACTATGGTTTGAATTTGATTGGTGCCTCCCACCCCTAACTTTCATGTGTAGAAATATGATGTCATTGTGAGGTGTTAAGAAGATTGACATGTAATTCAACCTCAGTGTTTAGAGGCAAGCTTTGGAAATTAAATAAGGTCATTAGAGCAGACCTTCTAAGTCTGCTTCTTGGTGGCTTCATGGGGGGGGTGGGGGGGTTTCTTGTCTCTTAGTATGTGACTCTGTACACTGCTCCAGTATTCTGCCAGCAAGAAACTCACCACCGTATGTGGCCTTTCAACCTCCAGAGCCATGAGCCACAATAAACTTCTCTTCCTTATAACTCACTCAGTGCATAGTATTATCTTATTAGCAACACAAAAGAGACTAATAAATTCAAGAGCTAGGAAAGTTTTTAATCATAGGATGACCTAAAACTCAGTGGTCATAGACAAAAGACTGATCAGTCTGACTACATGAAAGTTAAATTTTTCTGGATGGAAAAGACAAGTGAACAGATAAAATAATCAAGAAAAAGCTATTTGCAACACAAATGTCAAAGGGCTCATTTGCCTAATGTATTATTAATAAGGAACATTTGCAAATTAACAAGGGAAATTTGCAAACCAATAGAAATTGGGAAAGAAGCATAAACAGAAAGACATTCAAGTGACTCACAGTAAAGAAATGAAATTATAACACTGGGAAATCACTCTGCATGGTGCCTTGGCAAAACATTTTAAAGTTTTAAATACCTTTTTTAAAGGTGTATGTTAGGCTGGCAAGATGGTTCAGTAAGTAGAGGTGTGGTGGAGAGATGCCACACTATGACAGTACCTGAACAAAGACAGCCTGACCCCTTGGCATTGTTTAAAACCAGGAGTGAGCCTGATCTGTTTTGAGAACTTGTTCCTTCAGGCTTCTCTTGAAACTGTTCTCTTGACCAAAAGACTTGCTTGGTATTTATTGAAACAGTACATCCAACATGACATGGGAAGGAAATGAGGAATCTGTCTTATCTTATTTCTGACTCCTACAGATCTAGAACAGTACATACAACCACAAACAGATGTCAATCTAAGCTCACCTGTTGTTTGCAATGCAAATGGGGTAATTCTTGGCTTTCAATGATATTCCCTGTTTTTAGTGTTGACATTTTCACAACATACACACATACATACATATTCTGGGTCAGGAGCAGTGAAGGGTCATGAAGATTAAAGTTATATGTTTAGGTTACAAGAGGAGCCCAAGGCCTAGTAAGCTTGTTTACATTATAAACAAGCTGAGATAGTGTTTAATGCTCTCAAAGCATAAGATTAACTTTGGTTACAAGGTTGAGGTAGGATTCCAATTTGCAGAAGACATTCCCTCAGAAGTTATTCCCACATAAAGGCACTTGCCATTAAGCCTGACAACCTGAGTTTGATCCCTGGACCCTCATTGCAGAGGAGAGACCCAACTTCCACAAATCGTCCTCTGACCTACACAGGCACACAGTGGCACAAGCATGCTTACTCCCCATGCCCCAAAATAAAATATTTCTTTTAAAAAATGTTAGTAGGCCAGCAAAATGGGTCAGTGGATAAAAGCCACACAAGTCTGATGACCTGAGTTTGATTTCTGGAACCCATAGTGAAAGAGAGGCAGGGTAGAAAGACAGGAACATGAGAAAGGAGCCTCTCATCCTGGAGTCTGAGTAAAGCCTCTCACAGATGAGAAGCAAGAATTCCAGCATAATTAACATTTGCTGTAAAGGCTGCTGGCATCGTTAATAGTCTTTTCATATGTAGATACTTTATGTTAATATAATAATGACCCAGGCATAGGGCCTGAATGTGTATGACCTTGGGTAGGACCCCATTTCTTTCCCCAGAGAAAACTGCTAAAAGTTATATGACCTGCCTGTATCCTTGTGGGGCAGACGTTCACATTATGGACTGTAATCCTATCAGGTGCCCCTCAGGAACCACCCAGTGATAAGACAGTAACTTCAAACTCCACCAGGATCTTAAGTATGCTTATTGTAAAAACAGTGATCTGCAACTCATCTCTGAGAAGTCCTCATACATACTCTTGGGTGTCTTACTTCTGAGCACTTTTGTTTCTCCTAATCTTCATGTTTAAGCTCATATTAAAATGTTTAAGTTTATATTAAAATGTCTTTAATTAATCTCTAACTCTGCTTCACAAACTGGCTAGTCCTGAATTCTTTCCAGTGTCAAAGCCACAAATCCTGATTCAGCCTGAGTTGAGGTCCCTAAAACTCTAAAGTAACTCCTCAGTCTTCTGGGAATGACAGTGGGGAGCTGTGCCTCTATCACTTGTACCCCAAAACAATGAGAAGCTATGCCTCGATTATCTGTATCCCACAATGCTGACAGGAGAGAACTGAATCATGAAAGTTGTCCTCTGACCTCCATACATGCACTGTGACACACATGTGCCTGCACTCACACATTATACATACACACATATATTATACACATACATTCCATACACACAATGACAGTAAATAAAACATTTTAAAGATGTTAGCAAGGATATGAAAAATGTACATTTTAATATACTGTGTAAGCTGCAAAAAACTTTATGAAAAAAATTGGCAATCCTATCCATCACATGTAAGTGCATACAACCTTTCATACAACATCCCTCTTCTGAGAGTCTAACCCTATATATAACTGTACATGTGTAAGAAGCAATGACATGTTTAGACAAAAGATTTAAAGTCTAAACACTCATTATTCAGGGGACTGAGTGAGATGATAATTGTAAACACAAATAACTTATTCAATCTGGGTTAAAATTATCACTTAAAACAATGGTGCACAAATGGCAATGGTATCATTAAAGCTTTGAAAGAAGCTGAGAGAGGGCTTTGACAAATGAAGCCTGAGGCGAGCTGTTTCAAAAGGAATGTGCTGGGGCTGGAGAGATGGCTCAGAGGTTAAGAACACTGATTGCTCTTGCAGAGGACCTGAGTTCGATTCCCAACATCTACATGGTGGCTATAAACCATCCTTAACTCCAGTTCCAGGGGAATCCGAAGCCCTCTTCTGACCTCTGTGGCATTGCACAACACGGGTGCACACTCACATACATACAGGCAATATATTC
>NW_008345290.1:2067115-2097647 GCF_000622305.1 Nannospalax galili
TATGAAAGGAACGTGCTGAGTGGCTTGGTGGGTAAGAGGACTCGCTGTGCATTTTTGAAGACCAGAGTTTGGACCCCACCACTCATGTAAAAAGTCAAGCATTGTCAAGTATGCCTGTAAGCCCAGCTCTGTGAGGGATGGAGACAGGAGGGTAGAGGCTTACTGGCCACCAGCCTAGACCCAGGTTCTATGTGAAACTGTTTCAAGGGAATAAGGCAAAGCATGATAGGGCAGAACCCTGATATCCTCCTCTAGCTTCCATGTGTGCAAAGGCATGTGAGGCCTGCACACATATTGTACACAAACAGGTACACATACTCAAAACACATATACACTAGTTGATAAAAAAAGAAAAAATTGAAGAATATTTACCAACTAATTACTACTACATTAAAATGAACCTATATTTGCTTTGTTTGTTAAAAATATTTTATTTCTTATTTTTATGTGTATGAGTGTATTGCCTGCAGGTATGTAAGTGCACCCGTGTTGTGCAGTGTCCGCAGATGTCAGAGGGGGTGTCAGATCCCCTGGAACTGGAGTTACGGATGGTTGTTAGCCACCATGTGGATACTGGGAATTGAACCTGGGTCCCCTGCAAGAGCAGCTAGTGCTCTTCTTAACTGCTGAGCCATCTCTCCAGCCCCTTTCCCAAGGCTCAGGGACCATTGTGGAAGAGGGGGTGGAAAGATTGTAAGAGTCAAGGAGAAGGTGCAGGACCATATGGAAACAGAATCCTACAAGCTCCTGGGAACCTGTTCATATGATTCTGTGGCAATGGTGTCAGCATACACAAGTCTCATGCAAACTCAGACAGACAAAAATCCAGCATAGAACTGGGAAAATGAACAGTAGACCCCAATCTTATCTGAAGAAATATTGTCTACTGATTGCTGCTAGGTGAAGAAGAGCTGGTCTTCCTAAAACAAGGGACTCTAGATAGGCTGACTAGACCTCAGTGGATGGACTTACACTGGAGAACGTCTGGGGACACTGTGTTGGCACAATGGGCCTTAACAGGGATGACAGAGTATATGGGCTCCAGTGGGGGGCACTATGGGAGGGGCTGTGGGGACAAGGGTATAAAGATGATTAAGATTGATTGAGATGTTCTGTAAAATACACAAAAATTCAATAAAAACAAACAAAAAATAAAATAAAAGACTGATGTTGAAAAGACCCACACATTACAGCAACACTATAATGCTCACAGAGGTCAGAAGAGGGAGTCTCTTAGAACTAGAATCATGGATGGTTGCTAGCTGTGAAGTGGGTGGTGGGACTCGAACCTGGGTCCTCTGTAAGAATAGAGTAGTCAGTACTCTGAACCACTGAGCCATCTCTCCAGCCCCCCGCCCCGTATTTGCTTGTAATGTATACAGATGAAGCTAATTTTCTGTCAACAGCAGTTTATTAAAGAATGCCAAAGTTTTCCTAATATATAGGCTTATTTTATAATTATCAAGACTGCAGATTTGAACTTTTAAACCATGTTATTGAAAACCTAAGTGTGTATTTTAAAGACTTGTATTACTCTCCTGTAAACTGTTTACACAGCTGAGATTGACTTGCTCATTAATTTTGAGACCCTTAATCACTATAACCTCGTGGGCCTGTACTAATAAATGCATAAAGCCCTGCATTTTGTTTTCTTTGGAGTTAAGATTGTATCTATTGGCTTTCTCTTCCTTGGTTTATGCAAATCAGTCCTCAAACACTGTTCTGTAAGATTCATTACTTAAAGCACAGTTCAAATTCATGCTATCTTTTTAAAGTTGCTAACTAAATGATGGCACGGCCAAACAATGGAATAAGAGCTAGAACAGCCCTACCTCACCCCACATGCCAGGGTAGAGACTTTAAGATGCTCACACAGGCAAACCCCAGACCCAAGTTTCTGAAATGATCCAGGCTGGAGCCTAAGAACGGATCTTTCTAACATGTTCCCCTCTGGGGCTGGGGAGGCTGGCCTGAGTCCACACTAAGAGAACTCATGCTTTAATTCTGAAGTAGCTTTCTCTGTACTGACGTAGAAAGATTCCCCAACACACAAGAAACAGGAACCATTGACTGGACTCAAGGGTGGGAACCTGCATGCTGTTTAAGAGAGGGGACCCAGGACAGCCAGTCATTCCTGATCAAGGGAGGGGAAAGAAATCGTTGTTGGCCCTAGAGTGAGAAGCACAAGGAGAGGGAGCTGGATCAGGTGGGATCAGCTCCTTAGAGCATCTGCTCACCACCATCAATCCTAGGTTTATCATGATTCAAGATGGGTCTGGCTTTGAATGACAACCCATTTGGTTAAGCTCTTAGATGATGGGTCTAAGCCCCTAAACTCTGAGAGGGGCAAGGTTGCCAAGAAATAGAGACTAGTTGCACTGACAATCAGCTTAGGAGGAGGGGTTAAATAAAATAAACTACTCAGTCAACTCTTTGGCCATGAACCTAGGCACACTGAACCAGCTTTAGTAGGAAAATTCCTGTTCTTATATATACAAATAGAATATTAGGAAGCACTAAAATGGCCAAAGCAAAGGCACTGGTTGCAGGCCAGAGTGGTAGAGAAGTCTCACTCAAAGGCAGGTGAGTGAAGAGGAAGTGCCTTGCAGCCCTGAGCTGTGTCACACATGTGTTGGGTCACGTGGTGGTTAGGAAGCTGGAGGTGAACAGTCGGAATGTGATGAGCTGGATGTTGGACTGTCAGAAAAAGCTGAAGGTTGACATGTGCTGCTTGGGAAAAGCAAAAACATGTTTCAGGTACATTACTTTTCTTTTGAGTTCTTCATAACCTAACAATATCTCATCCATTGTTAGAACCTTAAATTCATCCTGAGAAATTCCTTGGGAATCTCAGACTATGTGCCCCTGTTACTTAATCACTGCCCTGTCTCAGCCTGTGCAAATGAAGGTGCTTGCTCCTGTGGGCTAATATCAGATCTAATATCTCATCCCATCTACATCGTATGCCAGCTTTGGCCTCTCACTGCTTGAGGAGTCAGGAGATAGTCCTGCAAGCTTTGTTAAAGGTGTAGAAAGTATCTTTCAAGTATCCTGATGTTGGGAGCTACAGCATTCCTGAGAAATCCAAGGAATGTTCTAGCAGGTATGCCATGATGCTGGCGCTGTCCAACCTGAAAGAACTAAAGGATCTGGTGGCCACATGTCTTCCTGGAAGTCCTGAATGCTTATTTTCCTGTCTTCCGAAAAAGCTAAGGAACACTTGCTGGAGCCATGTTACACATGTGTCTACTGCACAGGCCTGGGCTACTTAGCCATGTGTTATCTCACAGTTCAAAATCCCCCTGCCCAGCCCCCACTATCTTGAGTGATACTGAAGCCCTGTCCTGTGAAGGGCACAGTGCTAAGCCTTGTCCAAGGACTGTAAAGGAAGAAGGGGCTTCTCTACCTCCTTCGAGGATGCTCCTGATTTCCTTTTTCTATCAAAGCCCCTGACTCGGTCCAGTCACTCTCCAGCATCAAGAGAAAACAATATAGGAGACGAAGCTCAGTTGACACAAAGTTCAATCCCCAGCATTGCATAACCAGGTGTGGTGGTGCACATCTGTAATCCCAGCATTTGCGAGACGGAGGTAAGAGAATCAGAGTTCAAGTTCATCCTCGGCTACATATACAATTTGAGGTCAGCCTAGGATACATGAAACCTCATGTCAAAAAAAAGAAAAAATCATATATTAAGATGGGTGTGGTGGCGCATGCCTGTAATACCAGCAATTAGGACATGGAGACTTGGAAGAACAGGAGTTAAAGGTCAGCCTTGGCTACATGGTGAATTCCAGACCAGCCTGGGCTACATGAGACCCTGTCTCAAAATACGAGAGGGAGAGAGAGAGAGAGAGAGAGAGCAAAAAAAAAAAAAAAAAGATTTATTTGCAGCTTTGGCCCAAATTGAAGAGTCCTTCTCAGTCTATCTCTTCTTACAATAGTGTTAAAATTAATTGAAAAGCTGGATCAAAAGCCAGGAAATATGAAAAACTGACTCAGTTGTGAGTCCCAGCCCAGTGTGTTGAGCTGGGAGGTAAGTCACAAAATCTCAATTCTGGCCTTTTGGGTTCTGCACCTTCTAGTGCCAGGCTCTGGGAAAGTGTCTCTGCCCGCAGCATATTTCCTATATGGCAGGGAGACTGAAAAGGACGGTTATTTTTTAAATCCCAATTTTGGGGGCCCTTTTCTTGTCCATTACTCAGCCTTGAGGGACTTGGCGTGCTGTTTCACCTAGCTTTCATCCGCTGTGTTGGTGCCCAGATTCCATCAAGGGCATGGAAAAAGCATATGAACAGGAGGCAGAAACTGCACCTAAAAAAACCTTTAGCCAACACAAGGCGGCACCGAGGTAAGAAGAGATCCAGTAGCGCCACCTAGTGGCAGGCCTTTGACTTTTAGGAAATCATGCTTAAGAGCACCCTTTCAGAGCCGGCTCGGGAGGAAGGTGAGTAGCTCAGAGTGCTTGCCTACTATGTCAGTTAGGCTTTTGTCACTATGACAAAATACATGACAGAGCATCTTAAAAAGAGGAAAGATTTATTCCAGCCCATGATTTCAGAGGCTTCAACCCATAGTTCTTGCTTGTGTTGATTCTGCAGCGAGGCAAAAGTTTTGTGGTGGAAGCTGCTCAGAATCTGTTAGAGAGATGGAGAGAGGGTTCAGGGACCTTAAAACACATGCCCCCAGCTACCTACTTCCTCTAGCTTGGCCCTACCTTCTAAAACGTCCAGCACCTCCCAAAATAGATCAAGGATCCAACACATGAGCCTGTGGGGAACATTTCATATTCAAAGCATCCTGGTGTATAAGAGAGACCTGTGAAGATTATGAATGCAGATTATAGGACTTATTGCTTATTTAGATCATGCACACCTATGTATATAAAGGTATTTTCTGCTATGACTTAATTTTCAGGTGTTTACAAACAGTACAGTTGATAGCCTCATATTGATGCTTTTAATTCTAAATTTCTTTTGGAATGAGTAAGCAATATTGCCTCTTACTGGCTATAAAGGCATAGATTAAGTTATTTTAAATAACTATAAACAATACAGATAGAGTTTACTAGTTTAGTAACCAATTCATTTTCTTTTTATAGCATATTAAGACAACAGTCATGACAGTCAGCATTGTATTAGGACTCTCAGACTTTTTGTATCCATGAGACATCAAATATGATTATTAAACCACAGTAGTTTATCTAACCAGCATTGTAAACCAAACTTCATTCTAAAGACCTTAAAACTAATAGAAGCATAAATGAACTTTAAGCCTAAGATTTAATACCCCCAAATAATAACAAACCCAATAACAGAAGCACAGGAAACTATCTTGATATGTTTGAAAAATGTTCTTTGTAGCTATTTCTTTTATAAATTTTACTAAGAGCACACCAATGTTTTAAATAAGTCTTGTCTGGGGCTGGAGAGATAGCTCAGCCATCTGACTGTTCTTGAAGAAGACCTGGGTTCGAATCCCAGCACCCACAGAGCAGTCAACAACTGTCTGTAAGTCCAGTTCCAGGGGATCTGACAACCTCATCTGTACTTCACAGGCATTGCATGACACAGGTGTATTTACCTACATGCAGGCATAATACTCATACACATAAAATAAAAATAATAAGTAAAATATTAGAAAAAAGTCTTGTACTAGAAATAAACAACTAGATTCTGGTTTTGTATCTGTATATTAAATTTAATCTTAAAAGCCCTACAAATAACTTGTTGCTTAATTATATGTAAATCTTTTACCTTAATCTTTTATAAATCTCCTACAATAGCCCAGCACTTCTGAAGTTTATTTAGCTCTTCAGTAACAACAAAAACACAGTTCTAAGATTGTTATAAAATAATATCATCCAAGAATTCAGAAACCACACGTACACTAGCAATACTTCTTAAAATTATCTGTCACAGAGATGGGGATATAGATCAGTAGTGGGATGCTTGCCTAACATGTATAAGACCCTAGGTTTGATTTTTGCCACTACTCCCCGCAAATCCATTATTTCTCCAAGCCAACTTTAGGCTTAGGATAAAGACAAAACAAAGCTAGATATCTTGGGTTTAAGAATTCTAATAATATGTCTTAAATAACAGTTATAAGCTTTTTAGAATTTAGTCTATGCTTACGTTTAGCATATAGTTTCATTTGTAGATTTCCAAATATCTATCAACCAGTTAATATTTATATGCACTTATAGTTACATCCCAAACTATGAATGCCATTAAAGACACAAACATTGCACATTCATTAAAAAAAAAAAACAGAACATGTGGTGTATGAAGAACTCAAGATTTTTGTTTTTGAAACTTGCAAAGTTTCCCTGCTCCCCACCCCAAACAAAAAGAACTACATCTCTGAGAATTTAATCTAAGCAAAGACTAGCTAGGAAAGAGTTGCCATGTACTGTAGAGAAGTAGGTTTGCTTATGACAAGTCTCTCTGGTCATATTGAGTATTGCTATTAGGTCACACAAATAAAAACATTACATTAACAGGCTAGCTGAATTCAGTTATTAACTCTATTTAGAATAGTCTTCTATTAGTCCTAGTAATTCTATTAGTAGAGGCTTTTAAAGAAATACAGAAGAATGCTTTTCTAAAATTGACTGCTACCTAAAATAGATCATAGCTATTTTATAGCAAATATAAATGAGTTGTCCTTATATAGCTTATTAAGTCAAGAATGATGAACAAATATGATTTGATTGGCTTTAAACTATTGCTTAAGGCATCACCTACCAAAATTATTGACCTATATTAGATAAAAAGATACTTAAATAAAATCTGTATTTCTTTATTTCCCTCTAGAATAGTTGTTGACAAATACTGAAAGATCAGATATTTCTTGATGGTTTATCACGAAGTGTTTTATATGTTAACAATTTGTGAAACACAACAAACCTAAATGTATAATGTATTTAAGAAGTTGAGAGTATTTGAGCTGATACTTAGCAAATGATGCTTTTTACCTCTTTATGTTTGTAAACACATCATATTTTGTATCTATCTAATTTACTTTCAACAGTTGACATCTCTATTTTATCATATCAGACAAATTTAACTTATCCATTTATCAGAAATTTTCTTAAGTTTAAGTTTTAGTCCTAGAACAAAGCAACATAGTAATAAATTTACTAGTATATATGCAGGCAGTTAAATCCAAATTATAATTATGACAAAGGTAAACAAACCTTAAATCAATTTTTATATAGACATAAGTTGGTTTAAAAAAAAAAAAAAAAGAATCCCCACAGCTTTTCCCCTCCTTTGGTCCCAAACAGTCTGAGTTATCCTTTGGATGTTTGCGTTCCAGCCAGGACTGGCAGCTTAGCAGCCACAAAATGACTGAATAACAGGCTGTCACAGCAGAAAAGAAAAACCAGAGAGCCAAAACTTCCAATCAATTAAACAAAACAAATGACATATATAAATATATACTAAATAATATATTAATATAGACGAGAGATGTTAAATGTTTCTCATATTTATGTATACATAAATTCACATGCATAGAAGTAAAAGTTGAGTTCACTAGAAAAAACCCTTAAGCTCAAAAAGGCAGAAACCGCTATGGCTCCTCCCACCACCTGCTTCCTGGAAAGTAGTGGCGTCATCAGAGTGCAGACTCAGATTGGTGCATCATGCTGCTCTGCAGTAGTTATGTCTTTATCTAAGGCAGAGGTCATTCAGATTTCCCTAGGGTGCTCCAAAATAGAATTCGTGTTTTCCGTTCTCATGAGCACCACAGCTTCAAACCCACCCAGTTCTTTGCTCCTTTAATGCCTCAGATACACACAACAGCACAAAACTCAGATAAAAACCTGAACTTCCATTTCAGACAGATGTTTCAAGCAGAACCTTAAATTGATTCAATAGAGAATACCCAAATTGGCTCATGAGAAATCTCAATCAATCAATCAATCAATCAATCAATCAATCAATCAATCAGAACAAGGCCTGATATGTCCACTGGGGAACAATGTTTGGACCTGTAGTTTCCAAAGCATTCATTTTTTTCTATTTTATCACAAACTGCAAAGGACCTTCAATGCTGGCTCAGAAAAAGAAAATCTCAAAACAAAACTAGATTTCAAAGCTTTGGGGAAGTGCCTCCCTTCTCCCTTTTTGTTCAGAGTCAATGACTCGTGCAAAAATCCTGGGGTTGTGGCCTTAAGTGACAAAAATCTGTTACCAGAGTCCCTGCTCCAAAGGATCACCTGGTTTGGGGTCCAACCATTCACCTGCATCAAACTAAATCATCACAAAACACATACAATGTTGAAATGGCTTTATTTACAGTTTTGTTCAAAACCATCGCCTTTCCCATGGCAATGTTACAATGTATTGGTGCAAGGAGGAAAATCCAGGAAACACTAATCTGTAAATCAGCTGTGTTGTAGCAGTGGCTGAAATGGGAGACCAGCCAGAAGTCAGGATTCTGGTTCTTTGGGCTCTTGTTACATCTTCCTAGAGTCAGGGGCCAGGGCTTTGTGGTAGTGGTGGGGAACTTTGTTTCTGATACAGGCAGGTTGTTTCCTGTAAGAACCAGGACTGAAAAAGACATTTTTTCTAAAAAAATGATTTTTTGTGTATGAGTGTTTCCCTGCATGAAGTAAGTGCACCAAGTGCACTCACTGCCAACAGAGGCCCTGAAGAGGGCCTGGGAGCCCCTGGAACTGGAGTTATGGAAGATTGTAAGCTGCCATGTGAGTGCTGGGGACCAAACCAAGATCTTCTGCAAGAGCACTGAGTGTTCTTAACCACTGAGCAATTTCTCCAGTCCCTGAAGACGACAACCTTTCACCCACCTAATTTTGATGGAGCACTGCTACACTCTGTAGAAAGTGCTGGCCAATGGCATGAAGAACGGCCAGGAGTATTGACCCAGCAAGCCTCGGCAGCACATTTGTGGGCAGCTTCTCACCGCGTTCCATTGGCAGCCCGCACATGACTCTGGGCTTCAAGGACCTTCTCTATCACCATATCCTGTCCACCAGAGGTTCTCTGCCAAGTCTCTTTCTTCCCTGAGTTCTGCCTCATCTCTGAGGACAGGCTGCTCCTTAGGTCTACTGATCTTTTTTTGAGGGGCAGTGCTGGGTGTGGGACCAAGGGTCTGGTACATGCTCTCTACCACAGAGCTGCACCCCAGCTCTTCTGTTCCTTAAAGTCATTCTCCCTATTCAGTTTTCCTGGTTCAGATTGCTTTGTAGTGCCTGTCTCCTGCTTAGACCCTAAAGGATATGCCATCCACTAGTTACGTGGATGCTACAGACTTTACTGTATTTTCCTCTCACAGATCTATACCTCTTTTTACCAGCTATCTCTGCTGTACGGGTCAGAATAAAGTTAACCCCAGTTCATAGGGCCACCCAAAGTACCACAAACTAGATGGAGTAATGATACACATTTGTTTTCTCACAGCTCTGGAGGCTAGAAGTCCAAAATCAAAGGCATATCTGTTGTTGTCTGGTAGATAGCCGTCCTCATGTCTCCCTGACATCCTCTATATCTGTGCCCAAATTTCCTTTTGAGAACAACAGTCATATTGGGTTAAGGCCCATTCTATTGACATAATTGCAGCTTAACTTCCCAATACAGTCACCTTCTGAGGTACTGATATTAGTACTTTGGCATATGAATGTTGGGGGCACAGCTCACTCCATAACAGAAGGGATCTAAAGAAAAGTGTTACTATGCTCTGTGCTCTCTGAAAATAGAGGTGATTTGCCTGTACCTTTCAGGAGACCTGAGCTTGCTGAGCAGGGTATGATGAAGGGGAAGCCAAAGAATGAGAGGGAGGAGAGAGGAGAGGAACACATAGTTTCTGTGGTTTTACAGAAGACAGGAATTTCTGGTAACACCAGGACAGGGGGACACAGAGTATCCTGGAGGAGAAGAGGCTGCCTGGACTGCTGAGCAAGCCAGTGAAGAGCTGGGCCAGTTGTGCTTAGGGAACCTGTTAAATGGTCTGGCAGTGAAGCAGTGGTGTCTGGAATATGATGAAGACAAATATGTGATTATATACTGTGCAAAACAAGGATGGGTTGCAGAAACTGCCACCTGCTAAGCCCAGGCTTCTTAAACTATTCCATTCCTAATTCTTTCCAACCTGAGAAGTAGTTTGCTTATTATACATGTATAATGATTATATCCATCATATCCATCCCCATTTTCCCCATATATCTCCCACTGTGTCTAATTATATATATATATATCACTGTGTCTATTGCTACTGGTAGGTGCACGGATGTGGACCAATGGAGCATAAGCAACCTACTAGAGGCCACATCCCCAAAGGAAAAAAAATGACCATCATTCTCCATCAACTATCAATAGCTCTTCAGCTAGGGTGGGACTTTACGAGCCCCACCCCCATCCCAATCCATGCTGGAATTTTGACTGGCTTGATCTTGTGTAGGTCTCGTGCAGTTAAGTAACCACAGTCGCTGTGAGTTCATGAGTACAATAGCCATATCAAGTCCAGAAGACAGTATTTCATAGCGCTCCTGTCCATCCTCTGGCTCTTATTTTCTGTCTCCTCTTCCAAGATGTTCCCTGAGCCTTGGTAGTGGGTGGGAGTGGGGAAGGAGTTGATAAGATGTCCTGTTTAGCCATAGGCTTTTGACCATGTTTATAGTACCAGACATGAATTCCTTCCTGAGGAGTAGGCTTCAAGTTCAAGCAGAAAGCAATTGGTTACCCCATTACAGCCATACCACTATTGCACCAGTGGGCACACCTTGCTTGACGGGTTGGTACTGTAGCATGCTGGGTGCAGTGTTGGTTTCCTAGTTTGTTTGAGATTGATTTTTCTATGTCCTGTAACCAAAGTGTGTAGTGTTTCAAAAACCAAGGTCATACCATGTAGTTATGGTGGGCAACCAAGAAATACCAATAGCTAGTGTTGTTTTGGAGATCTTTGAGGTTTCCTTGACCAATAACACATAGGGAGGTATCTCATGCTTGGCACTGTGATTTTTGTTTAATGATCCAGATCTTCTGGGAGAAGCATTGTCTGCCCATGTAGGGTACCTCTGTTCAAACTCTTTTTGAAATTAACTTGCTAACTAATGGGTTTTCATAAAACTTTTTCATACATCATTAGTTTTGATTAAACAAGCCCCTTCTCTCCCCATTCCCTTGCCCCAACTCTGCTTGAACTTTTAACTCCTGGTATCTTGTCTTTTGTAATCTGGGAAATGTTTATGTGACCCTGGGTACTTAGGCAATAGATGTACAAATCAAACATTTTGTGATAATAAATAATATTGTTTTTAAGCAATTCTTTGGTATACATATCATTTACTATTTATTCAAGATGAAAGAAAATTTGGACACTAATGAGATGGATGCAGTTATTTATTTTTACAGAAAGAATTAAATCTTGGCTGAATATTTGATGTTACAGGACTCAGAACATTGTCAATATCCTACATAGCTGATCAAAATTTGATTTTATAATCTTAATGCTGAGGACTCTGCTTCACATAAATACATAGGACAAAATGACAGAAATATGTTTCTGGCAATTTCATAATTGTTGGAAATTCTGTCCTAATTCTAAGCCAAAGCTATTGAATTATACATTAATTTGATGCCTACATGTTAGGGAATGACAGAGGCAGGTGGATCTCTGTGAGTTCAAGGCCAGCCTGGTCTACATAGTGAGTTCCAGGACAGCTGGGGCTACAGGGAGACCCTGTCTCAAAAAGACCAAAAAAGAGGCTGGGCGTGGTGGCGCATGCCTTTAATCCCAGCACTTGGGACACAGAGGCAGGCACATCTCTGTGAGTTCGAAGCCAGCCTGGTCTACATAGCGAGTTCCAGGTCAGCTGGAGCTACAGGGAGACCCTGCTTCAAAAAGACTGAAAAAAAAAAAAAAGCTTTGTTTTCCATAATTAGACCAGAATGTTTTTTTATAAGAGCAGAAAAGTTGTATTTACAGTAATAAAATTGCAGCTTATAGCATGCAACTTCTTGAGTCTGAGCTGAGGTGTTTCAGGCAGTGGTTGTATGATGGTGAGTGATGCAATGGGATGGTGCAGTGCAGGTGCACGTTTGTGCTCATAAGCAAGGCTATGGTGAAGTTCCATGATGTAACATGGGTGAGCACTTTCAGAAATACCTCATACTCAGTGTGCATTTGATTTTTATTATTTCTGGTCATTGTGAGTTCAGAAATTTTTTCTTGTTGCCAAATTTCTTACAACCCCACAGTTACACAACTCAAAATGGGGCTGGGAACCACAGTTTAAAGAAGTAGTTCCCTAGATTACAATGAACTTTTGAAAAGGTCCATTACAGGATGGGAAGGCTATTAGGC
This sequence comes from Nannospalax galili, assembly GCF_000622305.1. Lineage (NCBI taxonomy): Eukaryota > Metazoa > Chordata > Mammalia > Rodentia > Spalacidae > Nannospalax > Nannospalax galili. The sequence continues at coordinate 2,079,449 of NW_008345290.1, forward strand.
AATTGTGGGACTTTGGGAAATTGTGGGTGCTTGCAACAAAGAATTGGGGCCTTTCTTGAAAAATGGCCACCATAAAGCAGGCATCAATGTTGCTTTTTCTCTCTTATGTGAACCGCTGTGGTAGGGCCGGTTACATTGCCATGGTTTTAGGCATTAAAAATATGTGAGCCGGGCGTGGTGGCGCACGCCTGTAGTCCCAGCATTTGAGAGGCAGAAGCAGGCAGATCTCTGTGAGTTCAAGGCCAGCCTGGTCTACATAGTGAGTTCCAGGACAGCTGGGGCTGCAGGGAGATCCTTTCTCAAAAAGACAAAAAAAAAAAAGTGGATAAGACTAGAAATCAATGGAAGGATAGAAAGAGAGAGGCAGGAAGTTAGTGACAGCCTCTTTCTGGGGTCTAGGGATGGGTGTAGGAATGACTTTTGCAATACAGACACACTTTGTTCATCTTATTTTAGTTGTTTATGATGTAGACAAGCTCACCAAGTCTTGAGCCTCTACTGTAACCTAAACATAGCTTTAATATCCCATGACTATCTCTTGTCTGGGGCTTAGAATAGTGTATACATGGGTGTGTGTATATGGTGAATAGCAAACCAAGTGCAAGCAGTGGTTATTCATTGGAAACAATGAAGATACAAAATTTATTTCGTTTGTGTTGCAAACAATGAATGGGATTCAACTGCTAACATGTTTATGATTGTGTGTGTGTTGGTCTGGATCTAGGATCAGAAAAGGCAAAGTTCTTCTGATAAAGGTTCAACTTTTACCTCCCCATTTCATGCTAGATATACTGTTTCAATAAAAGAGTTGGTGAAGCTCTCACTGGGGAACACAGTTCTGAGAGAATTCTGAAGGAACAGGCTCTCAGCAATTTGGGTGCACTCAGTCTTAAAATGGATGCTAAGAGTCAGGCTGTTTTTATTTAATCATCACTGTAATGTGTCTTCCCATAGCAAACGCCACAGATGGTCGTTAAATTGCCTGCCATCAGGGTAGGTTGGGGCTAGCATTGGGAAGCTGTTCCAGGATGCTTGATAGAGGGGACCTGACGAGGGCCACAAGCACTGAGCCTCAATGAAGCCCTTGACTCACTTCCTACAATGTTTTCCTTTAATCCCTGCGGTTTCATGATTCAGAAATAAGCAACTTGAGATTGTATCAGTTTCATGGCAAGTTTCCCTCACAGTCATCTCTCTGTGTGTATGCATATGCACGTGTGTTGCATGTGCATGTGGAGGGCAGAGGTTGACATTAGGGATCCTCTTCAATTGCTCACCACCTTATTTTCTGAGACAGGGTCTCTCACTGAACCCGGAGCTCACTGATTCAGCTAGACTGGCCATCTCAGGATCCTTCTGTCTCCACCTCCCCAGGGCTGGATTACGGTCATACCTGGGCCACACCTGAGTTTTTACATAGGCTCTAGGGATTGAATTCAGTCTTCAGTTTACCAACTGAGTCATCTTCCCAGCCCCAGCAACATTTTAAAAATTGAAGATGTGGGGCTGGAGAAATGGCTCAGCAGTTAAGAGCATCGGATGCTCTTGCAGAGGACCCAACACAAGTGTACTTACATACATGCAGGAAATACACTCATATACATAAAATAAAAATAAATGAAGAAAAAAGAAAATGCATCTTGATTTTCTCTGTCACACATTCACTTCGCTAGTGCAGTTCCTGATCCATACTCTGCAAGCCATTAACTCACCAAAGCTATTCTGACACCTAGTGTCCTTATAAGGAAATCACAGAGACTGGCAGCACAATCTTCAAGGTGCATAATATTTAAATTATTTTCATTTAACTTTCTTATTGGGTTTGAGAGTAAATCTAGAAAAAACTCATTTCTAATGAAGACAAAACTAAAAGACTTGTACCCTACAAAGTACCAAAGTCAAGTACAGTTGCTCAGTCATGCACTGTATAAAGGTACAATTTCACAGAGAATACTATGCACATCAAAGGCATCTTTGCTATTTTTAAGTAAATTCTTTGTTGCCCACAAACGTAGACAATCTGTATTGGTTTTTTGCAATAATTTTCAGGAAGATCACATGTTCGTTGCTTTGTGAGCTTCCTGCAAGGTGGACAAGCTCTCTACTACTGAGCCACATCTCTAGCCCCAAGATATCATATTTTAACAGATCATTATATTACGACAGATGAACATGTAAGGTCTTATTCTGACAAGCTTGTTTCATATTGTTCTGTTTCAAAGTATAAATGATTTTTCTTGTCATTAAAAGACTTTGTTGTTTTAACATCATATTATTTTTTGTGAGTGCACCTGTGTCATGCAATGCTGCAGAGGTCAGAAGAGGGTGTTGGATTCCCCTGGAACTGGAGTTAAGAATGGTTTGTAGCCACCATGTGGGTGCTAGGAATTGAAGCTGGCTCCTCAGAAAGAGCAGTTAGCGCTCTTAACTGCTAAGCCATCTCTCCAGCCCCAACATCATATTATTTTTATTGGGCATTGCTTTCAGTGTGCTTCCAGTAACCATAGTTAGCGAGTATACTGACTTTTTAAAGAATCCTCTTTGGTACTAAAGCCTGTCCAAATTTATTCTCCATTTATGCCACCTGATATTTACCATTTTACAAAATAAAACATTAAGCTAGCAGCTGGAATCTATAGGACTCTCACTATAAGATTCACCAATGAATAAACACAAATTTTCACTAATAATCCATTAAGCATTCCAAAGATATTTTCTAGGGATTATTATATAATGATCCACTAGATATATTAAAGCAATTTTGTTATGAAAATTTTATTAGTACAAATATTAACTTCTGTTAATATATGTATGGTAGTCATCAGGGTTTGCCAGGGAAACAGGCCAAAGGGATAGAGATAGGAATAGATGTAGATATATAAGAGAGGACTTATTACGGGATGGTCTCACTTAAGATGTCTCATGGTACACTGTCACAGAAACCAGCGGTGTAATTCATCTGAGCCCAAAAACCTGAGAACGTGGGGGGCTCTTGGCTGAAGCCACTCCAAACCCCCAAGAACCTGGAGCTCTGCCATCTGAGGCAGGAGACGATGGGCACCCCAGCTCCAGATAGAGTGCCAGTTTGCCTTTCCTTCTCTGTTGTATTCTACTCAGGCACTTGGTGGGTGAATGGTGTCTGCCTACACTGGTGAGGGTGCTGGAGATGCTGCTGAGAGTAGTGGGGTGGTGAGGGTGATGTGGGTGGTGGGGTTTGAAGGGGTGATGAAGGTGGAGAGGGCATTGGGGTTGGAGGACGTGGTGAAGGTGCAGAGGGTGGTGGTTGGGGAGTAGTGGTGCTGCCCGATGCACATGCTCATCTCGTCAAGAAACACCTTCACAGACACAAAAATGTTTTACCAGCTAGGTGCTTTCTAGTCACTGAGGCAAAATATCTGACAGAAGCAACTTAAGGTAAGTGGGGTTTATTTTGGCTTACAGTTTACAGGGTACAGTCCATCATGACTGGAAAGGCATGATGGTGGGAGCAGTCAGTCTGTGGCAGCCAGAGCTTGCAACTGCTGCTTCTCACAGCTTGGTAGATCAGAGCACAGGCTTAAAGGAGAAGCTGGATATCGCCTTCAAGGTTGCCTGTGGTGACCCATTTCTGCCAGCAAGCCCACAGTCCCAAAGGTTTTACAACCTCCCCAAATAGTACCATCAGCTGCGGGTCAGGTGTTTTAACACTTGAGCCTGTGGGGAACAATGTAGATTCAAACCAGCAGCAGTTATCTGAGCATTCACTAACCTAGTCCCATTAACCATGATATAATTAAGCATCATACAAATCACTATTAGGTGTTACAGATTCTGAGTTAAAGCATCCAGCTATTTATTACATTACTTTTCCATAGTTATTAGCAATTTTTTTATGATTAGAAAACAGAAATTACCAAACCATTAGGAAATAGAATTATCTGAATGATTAAATATATTTTTGCAGAAGATGCAAGGCATTCCAGAGGAAAAAGGAAGAGACTTGAAAGTCCCTGATTGTGATGGAGTGTGACAGGGGTATGCCACCAATGGGATCCCTCTGCCCTTGTGTTAGTCATACTGAGTAACAGTGAGAAAAGCAAGAACAGACAAAACTCCTGTAGAACTGTGAAACCAAAGGTACTTTCTTCAATGCAGGTAACGATGGGGTAACTGGAATGTATACAGCAGCGACCATTTGCTGGGAGCTAATCACCTCTGGAAATGTTCATCTTTCCAAAAACAAATAAACAGGAAGTTCTGAGAACCATATGACACTGAAATTTGTCCAAACAATGAGAATAGAACCCCATAGATTCTTGTTATTGTATTGTACCCCCCAAATAATTCATTTTATCTGTATTATAAAAATTCTTGTAGATGAATCAATAACCAAAGGATAAGGATGAATAGGAGATGGGCAGAAGGCATCATGGATTCTTGGTAGACACAACAAACAAAAAGATAATGTGCACTGATGGTACAACTGTATACTCAGCTGTGTGTTCTTACTTCAAAATGTATAATTGTCAGGGTATGTAGCTCAGGGACAGAGCACTTGCCTGGCTTATGCAAAGATTCTGGATTGAGTCCCCAGCACACAAAAAAGTCTCAGTGCTGCAGAGGACACATGTAAATTTAAAAAGTGTCATGTTTCCTCTGTTGAATGCATGAGGAGCACTTTTAAAAAGGTTTGGTGAAGCAGTATTTAAAAATCAAAGAACTACTCACAACTTTACAATTCTGATAATGTGTGATATCTTCCATTTGTCAAAAACCATAGCAAAATGTTGATTATGGAAGGACATTTAAGAGGAATACAAATAGCAACTCCAAATACTAGTTTATTTTACTTAGGAGACAAAACCCAGAACCAAATAATAAAAAGAACAGCAGATGATGAATTAGTGTAGCCCCCACCCTTCCCTTATTCATGGGGAACTTGTGTCAAGACCCCCAGTGGGGCCTGAGACTGGGCAGCACTGAGCCTGAACACTGGTTTTTTTCTATATGTATGCACCTTGGATAATTTAATTTATAAGAGAGGGTCAGAGATTAACAGCAACAACTAATAACAATGCACTATAATGAAAGTATGTGAAAGTGTCCTGTCTCTCAAAAATAAAACAAAGCAGTGATGATAAAGTTGCAAATTTTTTACTTCTGGATTTCTTCATTTAATATTTTCAGATGAGTTGATTGTAGGCCAGAGGTAGCATATGCTGTAAGTATACGCAGAAAACAGCGAATTACAGACGGAGATCTTCCACAGTAGTCTGTATTTTTTTATGCCTTCACCTGATAGTGAATAAAGCAGAAAAAAAATCCTTTTGATGCCTGGTTTTGTTGAGACAGGGTCTCCGTGTAGCCCCAGGTGGCCTGTAGCCCACTATGTAGACCAGGCCGGCCTTGAATTCACAGAGATCCACCTGCCTCTGCCTCCCGAGTTCTGGGATTAAAGGCATGTGCTACCACTCCCTGCTGATGCCTGGCTTTTTAAAAATGAATGCTCTATACAGCTACATGAAACAGAGAAATTCACTACAAAACACTTGCCCAACCTAAATCAGAGGCCATTTCAAGGGCACAATAGAAAAACCTAATTAAAAGAACAATATGCAATATTTATTTTGAAACAATGTTTTTTACAGATATAGATTTTAGACTGTAAGCCTTCTGAAAATAAACTTTATCTTTTACTCAGTACTAATTTTAGGTGACCTATTAAATAAAATTAACAGCAGAAGACAAATGATAGATGGACAACTTAAATGACTATAATGTTATTCTTTTGCGTGTGTAGACGTGTGTGAACAAGAGCACACCCCTGTGCAGGCCCGAGGTAGGCAATGCACATCCTCCTCTATTGATTGATCTCTACCTTATTTTTTGAGTCAGACTCTCTCACTGAATCTGGAGCTTGCCAAATTTCATGTTCCAGGGAGATTGAATTCCCCGTTATCCTGATAAATATTTCTGTATTATTTTATCAGCAAAATTTGATTTGCTTAATTCATACAAAACCAATTTATTATTGAAAGGTTATTACTGAAAGATTAAAATATTGTGGGTAAATTGCTTGCCAGACAAGCCTGATGAACTCAGTTTCATCTCTGCAACCCATATGGTGGAAGGGAGGACTCTCAAAGTTGTCTGCTAATATCCGTATACGCACCATTTGTGTATGTATGCCCACAACACGTGCATACACACACACACACACACACACACACACACACACACACAAGATTGTCTATGATGGTCACAGGATATGTGCCTAGAAAAGACCAAGAGCTATTATTTTACCAAGAGCATTATTTTAGGTTGTAGCTTCAGTTCTCAAATCATATCCTGTTAGAATAGTCTGCAGGGTTTGGAGGGCTGGTTAACATACAGTCAGGATTCTCATAAAGATCTGGAGCAGGGCCTAAGAATTCACATTTCTAACAAGTTCCAACAGGTACTGTTACTGCTGGTCCGGGGACCATATTTGGAGAATCCTTGCTTTAAAATGTCACCCAGACTCCATAGGCCCCAACCTACAGCCTTTACCTGCAGTGGGAGAGGCCGTATTCATTCCCACAGCTGTCAGTAGTCTCTTCTCCCACTAGGTGGCAGCACCAGTGTACAAATCGCTATGCCCAAGTCTCCAGTAAATTAAAAACACCCAACCATAATAAAGTAAGGTGAGAAAGCCACATGAACTGTGTTTATTCTGCAAATTGGATGATATCCTAAACCTGATAAATAATCAGAATATGCCTAAGAAATACATACCCATGTAAACCAGGCTAAAAGACAGTCAAGTGAGCTGCCGGGTTGGGGTGGGGTGGGGTGGAAGAAGGAGCTGGACACTGTGGCCTTGGGCCTCTAGCCTGACACACCTGCATGGAGTTTCATTCCTCCACCTGGTGATTCAGAAATGTTCGTCTGTGAAAATCCTGGTACAGATGCAGGAAAATTGCTCAAGAAGCTTCTTACAATCGCCTATCTCTCTTCCTTACCCATTCTAATGGGTGGGTCTAGGGCTAGGAGCAGGTGGGTCTGTTTTTAACAGGGGTCCCCTGTGGACCCAGAGGCACAAACCATGTTTTGCTATCTGTAGATACTGGTAGGCTTCAGAAACAGATATGATGGGGTATTTTGGTCTTTTTCAAAGTGGTACATTGCAGAAGAGCCACACTGGATGTCTGGTAGCCACACTGAGGAAGCTTAGGAGCACAAGGCAGTGTGGCCGGTCTAAGCTGACACCTGTCAATGTGAAATAACACTGTTTTTCAAAGATTTCTATGGAGAGAAAGGATGTAAAACTATCCCATTATTAACTTCTTATATTGATTCCATGTTGATTCATTCATTATTGGGTTAAATAAAAAACTTAATTTCACTTAATTTTTTTCTTTTTAAAAAATTTTTGTTTATTATTTTTATTTTATGTGTATGAGTGTATTGCCTACATGTAGGTAGGTGCGCCTGTGTCATGCAATGCCCACGTATGTCAGAAGAGGGCATCAGATTCCCCTGGAACTGGAGTTACAGATGGTTGTTAGTCACCATGTGGGTGCTGGGAATCAAACCCTGGCCCTCTGCAAGAGCAGCCAGTGCTTTTAACTGCTGAGCCATCTCTCCAAAAATCCCTTGATTTTTTTTCTCAAGAAAGGGTCTCATGTACACCAAACTGGCCTTGTATGCACAGTAACCCTCCTGCTTCAGTCTCCTAAGTACTCTGATTACAGTTTTAATGTGGCTACTGGAAAAACTAAATAATGCACTCTTTCGATGTATTTCTATTGGACAGGTGTGTGTTAGGGGATTCAAATAACAGTGGGAAAGATGGGAAGGAAAAGCGGGAAATCAGAGAGGCAAAGAGTACAGGGCTTACGAGGAAGTCGTCAGCTCCCAGCTTTCTGACAGCATTCCTACACTGAGGTTTGCCATCCTGGCTGGCAGGCCTTGAAAAAGGCATACCCATCAGTCTGCCAGGCTCACCATGGCACTTAAGCACTCATCCAACTTAAGCACAAGTCAATGGAGAAGATTCAGGAAACTCTGCCCTCCAACTGGCCGTGTCTTAAAATAGAACAGGTGCTAGAAAATATAACAATGCATGGTTATAGCAAATCACTGACACATGGCCACCCATGGCTACCAATCACCAAACAAAACCATATTTGCTTATATGTTAATAATTTATTTGTTAGACTAAGAAAGTCTTAAAGTACTGCACTCCTACAAAGGCAGCTTTATTCTCAGCTGTGGCCCAGGGGAGTCCCAGCTTTATTCAGGAATGGGTTTGGAGTACACTCAGGCCCCAGCCCCTGACTTAAGGCCAGAGACTCTGGGGGAGGGGCCCAGCCACCTAACTGGACCAGCCCTGCAAGTGACCATGGGGACACAGCCTCAGACAGGGAACACTGATCAGGAGACTAACGGGAGGCCCAGAGTGTGGGGCTGATGACTGGTGGTGTGGCTTTCTCTTGTGTCTGCTGTCTCTGGGAAGCTGTGGGCCAGTTAGTGAAGAGCAGATTCAAGTCAGGACTGGTAGGGTTCACAGAGGCACATCAGTCTCTACTAGGTGGCTAGGGGGCTATTCCAGATTTCTTTAAACAAGCTCTGCCCTCTTGAAACTGGAGAAAATAATGCATTCTGCTTGATTGTCACCAAGGACCAAATGAACAAATGTATGGAAGAGACTATGCATGGTTCTTAGTACAAAGCAAAGCAGTACTATCAGTTATGTGTAAGACATCAAATACTAGCAGAAACCGCCTCTCCACAGCACCCCTCTACCACTGTTCTTATCTCTGCTCATAGTGTGCTTAAGTTTTTCATAAACCTCACTTTTAATGATTAGCTAGTTGAAACCAGTTTTTCTCTAATCTCATTCTTGCTATGGACTCATTAAAGTTGCTTTGTTTGGAGACAGGTCCTCATGTAGCCCAGACTGGCCTTAAATTCTCTGTGAAGCCAGGGGTGACCTTGACTTCCTGGTCCTCCTCCTCCTGCTCTGGAGTGTTGGGATTACTGGCATGAGCCACTGCACCTGGTGTGTGTGGTGCTGCATACGTTGGAACCCAGGACTTTGTGCAAGCTAGGCAGGCATTTGCCCATTGAGCTACACGTCCCTGGCATCATTAAAGTTTTGTCTCTATGGACTTACTGATTCAGGCTTGAACTCCCCAAGTGGTTTTTGAGGTTCCACCTTGCCCTCCCCCTCACAGGAGGGATGGGGAGGTTGCTCTACCCTTGATCACATTGTTCATGCACTGGACCCCTGGTGCCCACTCCTAGACACATTGCATTTCTCAGTGTATTTCCCAAAGTGCACACTGTTGGTTTTTTTTTTTTTTTTAGCCGTGTCTTGTGTGCTACATCTCCAGGTTTGTTCCTCACCCTACTTGTTACTTTGCATCTTCTGGCCTGTGCCTGCATCATCCCCTTAAGTAGAATAGATCTTTGTAAGCCTGACTGTAGGGTTGGGATATGAAAGGTGCCAAAGCCATGATAGGTCGTTTTGTTTCCTGGGTCTTTGAAGTGTTGCTGGGGAAAAGTTCAGGTATCGGGAAAGATCTTTTAAAAGACATGGGATGGCCTGAGTCATCTGTAAATAGGCCAAATAACCCCCCACCCCCACCCCACCCCATACTCTACCAGTTGGGGCAGGGACCTGGTTGTCTAGCATGCAGCATAACTGCTCAGGATGAGGCCAAATTAGGAATTTGAATCCAAGAATCCCCTGGCTCTCCCCACTCCCTGGTTTGCCCGTCATTGTGTTTACTCATTACTAATGATCTTTCAAGACCTTGCACTACTTTGTAGCTTACAGGGATCTCCACTCAATGCTAAAATCTGGGCCTCTCCTTGGAGAAATGCCCTTCCCATTTCTTCACTGGCAGCTCTGGCTCAGGCAGGGCTGGGGTAGTTGAGGAAGTTGAACTCTGAGCTTCCTTCCTGGCTCCACAGTTGGAGCAAGGCCTGGCTTTGATGATGGGAGAGAGCGAGGAAGCTGGGGTGGGGTGGGTGGGGCACTACACCAGGATAGGGAAGTGGGTAACCTCTGGGTGGGAAGTCCCAGGCCTGGAGAGACAGGCCCTGAGGTGAGCTGGACTGCCCACAGCTGCATCTGCCCTTCTGGGGTGTGGATAGTGGAGAGAGTCGTTTAGAACGGTTGAGAATCCAGACTGTGGAACTTCTTCCTAGATGTGCTCCTCGCTGAGATGGCCTTCCACAACTCAGTGCTGCTGAGGAGGCTTAACCTCCCTCAGTTTCCACCTTCGGAGGCTGTCCTTGAGTGAAATCCCTTCTCTCATTAAAATGCCATCAACATACCCTCTCAGAAGTTCCTCCCTCAGCCTCCATGGATGACTGGTAAATGGGTTACACAGCACAAGCACCAATGATAGCTATTGGCCTGCAGTGGAGCCCTAACTCTGAAGTCATCACCCAGCTTGAGGGAAAGAGCGTGATGATTCCTGAATATAGTATAGTTACCACCATCTTCTACAGCAATAATAATAATAACAATAACAATAATAGTAATAACAATAATTCATTTCCTCACCTCCACATGGGAAGACTCATTTAGACTATGTATTTCACCCATATCTTGCTGCAACAAACAAAATAATGATCCTCTCACAGTGTAGGGAGTCCCAACAGAAGTATCTGGAACTGTCCCACCACAGTGTCAGCTGTTTTCCACAGGTCACAGGGAATCGTCATGGCAGCTCCACCAGGAGTATATCACTATCACCATGTCTCTTCGAGGTTCCAGGCAAGTAAAGCATGTCTCAGAGGAAAATTGGCCAGAGCTAGGACTGAACCCCAGCCAGCGTGACTCAACAGCTGGTGTTGTTTCCCCAGTGCTATAGATCCATTCCCAGACATCCCATTATTAGACTATGTCTGGTTTCTTTAATATAACAAACATATTATTAACTCATGAAGAAGCTAAATACAGGAGACAGGGAGTGATGCGGTAAGTGAATGCTGGATGGATGAAAGGACTGAAGCTGTTGTCAACTCTGTCTCCACCACAGACTCACCACTGCAGAGCTGGGCCCCCAGAGTGTCCTTAGCTTACACTCAGAGCCTAGCTCTGCTCACTCATCCATCTCATTGTGGCCTGACCTTGCAGCCCAGTGGATGAAGTCTTCAGATGCTTTCCTGTCTCCTGGCAGTGTCGATGCAGAACTCAGACTTCGGCTTCCCTTTGTCTCATGTCCATGCCGTGACACAGCCAAACCTGATTCCTCCGGGATCCATTCCAAAGCAGAGAGCCTGGCCAGAATGAGTGAAAAAAAAGTTGGATCCTTTTAAGAATGGACAATGTTGGTTCCCTCTGAGCTCCAGGGTTGGAGAACATACTTTGGAGGTGTAAGAAGATGAAGATGTTGGTGTATACAAGAGAACTTTAGCTTTAATTGTAAATCTGTTCCTCAAAGGTTCTTATATCCTTCTGTATGAAATTAGGAAAATAAAAACCAAGACAATAAAGACCGTACGACAGCAAGGACAAAACTTTCACTAACATTCTTTTGCTTCAAGGACAATGTCAGGGGAATGGTGGCTAGGATTGCTCTGTTAAACAAATTCCAGCCTGGTTGGAAACCACATGTATTCTGGAGGTGAAGTGGGTTCTCTGAACGTGAATAGCTTCTCCATTGCTCACTGAACTCAGAGACTTTATTCTCTCAGGACTTAATGAAAACTGCCAAAGAAATCTGCAGGGGAAGAAAAAGCTGTTTCTGGCCCTTAAAACTGCCTAACTCCTAACTCGACTCCTGACTTCTGGAGAAAGGCTGGGGCGTGACTTTCACTTGGGTGTGCCCATCCCTGGGATGAGCTGGTAGACCAGGACCCTCTTCCCTGTCACACATTCCCATGATGCTTTCCTCCTCTGCAGAAGCTGCTCTTCAGCTCTCTGGCTGCTACCTCCCCACCCTCTTCACACTGAAGGGCCAACACTCAGCCCTCACTGTCCCTTTCTGCTTTCTCAGACCCCACATGGTTTCACCCTTTCTTAGGACTTTTCATATCACCCATGTTCCAAGGATCCTGGACTAGATCTGTGTTCTGCACACTGGCCCACATGTCCAAGTCCCAACTTTACCTCTCTACCTTAATAGCCTTTTTTAACCTTTTAGATCTAGACTGTTCCATAGGAAGTCTTCTGGTCACATTTCCATCTGCTCATAGACCATGGAGTTGCCTTGACACCTCTCCTCTGACATCCACCCCATTCATCCATTAGCATGTCTGTGGACTGAAATATACCCATACTTCGTCTCTCAGTACCCCTAGTACTACCATCCCCTTTTCAATGTCTTTACTTCTTTCTACCGTGTGTCAGTCACATCAGGAATTTCCTCTGGTCTCTCCTCCTCCTCTCTAACTCTGTTCCAGCTGCTCTGGCCTCCCTCCTAACACACAAGGTACCTTCTTACCTTGGGACTTTAGCCCTGACTAGTCCCACCTGCTTCAGGACTGTGTTCAACTATTCCTGCTATCCTTTTCATATACTTGCCATCTTCTAGCTTATTTTTCTTGCTGTTGTTGTTGAGACAGGATTTTGTTATGTTGCTCAGACTGGCCTTGAACTCAAGATTTTCCTGCCTCAGCCTCAAGTTGACTTCATTTTTAAAGTATTTATTTATTATTTTTATTTAAAGTATTGCCTGCATTTATGTTAAGTACATCCTTGTCATGCAATACCCACAGAGGTCAGAAGAGGGCCTCGGATTCCCTGGAACTGGAGTTACAGACAGTTGTTTGCTGCCATGTGGGTTCTGGGAACCGAATTTAGGTCCTCTGCAAGAGCAACCAGTGCTCTTAACTGCTGAGCCAACTCTCCAGCTCCATGCTGATTTACTTTGTAATACTCTTATTTATCATGCTTTTTTTTAAATTGCTTGTCTCACCTTCATGAACATAGCCTCTAGTATAACAAGAGTACTTTTTTTCTCTTTTAGTCACTATGTATCCTGAATGTCTAAGGCAGTTAGGCATAAGTGGTTCTTACTGGATATTTATTTGTCAAATGAATATATTAATACTACATAATGGCTTGAATTTAAATCCTAATAAGAGAAATAATCATTCTAGCATTCCTACTAGGATTATGCTGCTACCATCCTATTGACCATTTTTCAGACACTCTAAGTCATCTCTTCTATGTAACTGAGTTCATCTGTTGGAGAAAGAGCCTATTATCTAAAATGACTCTGAAAGAAGGTACAAGTATTTCAAAGTTTACCTCACTGGGTCAAGCCTGCTAACATAGCTTGCCAAGAGCCATTCACACACACTAAAAAGACAAGATAAGCTCCCCTGAGCCCTAGGCATCGGCATAGGTGGTCACTGATTCCTTTTGACACTGATGACTGTGGACTTCCCTCAATTCTCACTCACTTCTCTGCATTCTGAACATTTTTTTTTTTGTTATTTCTGCTTCCTACACTGATGTCTAATTTTCAAACTGGCTGTGTTTGAGTCTTGGCTCTATCACGAGTTTCTTAATGTTTTGTGCCTCAGCTTCCTCCTCTGGAAAGTGAAGATTGTGTGTAATAGTCCCTAGCTCACACGTGTGGTGAAGGTTGGCAGTTATTAGGTACATAGCACTTAGAATAGTGAAGGACATGGAGTAGGTGCTCAGAAAATGTTAGCCATCATAACCAGTATCTTTATTTTCATTACTAATATTAAACACTGCATCTTATTTGACTTTTTAGTCCCAGAGCCCCACATACAGGAATGTCCAACCTTTTGTCATCTACAAAGTTCACATTTGAGAATGCAATTGAGCTACAAAACATAATTGCAAAAAAAACCTTGAAATGTTTTAACTAAATCTATGATTTTGTTGTTTAATATATATTTTTATTGAGTTTTTGTGCATCTCATACAATAAATCTTAATCATATTTAGACCTTCCCCACCCCCATCTGCATCCTTTCATAGTCCTTTCCACCAGAATTCATGCATTTTGTCATATGTCAAGCTTTTGTACACAGACGCTCCTCAGAGCAAATTCACACACTGAAGTCTAGTCAGCTTATCTAGAGTCACTCCCTTAAAGAAGATCTACTCTCCCTCACCCAGCAGGAATCAGTTTCCAATAGTTCCTCTGCAAAGGTTGGGGCCTTGATGTCCATTTCCCCAGTTTTATGTTGGGTTTTTATCTGATTTAGATTGCATGGGTTTTGTGCATGCTGACATATGAATGAGCAAGTTCCCAGAGGCCTATGATTTTGTGTTGGGCCACATTCTTAGCTGTCCTGGGGCACATGCAGCCCAAAGGCTACAGGTTGTACATGTTTGGCAGAAAGTGCTTATGGAAAGTTTACTGGAAAGAGGACTGGCTGGCTGGCTGGATGAAGAGCCACTCCAGTGCAAAGGTTAGATATTTTCAGCTCCATTTAGAAAGCACCTAGCACATAGCACTCTGTAGGAAATCTTTGCTGATAATGTGTAGGAAAATGTCTACTTTTATTTCTCAGAGAAAAGTTTGGAAGAGAATTAAAAAAGAAACTCCCCTGGATAGCATTGAGAGTTGGGGTAGAGTTTTAAAAGCTCTAGGAGATGGAAAGACCAAGTCTGTGACTTGGGGCAGCATTTCAAACTTTCTTTCTGGGTCTCAGTGTTCTCTATTTACTGGGGCTAAGATCTTACTATCCTCTAAGTCAAGTCCCCAAAAGCATACCTGGGCACCTGGGACGTTCTCATTCAGTTATCGTAGGCTTTAAAGCTGCGTGCCAAGTGTGGCTGGCAAGTGTCTCCTGCACAGGAGGACTGAAGGCACAGCATGAAGGTGGGTACCTGGCTTTATGTCACAAGAGCCGAGTGTCCAGAAACCCATTTTTATATCTGCATTTCGCTTTATCTTTGTATACACTCAGAGACACACACAGACATAAACACAGATGCATACACATCCCCCCACCCCCGCACCAAAGCTTCTTTCTCTTTCTTGTTCCCTCTTGCTTGTGACCCCAGAACAGTCTAGAGAAGTTCCTGCTTCTATAACTAGCACTTCATTTGTCATGTGTGAAGTATTTCTCCAAAACTGTGCAAACAAGTCCAGACAATTACATCTTTTCAGGAGACGTGAGGGTGAACACGGCACTTCCTACCAGCTTCTTCTCCCCCACTTCTACCCCTGGACCCTCTCCAAGTCTATGCAAGCCAGTAGAGACCAGGCATGATGAACTGAGCACCTTGGTACAGAGGGCAACTGTCTTCATGCCCATAATATACCAAGCTTTTGCTTTAGTTGACTTAATCCAGAAAACACTTCATAGTTTATACTTTATCATCCCTAAACTTCTGTGCCATAGTCATTTAAAAAGACTCCATTACAATTTATATAATTGTCACACACTTTTAACTGACTGATCCCCTAACAATATACCCCTTATGACTAAACAATCAAGAAAATGCCCCACAGACATGGCCCAGGCCAATCCACTGAAGACAGTTCCTCAACCGAGGTTCCCTCTAACCAGGTGTGTTGAGAACTAAAGCTATCCAGCACATGCTCCCATATTTCCCTATTTCATCTCATAACTGAAAAGTGATAAAAGGAAAGTACTCCAGCTTGTACAGTGATCACTTCAGCAATAACTTAATATCTACCCTTTAGTGTCTTCATTTTAATTATAGTAACTGAGTTAGAAATCTATGTCTGGGACATTAGTGGCTAAATTGCCATATGTACATCCATGTACACATGCAAACATTTGATGATTTACTCTTTAAGAATTGGCTTTAAAATATCATTTGAAGTAGAAGTTGGAGAATGGTAGGAAAATATCAGGTATTTTGTCAGTCCTGTTTCCTGTGAAAGCTCAATATCAAGAAGTGGACTTGGGGGAGCTGGAGAGATGGCTCAGTGGTTAAGAACACTGGCTTTTCTGGCAGAAGACCCAGCTTCGAATCCCAGCACCCACATGTCAGCTAACAACTGTCCATAATTCCAGTTCCAGAGGATCCAGCAGCTTCTTCTGTCCTCCATGGGCATTGCACGACATGGGTGCACTTTACCCACATGCAGGTAACACACACATATACATAAAATAAAAAATATGAGGTGCACTCAGGGCTGGAACAATGGCTCAGCAGTTGGATAAGAGCACTGGCTGCTCTTGCAGAGGACCCAGATTCAGTTCCCAGCACCCACATGGTGGCTAACAACCACCCCTAACTCCAGTTTCAGGGGATCTGACCCCTCTTCTGACCTCTGAAGGCACTGCACAACATGGGTACACTTACATAATACAGGCAATACACTCAGACTCATAAAATAAAAAATAATAAATGAAACATTTTTAAAAAGAAGTGCACTCAGTAAACCTTTGTTGACTCTATGAATAAGTGAAATGGTACATTTAGCCAGAATTGCACCCAGTATACACAGGGTATACAATATTAGAGAGAGGAAACCCAAGCAAGTAGGAGGCTTCTACAATAATCAATGATGTTCTGATATTGCCATTTTGTCGGTAGTGTTGACATTTTGACATTCACATCAATTTTTAATCCCCGAAACAAAATGTTGAATTTTAACTTCTTTTCAGTACCATGAAAGACATCTAATAGATGTCCTTACCCCATTCCTACCTCTCTTCCTAGCTTTACCTCATTCCTAATCCACAGCTCCATTCCTCACCCTCACCTCATCCCTCCTTAACTTCTCTATACTCTTTACTGTAACCTTCCAACTACCCAACATTAAAATTTCCTAGTATCTGAGCAGTGTCTCCAATGGCCTGAGCAAGACTGGTGGCAGCAGACAGACAGATAAGGAAAGGCAGAGTGAGAGAGAACCAACAGGAGGAGTCCGCAGGATTGGCAGGAGTGAAGGAAGCAGATGTGAACACTGGGAATAGTTAAAGAGGACTTTGATCAGCAAGAGTCAGGGTAGCAAAAGGGCACACTGAGATGCTTAAAAAGGGCCATGGTTGCCAGTGATGAGAGGAACTGAAGGCATCTGGGGAGGGGGGAACAGAAGAGGGTGTGGGCACAGAAGGGGAGAGGATGACACTGTTGACCTGGTCAGGCCAAGGTCAAAGCAACATTAAAGTTCTCAAAACCTTCACATTGTTCTTGATTACATGGTGTAAGATGTACAGGACAGGTACACTTGGGAACCAGGTTCTGACAGTCCTGAGTAGCAGAGGGAGAAGTCCCTGAGGAGACCCCAAAATGAATGCTATATCCAGAGAACTGGAGTCTGGCTTTCCTGTGTGCCAGGCCACATTCCAGGTTTCCATCATTGAGGGGCCACACTTCATGTGTTTCTGATGAAGACCCCTTCAGTCTTGAGGAGGGAAGAGGCCAATTTCATGAGCTATGTGTGTGGCTGAGACAGTTTTCTGAGCTGAAGTGGGGAAAATGCTTACTATGTCTCTAAACCTCACTTATCAAAGTGAGGGGCTCCTTGGATTTTTTTAACCCTTAGAGAAAGCTCTTTCCTCTGAGAGAAAATTCAGCTGTATTTGGAAACCTGAAGACAAGTTTCCTAGGGCTGTTATAACAGACTGAGAGACTTAAAGAATAGAAAATTACTGCCTCACAATTCTAAAGAAGAGAAAGCCAAAATCAAGGTATCTGCAGGGCTGGTTCTTTCTGAGAGACATGAGGGAAGGGTGTATTCTAGGTCTCTCTCCTTCGCTTACAGATGTCTGCCTTAATTTCCCATCTGTTCTTCATATAGCTGCACACAGGCTTTTTCTGTATACACTGCTGTCTGAATTTCCCCTTTCTATAAAGACTCCAGTCTTCTTGGGTTGGTGCCTACCCTCCCTTTAACTTGATACCTCTGTAAAGACTTTGTCTCCAAATAAGACCACAGTGTGAAGTAGTGGAGTTATCCCTTCAACATCTGAGTTAGGGAGAGGGGGTTATACAGTTTCATTCATAAAAGCAAGAAGGAAAGAACAAAGGCACGGGGAGCCACCCATTCCAGGAGAACATGATCAGAGTGTGCAGAGTTGGCACGCATTTGCCAGACCTTGGAAATTCCCTGCAGCTGGCTTCCCTAATTCTCAGAATTTCATCCCATTGGAAAAAGAGACATCTAAGAACATTCCATGCCTTTCTGATGACACATTCATTCTATTGCGCTCCATGCAATGTGCTAACGAGGTCTCTTTTAAACTAATTTGGCTGGTTTTGTTAAAATCAGCTCTCTGGGGTATTTCACTTATTTCTTTTTTTAAAAAAA